>NC_090322.1:175172649-175489081 GCF_040869045.1 Eurosta solidaginis | reverse complement strand
ATCACATAAATTTTTTCAACCATTTGTTGCACAATACTATTAAGAAATCAATTAATGAGCAGCCGCAAGTACCAGAAATATGTAGTAAATGCACCAGACTAGTGAAATATTTCAAAAAAAGTGGTTGTAATTCTATCCTGAATACCTCTTTGAAGAGCTTTTCTCCCACACGCTGGAACACAATGTATTATTTACTGGATTCAGTAGCAAAAAAGTGGAGAGAAATTACCAATATTTTGACAGAAAAAAATAAGATTAATTTAATTAGTAATATAAATTTGAGTATTGTGAATGAACTAGCAAACATACTTAAAATTTTCACAGAAACTTCAGAAAAGTTGGAAGGATCGTCTTATGTAACACTTCATTTGACTACAGTTCACCTCTTGCATTTGAAAAATGCATGTTCACAGAATGAGAGGGATTTGGAAATAATTAAAGGTTTTAAGGCAGAACTGCTCATTAAATTAGAAATGGTGGTAGAAAGTAATTTATCAATATTCCTTATTCCTTTATCCACCAGCTAATAAGCTCATACAATTTTCAGTAAACGAAAAAGAATTAATTAAAAATGAAATAAAAAAATTGATGAAAATGCACATAAATAATAGTGAAAATCAAAACGAAGCCGAGCTTCTACAAGCTTCCTTCAAGCTCCACACATAATGATGCAGCCTGAAGACAATATATTGAATGAACTGCAACGATACGAAAATATTAACGTGTCATATTACGATGGTTTCGACGTTTTACAGTGGTGGGATTAGCACAAGGCCCAATTCCCACTTATATTTAAAGTAAGTTGTCAGGTACTGGCTACTCCTGCAAGTAGCGCTCCATCCGAAAGGACATTCTCTTTAGCTAAAAACTTACTTTCCGAAAAAAGGAGTGTTATTGGCTCCAGACCAACTCATTTTAACAAGATAATGTTTCTTCACTTCAATGTTATTAACAGTCGGTCAGATTAAAATAGTGTTTGGTTTTTACTTTTATATATGAAGTTATTGTTTATATGTACATATGTATCTCATTTGCACTAAGCCCTTAAATGCAGCAAAAAGTTTTGTAATGATATGCTTGGTGTTCTATACCAATTGAATTTATGGTTTGTGTTTATACACTAAATGAATAATTTAAGTTTGTTACGTTCACACCTTTATGTTATTAAAAAGTGCCTTTACATACATGTTTTATTCGTTTTTTACTGTTTGCAAATTGGAATGTAAAAAGAATGTAGTTACTACTGTAACGTCTTTCTGCCTACATTCAAATTAGGATTTTCAAACATTTGCTACAACTGTTCAGTTGTATACAACTGTTTTCACTGCAATACTCGTGTAGAGGTTGTATACAACTGATCATACAGTTCGAATACATTGTCTGAAACACACCCGCATCTCGGACAAATGCTACACTGCACGATCGTTATTCCATTCGGTGTGAGTTCGTACATGATAGCATTCAAACGAAAGCGAAAACTTGTACTTCACTACAAGAAAAATATATAGTCCACTCATAAGGGCGTTTGAATTAGTGGTGGGTAATGACACTATTTTTTGAGTGTTAACACAGTAGCACAGGCACACTTTGCAGTGTTAACACATTGTGTTGACACAATTGTGTTATAACTGATTATCGAAAGTCGATATGAGTGTAGGCACAATATCAGAGCACAGTACTGTGTGACTTACCTCTAACGCCACGTTTGACGCCATTTAGAAGAGTAAATCATGGCAACATTTATCTTCTTTCATACTCCAATTTTTCAAAGTCATATTATCTGATCAAGAGGATAGTAAGTGCCCCTGTGGCAACACCATTTTTTTATGAAAAAATCAAAATAAAATAAAAATTATGAGAGCGCAGTGATAATTTTAAAATCTTTTTAAATGTCATTACCATCTCACCAGTTTTCTCTTGTAATATTTGTATCATGTGTATAAATATGTTTTGAGTGAAGTGTCATTGGAAAGCAATACAATCAACACACAAGCACAATGGACTATGTATGTATGTGCACTTACGATCTGAGTGTCATTCTCTGTGCTATAGAGCGTGTTATTGTGTTATGAGCATTTACCAGTTTGAGCGGCGTTACACAGTCAGCTTTGTGCCATCGAGTGTGCCACTGTGTTATAAATTAATCGATAAGTGTGCGTGTGCGTGCCGCACATTACTGAGTGTTAACACAATAACACAGCACAGTGCTGTGTTACTCAGCCTTAGTTTGAATGCATTCATGCAGCGCTCTAATACGGCAATCCCCGGTTAACTAGACAACATTTGGTTAATTCGTTGTAGTTCCATAAATAGAACAAAAACAGCAACAATACCAAGTTTCTCTGAAAACCGCCTTACAAACATGCACAACTTCAACACATAACTACATACAAAGTATGTGATGTGCAAGAAGATAATATATGCGAAAGAAGGCAATTGGGAAAAACTTTACAACAACTAAGGCATGACGTAGCTGAATGCGTTTGTAACCATTTCAACTATCGTAGGAGTGCGGGTTCGACTCCCACTCCCGGGAGAAAAGGCTTTGAATCGATTTACAAGGTATAATCGAAACAGCTGTCGACTTGTCCGTCCTGATGTCACGTTGTTTAAATTTTTCCCAAATTATTAAATAAATGATTTTAGGTTGATATTGCTTTAATAAAGTTACTGCGCCTCGATTTCTGCCTAATTGAAGCAGTCAATCCTTTTGCCGTGCAATACTCGATAGCTGATAATTTGAGAAATGTGTTAACAATTGCTTTACTATTGCAACTATAATATCTTATTACTATTCCGAGGCACTTATTAACGCGTCTGTCTATGGACTCATCTATAATTAAGCTAAATGGATTGTTACCTATGTCGGATATTAACCGCTTTTTAAAATATGGACACGGCACATTTCTAATTAAATCACTGCACTGATCGAGCCAATTTTATATCTGTTGCTATTGCACAATCGTGGAACGAGTTCCTTTGAATTATTGATAAATTATCTGAAGAACGAACAGCTGTGTGTGAAGCTACGTAAAGCGCATTAGCTAGTTCTGCTCGCTTCCTGGCTACTATCGCCACTGTCACCTTTAAAAGGTATTATCGGCTGATTTGAACTTGAAAAAGAGAGCAACAGCTGCTATGTGCTTTTTTGTAGAGGCATGCCAAACTGTTAACCTAGGTTTTTATAAAACTTTGAAAAAAGCTAAAAAGAACTAACCAATTCTGAAAAAAAGCTTACAAAAATCGCAATTTTTCAAGCTAAGCGGAGAAAATAAAAGCCAAATCTAGCTTGAAAAAAGCTAAAATGCAACACTGAACGTGATAATAGCAAAAATATGTTAGGAGACAATATTTTTTTATCGAAGTCGACTATACAATTTCAGTTTTCTACCACCTACCGAATTACCCTATATGTATCTATACAGAATCAAGTTTTATATGTATGTAGTTGTATGTGTATATGCTCTAAATTGTATGCATATATTTATTACTTATTATTTTTATGAGTTGGTTTATTACTATCTCAGAGAGAGGCAGTACCCTACTATGTGCTCATTTCTTATCTTCAACTTTTTTACCTGCCTTTTAGAAGTACGAATGTACGTATTAGGGTGATTGGCTCAGTTTTTTCCAGGTTTAATATCTTGTAACGAATTTAGTGAAATTCCGCTTATTCCAAATCTTCTACTAATGTTGGAATCGCCAAACTGTTGAATAAATAACTCCAATATTCAATAATGCAAAAATGGTCTTCATTAGACTACTGTTAAAGTACTTCGCAATTAAACTTCACTTCGCAACTGATAGCGTGCTTAAATCAAGCTGAATCCAGATTACTCAGCTTTCGCTGCTTTTATACTCTGTGCCCAAATGTCTAGACGTTTCCTCTGCTAGAATTTTTTACTTGGTTACCAGCTATAAGCTACAGATACACGTTTATAGCCTCTCGCATAGCCATATGAGCGTGTATATGTGGGTACTACTTCCACCGATGACTACATCTGTATGTGAGCAAATGCTGATTACTGTGTTTATGTAGCTTGCTTAATGTTTCTGTTGTTGCGCCTTTATTTAATAACCTTAGAGATGGTAATATTCGTCACAATATACATATTTTTGGTTAATTTATTTGAAATTTATTTTTTTCTTCACTACACTGTGTTTATACATATCTGCATAGAGGTGCTCTCTTTGGTATTAAAAAAATTACCGTAAACCTTTTGTCTTTGGCATCAGGGAATTGACCGTAAACCTTTTTGACACATTTTTTCTCGAATACTCCAAGGGCTTCACTTTCTTCTTTCCACGCCGTCCATTATTCTGAGCTATGTATATATTTGGATAAGTGCGATTAAGGACTTATTTATATACTAAGAATTTTGTGCGTTCCTTCTCAATTGCTTTTGCTGTTCAAGGTAGCACTTATTTGTAGGAGTGATTCTTCGCAGGCAGCTAGTCGTCATGACAAAAGCATAGTTTGGTTTCGAATGCTTCGGCGTTATGTTTCTCAACGTAATTGTTCATAACAGGGTGAGCTTTTCATAGAACTTACATCCGCACAAAGCACCGTACACAGCCAGCCCCTTTTCGCGCTGTCAAAGCTGCTCTGAAGTCGAAAAAGAAATAGTGCATATCAACGTACATTGCACAGTGCGTTAGAGTGAACCTTTAATGCGATGTTAAGCAGACGGATTTCACGGAATCGGCATTCTTGTAGATTGAGCAGGGCAAATATAAACTCTTATCTGGTCACATGCGATTACTCGCAAAAGTTTCGTATACGAGTTGATGGGTAGTTTTTACCAACTCTTCGCCTATGTGTTTGGAGCGGTAGATGGGCAATCCGTCGTTCCCGTCAACTCTTTAGTTTTAAAGAATATTGTCATTCTCACTCAATGATAGTTGGATGGTGGAACTTATTTTCCATACTGATTTATTGTGGTATTCTGTTTGACGTCTCCCTTTATTTATTTATCGAAAAATCGATGGCGCGATATCGGTTAACTTTCGCCCATACAAATCGACCCAACCTAATGTACAGTAAACCTACACAGGCAACAATTTCACAGCAGGCTTGGTATTGTATTGTTATGCGCTAGCTTGTCATATAGTTTTAGGCGCAACGTTTGCTTTGTGGCGATGGATATACCAAAAAAACCACCAAAGTCAGTTTTTTGAATTTTTCAGAAAGAGTTTTGATTTGTTTATCGAGACTTTAAGATGAATTTTAAATTTTCAATTTATGGGTTGATTTTCAAACTAAATTACTAGTGAAACTCGTATGAACTTAAAGGACGACTCATAGAAATTCGTAAATAAGGGTTCGAAACTTGCGCCCCCTTTGTCAGCTCCTGCGCGATCCACCATGTATGCCCTTAAGGTCTGTAAAAGTCCAGTATATGTGACCCGGTCTATGAAAAGGTGGCTTATGACTCAAAAAAAAAAAAAATGTCCACTTTTTTTCTGGTTTTGATAGTTTTTGAGGCGCTCTTTCACGTGGTGAAAACTAGAAAGTCCTAACTTGCTTAGAAGTGTACTAAAAATTTAGAGAAAGAAGAGCACAAATGGAAGACGATGAAGCCTTTGGTGAAACATCCTCAGATATTTTTGATAGCATTTTTTTCGATGGCAATGGAGTCAAAATATCGGTCAGAAACTGGTTTGTGCTTTGCATTTTGACTGTTCATAATGCAAAAGAAAAACTACTAAGAAACTGAAGAAATGCATTGTTTATCTTTAACAGCTGTTCCTCGCAATTTTTTTTTTGGAGTCATAAGCCCCCTATTCATAGACCGGGTCACATATATGTTTATCCTTATGCTAATTCTATTTAGTGCCCGTTTGGAAACCAGCATGCTTATGCATCATTCGCCTCTTGAGATTACTCCTTTAATATGTAGACCAGCCAAATTTTAAATATTCTCTCAGAATTTTTTGTCGCGGATTGTTTGTCCAATTCTTTTCTCCTAAGCAGAACAATAATTAAGGAATAGCAATTTTGAATTTTTCGAAGATAACTGTTTGCCAAATGATATTTTGCTGCGTATTTCTTCGTTTGTTTAAGAAATTATAAATAAATAAATGTAAGGCGCGATAATCTCCGAAGAGATTTTAGACCGAGCTTCTCTTCCAATTTTCGTCGTGCTCCTTTTAATTTTTCCTACAAATTGGCGGGACCGGACCTACTTGTTTTATGCCGACTTCCAACGGCATCTGCAAGACAGATTAGTTTTCACTGAGAGCTTTTCATAGCAGAAATACACTCGGAGTACTTGTCAAACACTGCCGAGGGGCGACCCCGCTTTGAAAAAATTTCTTCTAATTGAAAAAACTTCTTCGACCCAGTATTATGGTATAATATCATCATTGTAGTTTAGCATAAATTTGTACAAATTCGTGTTTTTTCTTTAAAGAAACAATTTACATAACCATTTTACAGCTTTTCCTTCAATTTAAAAAATCAAAATCTCCCTTTCCATCACATCATAATACCAACTTTTCTCGCTTAACCGGTTTTCGATTCTTCCACCATTATTCAGAATAAGGGGAAAGGAAGAAGCGAAATCTCCCAAAATTTTTTTATTCAGAATAACAGGTAAAAGAGGAAAGAAAAAACTTGCAAGGAACTTTTGTTCTGAATCGGTATATGTATAAAACCCCGACTGCAGTTCAAGCACAATGCATCCAATATTTCTGCTGCTTTAGTGACAGCTACTATTTTCCCTGCTTGAAAGATTCTACAGTGATTTGCCAGCTTGTAGCTTCTTCTAGGATCCTACCACGCCCATTACTTTGAAGCCAACCCGGCTCCAACTCCCCGTCTTTATTGTTGCTCGAAGCACACACATGAGACTATGGGGTCTGTCTGTCCTATGCCAAAATGCGCTATACAACTATGAACATATGGTTTGCACTTCAGCTGGCCTGAACCCTTAAGCTTCGTCGCTCTTCTTTGCAGTTGAAGCTTTCTTCATAGTCTCCTCTACATGGAGTTTACGCAAATATTTGCTGTCTAGAATTACTCCTACATGTTCTGTTGTTTTTCATGGTAATTCCTTCAAGCTTAAGACAAACTATACTCGGGACCTTATTTGCTTCTTTTAATTTTCCTACAAATTAGCAGGACGGGACCTACATGTTTTAATGCCGACTCCGAACGGCATCTGCAAGCCAAATGAATTTTAAATGAAAAGCTGTTCACGAGGGAAATACGTTTGGAGTGTTTGCCAAATCACTGCCGAGAAGCGACTCCGTTTGGAAAAACTTTTTTCTAATTGAAAACATTTTTTTCTAAATTTTTGATGTTACTTTGCCCCAGCCCAGGACCTTCGGAAGGAAGTAGGTTAACGATCAATGTCCACAGCAGAGGCGATACAACCCTGCCTGCAGCATACCCCAATTTAGCCACTTCATATAGACCCCATTTCGAACTAACGTCAATTTCATTAATACCAAACTCAATTGGCCGTTTCGAAACATTGTTGAAATCCCTGTAATGCCTAGACAGACACTTAAGGTTCGTCTTTTGTTTACTCGTATTGTGGTGGCGTAAAAGTACTCGACCGATCTTTCCCGTCTTTGTTAGACTAGGGACGTGCTCCAAAGGTGTGAATTTAAACTTGCAAAAGTTTTGGTATTTTTCAACAACTCTGATACTATTCGCTCCATATACGAAGTACTTTTCACCACTAAATTACTACGTGCCCGCACGCTTTTGTTTCTCTAAGCTGTAACAGGACCAACGGGTCCTGCCACTTCACCGCACATAGGATCCATAGCTGGCTTTGGCTTCTTCAAGCAAGCGGGAGTCCATACACTGCCTTTATTGGACTTATCAACTTCATCCGTCGCCTTCTCTATTTTGAAAAACTACAAATTTTTCCTTCCTTTTTCTTGCATCTTCCGCATGAAGAGTAGACGTTCTCTAGCTCTAGATGTAGACGTATTATGTATTTTCGATGCTATTGGCCTGTTTCGCGGCCATATGGCGGGGTACATTCTGCTCCTCTTAGAAAAGGTGCCGATCTTCCACCTCGAATCGATTGCAATATCGATGATTTCTCGCGGGTTTCTACCGTCTGGCGGTACTTTGCATATCACTTCCTCTTGGTGCGGGTGATACCTTCATACCGAACTACAACCCCCTTTCACCGCATGCATACAAAAAGTAAGTAGATGTGGGGGGAAAAGTGGTAAGATGTGTCTTATGCAAATACAATGTTTAATAGAATTAAATAAAGAAAGTAAGGTTATTAAAAGGTCTTGCATACATAACAATAACAAAACAACAAACACATAAAAGTTTACATTTGCATATCGTCGATAGGATAAAATAATGTCGTATGTTACATGTGAGCACATTTAACATACAAAAATAATTTATCAGGGTGACACTATCAGAAAACTGTCGCAAAACATAGTTAGTGGCAGAAAGTGGCAGCTGATATTAACACCTTAGAATCTTAAAACTTTGACTAATAATAAGATATGAGTCCCAACGTGAGGATCGGTGAGGAGCCCAAATAAAACTTTAACTGAAATTGAAATATTTGTGCAAATAAACACTAAGTACCTGGGCGACCGAGCTTTGCTCGGCAATCTTCGAGTATGCCGCATAACATACTTTGTTCTACATGTCATCATTAATCAAACTCTAATTTTTTATATGTACATATATTATATATTTTTACTTACCAATATTTGATTTTAATATCAAACACTAACCGCAAAATGAACTGGAATGAAAAATTTGAATTGGGTAATTCCAGCCTATAGTATAAGGGATTGTTATGACTATTAGTGAAATCGAGATCTAAGTTATTTAAGTCGAGTATCTTCATGCGCCGAATTATTAATTTCAAACATTTTAACATTTTAAAATTTTTTTTAGTTATACACTATGAAAGTCTCACAATTTTATTACATTCCAAACACTTCTAAATGTCACGAATGACAACTATCAGTTAGTTTAATTAAATGTCAACTAACTTCCCTAAGCGCCATCTGTTGGTAAGTAGTTAAATGGTTAGATGTCGTTTTCAAATTGAACATACATATACCTCTAGTGTTCAATGGTAGCAAATTACCATGGTGAGATATATTTTTGCTATGGTGAGAAATCTTTCTAATAGTAATCTGTGAGAAATTGCAATTATTCATTTCATATTTGCCAAAATATGCATTTAAATATATTTTGCTAGAATTTGCAACGGTGCCTTGATATTGCATTTCAATTTTTTTAGCGTGTGTGAAATTAAGAAAATTAAGTCGAAACATCTGTAACATTTTTTTACGAAGATTTTTAACTTTAATATTCTCCTTTAAAGCTTTAATAGAATATGAGTAAGTATAGTACTATTTCGTCTACCCATCCCAACCCATTTTTTTTAAATTTCGAATAGGTGGCAATCTTGTGAAACATTCTGAGTGGAAATACCTATGTAGAAAGTCTTAGAAGGTGATACATTATCTCTGTGCAAAATTTCATTTAAATCGGTTGAGTCGTTCCCGAGATCGTTCGGCTATAGAAACATACAAATATACAATAATTGTTCGTTTAAAGTTATAAGATATGAGTAAGTAGAGTACTATATCGTCTAACTACACCAACCCTAAGTGGCAAACCTACTCAAAAATGTCCCTATTGTAATGCGGAGTGAAATATCTTTCGTTTGATACCCATATCGGCAATTCTCATGCAATTTTTTTTTAATTTCGAATATGTGGCAACCCTAAATGGTAAACCTACTCAAAAATGTCCCTATTGTAATGCGGAGTGAAATACTTTTCTTTTGGTACCCATATCGGCATATCTCATGCAATTTTGCTTTTTATTTAGAATAGGTGGCAATCATAAATGGCAACCCTACTCAAAAATATCCCTATTGTAATGCGGAGTGAAATACCTTTCGTTTGATATCTATATCGGCATATCGCATGAATTTTTTTTAAATTTCGATTAGGTGGCAACCTTGTGAAACATTCTGAGTGGCAACACCCGGGTAGAAAGTCTTAGAAGGTGATACATTATCTCTGTGCAAAATTTTATTTAAATCGGTTGAGTCGTTCCCGAGATCGTTCGGCTATACAAACTTACAAATATACATATGTACAAATATACAAGAATTGCTCGTTTAAAGTTATAAGATAAAATAAAGGCACTGGTGAAATTTTAAATAACAAAAAAACACAACAAGCTAAAAACACTAAAATTATTTCAAAATGAAATAAATACCTTTGACTTCAACATTCATTTTTTTATTTATTTCAATACAATGATAATTAATGTATCTTTAAATAGCTTAAACGTGCACTTTATTTTTAACTTGCTCACACTGCAAAAATCAACTAATACCATAACCTCACTTTTGAAGCTATTCTTAGAGAGTACAGTTAGAATACTACAAAAAAACAAATATACCTTTTAAAAGGCTGTTCTAATAGGAGATGCTAACGACACATTTGGTGACAAACTTTTCACTTTGATATTTTATTTTTGGCCTATGGAACTGTGCGCGGTGGGTATTGCTCGCAAGTAAAAAAAAAAAAATAATTAATTATAACCAGTATAGCACACGTTTGCCTACTTTTGCTTTTTATTTTAAATTGTATTAGGTTGTACATATTTTTTCAAAACCTTTATGTTTAAGAACTTTTTTTAACTTAGTAATTGTAATGTAGCTTTTTTGTAACAATTTGTCAATTACGCCCTTCCTTTATACATAGCACAACTAAATAAAAAAAAACAATAACATAACACGACAAGACTAAGGTTATATGTATATTATTTTTGTTGGTTTTTTAGACGATTGTACTGTTATTGTAGTAGCAAAGGCCATTTCCATGCAGTTTATAAAAGTAAATTATGACAACATTGTTCGACTGCGTTGTTGTTGTTGTTGTAGCGACTGCGTCGTGTTGCAAATCGCTATAAACAAGTTTTGGTTAGACTGTCATAGCCAGACTTGGGCAACGAGGAGGCTTTCATTATAGAATAGCGGTAGTTTAAGGTCGGGCTAGGTTGGGCGAGTGAGTGTGGGTGGCTGCTTATTCGGCATCTTTAAGCCGACTCCTCTACATAGTTAGGGTTGCAAATCTTAACTCATATTGTCGTTGATTTTTGGAACTTTACCGTTCGATTGCCTTTTCAAATCCAAAGTAGGTTTTGTTACCAAGTATGATTCCTTGTTGGATTTCTAGCCTGGAAATGTTGTTTTTGTGTTTAAATAAAATAAATATCAGGCTTGATAACATCCGAAGAGATTTTAGGCCGAGCTTCTCTCCCAATTTGTGTCGTGCTCCTGTTAATTTTTACTACAAATTGGCGGGACAGGACCTACAAGTTTTATGCCGACTCTAAACGGCATCTGCAAGACAGGTGAGTTGTCACTGAGAAGCTTCTCATGGCAGAAATACAGGAGGTACTTAGGTACATTTAGAGCCTCCACATACGGTAATAGGCTGAAAGTTTAAGCACAGTAGATCTAATAAATTGCATCGAGGCTCAATAATAATAATGATATGAGACACTTTTTTCTTTAACCAAAACAGCGCCCACTTTGGTAAAGTTCAGGTCGTTATATATTTCGTGGATAGATTGTGAATAAAAGGGGCTCGGCGCTTGACATATTGTTATCGTTCCATTCTGCCAATTCGAAAATGTTACTGTTGTTGTTGTGACATAGTATTATTATTGCTTTTAAGCTTGACTACTGCATTAATAGTATTTTATTTCACTTGTACCTACCTAAATATTTATTGTTGCAATAATTTTTTATACTCAGCTGAGCAGAGCTGATCAAAATGATCTGGGCGAAAAAAGAAATTCATTTAGCCATGCCCGTCCGTCCGTCTGTCCGTAAACACGATAACTTGATTAAATTTTGAGGTATTTTGCGAAATTTGGTATGTAGGTTCCTGGGCACTCATCTCATATCGCTATTTAAAATGAACGAAATCGGACTATAACCACGCCCATTTTTCGATATCGAAAATTTCGAAAAACCGAAAAAGTGCGATAATTCATTACCAAATACGGAAAAAGCGATGAAACTTGGTCGGTGGGTTGCCTTTTGACGCAGAATAGAAAATTAGTAAAATTTTTGACAATGGGCGTGGGACCGCCCACTTTTAAAAGAAGGTAATTTAAAAGTTTTGCAAGCTGTAATTTGGCAGTCGTTGAAGATATCATGATGAAATTTGGCAGGAACGTTACTTTTATTACTGTATATGTGCTAAATAAAAATTGAATACACTGGTCGACGGCCAAAATTTACCAGAGACGGCGTTATGAAATTCGTATGAAAAACCACCCCCTGATTTCGAAAATTGAGTTCATTTTTGATTCTATATTACCGTTTTTGAGATATTTGCAATTTACCGTTATTCGAAAAAACCAAAAAGATGGCTCCCTTTAATTACGTATGTCTCACGAACGGGTCAAGCAATTGGAAAAAAGTTTACAGAAAGACGGTAAAATTTGCTATAAATGCATTATACATTGTTTTTTGCTCAACCAGACAGTTTTCGAGATATTGGCTTATCATTTCAGATTTTTGTTTTTTTTTATGAAAAAATATGAAAAAAATTACTTTTTGCGAGGGCAGCATTCCAAAACCACAACCTTTTTTCCAGATATTTTTTCTTTCCGTAAAGCTCTGTTTAATTAGAAAAAATACATGCTATCATCGAAGAAAATCGATGCAAAACTACGTAAGTTATAAGCGATCAAATAAAAATACCCAGGTTGCGCAATTTCAACGTATACCTCAAATCGTATGTATGGTATAAAGAAGAGTGAAATATCTAGCTATGCTTAGTTTCTATTTAGTTAAAAGTTCAATTTATGAATTAAATTACCCATATTTTTAACTTTTTTTTAAATTTATTTATGTTTATACTATATTCTAACAATCTTTATCTTAATTTGATTTTACTATGTAGTCGAAATAATTATGTGCTTTACTTTGACGCTTATTCAGTTTAGGATCGGTTTCTCTTATGAGAAACCAGCAGTAATCACCCATCATTGCCACGTCCCAGAATCCTTGATATCGATTCTCAATTAATTTCATTTGCTGATGAAACCTTTCGCCATGTTCGTCACTTTCGTCGCCAAGATTTGCCGGAAAAAAGCTCAAATGTGAGTGCAGAAAGTGAATTTTAAAGACATATTTACGCCTGGAAAGAAAATATTAGTTAGGTAAACAAGTTATAGAATTTTGGGAAATTAATTTTAAAAAGCCTTTAATATTTACCCATTTTCGCATAATTATTGATTAAGTCGTTCACTATCTGCTCGTAGTTAGGGCTTTTGTGTCTACCGAGAAAAGAAGCAACGACTTTTCAAAGGATTCTCACGCTGCTGCCTCAACTGATGAGAATAGTCCTTTGAATTGATTATTGTTGATCAACTTTTTTATTTGTGGTCCAACAAAAATACCTGCCTTTATCTTGGCTTGAGAAATATCTAGAAAAATTGTTTTCAAATAGTCGAATGCTTCGCCTTCTTTGTCCAAAGCCTTAACAAAGTTTTTAATGAGACCGAGCTTTATGTGTAAGGGTGGAAGTATGATTTTCTCTTTCTTGACAAGAGGGGTGTATTTGATGTTATCCACACCAACGGTAAACCGGCAAATCCTTTCTGGCGTAGTGGTCCTTACGAGCTCGGCTATCCCACTTGCAGAGGAAATTGATAAATTTGAGTAGTTTTTGCATTTCCTCGTAGGTTTCCTTTGTATTTACTGCATGTGCAATCGGGATAGAAAGCTTTTTATTACCAATATGCAATAGTGCAGCCTTCAAACTCAGTTTATTGCTGTCTATGAACAATATCCACTCTTTTGAATCATATGTTTTACCAAACTCTTTGAATAAACCAGGAATGTCGTTGCAGTAGCATATACTGTCTTTCTTGGTATAGTGTTTAGAAAATGGTTCGTGACGAGTTCTACAATATATCACCTTAACATCAGATGACACAAATTTAAATTGTTGCATACGAGAAGTGTGGATCTCGGCCTTTTCCTTGGATAGTTCCAAATCTCTTATCCAATCATTAAGTTGTGCTTGTGACAGAACGTTTCTCTCGTTTCCAATGCGAAATTCAGTACAACTTGATTCCCCGCACTCAGACATTACTGTTGACAATGGAACTGGATCCGCAACTGCCGTTGAATGTAGTACTGGTAATGTCACTGTAGGTACGCTGGCATAGGTTACTCTTCTTGATCTTCCAACACCAAGTACTTTTGTTTGACAAATATAACACTCTATTGAATGGCAAGTAGGTTCTCTCCATATCATTGATGTATCAAATTTTATTTGTTGTCCTGATTCCGACTGAATCAATTCTACTCGACACGATGTACACAAAGTAAAATACTTGGAGTATACAGTTTTGATATGATCTGAGAACACTCGTCGTCGCCTTATGATATTATATTGGCCGCACATGAAACAGAACATATCTGGATCGTTATTACACTCAAATTCTCGCGTCCTTTTACTCATTTTATTTTTTTAATAAATCACAGTTTTCAAATTTGTCTTATGAACTGAACTATCTCCGGCGAGCCTTGCAGATGTTATGAAGTTTCAAGGTGCACTAATTCATATTTATACTCGGAACAAGAATAAAATTGAAAAAATCAAATCTTACCTAGACAGAAAGGTTCATTTTTATACGAAGCCGGGAAAAGAAAATACTACCTGCTTTAGATGTAGGCTTTAAAAATTTTCTGTGACGGAAATATATGTTTATAACTACATGCCTTCAGCAGGTTTCGAACCCAACCACTCTTCCTTTCGATGCAACCACTCTACCTACTATAAAACAATTCGAGTGTTAAAAGTACTATTTGATTTACTTAAAGAAAAAGTATTATCATTGTAATGTTGTTATTCGTTTATCCGCACTTTTTACCTTTACTTTATACCTTTAATATATGTATGTATACATACATTGAAGTTGCGCAACCTGGGTATTTTTATTTGATCGCTTATAACTTACGTAGTTTTGCATCGATTTTCTTCGTTGATAGCTTATATTTTTTCTAATTAAACTCAGCTTTACGCAAAGAAAAAAGATCTGGAAAAAAGTTGTGGTTTTGGAATGCTGCCCTCGCAAAAGTAATTTTTTTCATATTTTTTCATAAAAAAAAAACAAAAATCTGAAATGATAAGCTAATATCTCCAAAACTGTCTGGTTGAGCAAAAAACAATGTATGACGCATTTATAGCAAATTTTATCGTCTTTTCCATTCTGAAAACTTTGCAATTGCTCTACCCGTTCGTGAGATATACGTAATTAAAGGGAGCCATCTTCTTGATTTTTTCGAATAACGGTAAATTGCATATATCTCAAAAACGGTACCATAGAATCAAAAATTAACTAAATCTTCGAAATTAGGGGGTGATTTTACATACGAATTTCATAACGGCGTTTCTGGTAAAGGGAAAAAGTTGAAATTTGTGGTCCAGTGATATCTTTACAGTATATAAGTAAATTATGTAAACATTCAACTCCAGTAATAATATGGCGCTACCAAATAGAAATATAAAAGAAATTTTCAAAATGGCTAAGGGCATAGCTTCTATGACGATAACTGTTTTCTGTGAAAATGGCCGAAATCGGTTGAAGCCACGCCCAGTTTCTATAGACAGTCGACCGTCTGTCCTTCCGCTCGGCCGCTAACACGATAACTTGAGCAAAAATCGATATATCTTTACAAACTTAGTTCACGTACTTATCTAAACTCGCTTTATCTTGGTATTAAAAATGGGCGAAATCCGACTATGACCACGCCCACTTTTTCGATATCAAAAATTTCGAAAAATGAAAAAAATGCCATAATTCTATACCAAATATGAAAAAAGGGATGAAACATGGTAATTGGATTGGTTTATTGACGCAAAATATAACTTTAGCAAAAACTTTGTAAAATGGGTGTGACACCTACCATATTAAGTAGAAGAAAATGAAAGAGTTCTGCAGGGCGAAATCAAAAGCCCTTGGAATCTTGGCAGGAATATTGTTCGTGGTATTGCATATATAAATAAATTAGCGGTACCCGACAGATGATGTTCTGGGTCACCCTTGTCCACATTTTGGTCGATATCACGAAAACGCCTTCACATATACAACTAAGGGCCATTCCCCTTTAAAACCCTCATTAATACCTTTCATTTGATACCTATATCGTACAAACACATTATGGAGTCACCCCTGGTCCACCTTTATGGCGATATCTCGAAAAGGCGTCCACCTACAGAACTAAGGCCCACTCCCTTTTAAAATACTCATTAACTCCTTTTATTTAATACCCATATCGTACAAACACATTCTAGAGTCACCCCTGGTCCACCTTTATGGCGATATCCCGAATTGGCGTCCACGTATAGAACTAAGGCCCACTCCCTTCTAAAATACTCATTAAAACCTTTCATTTGATTCCCATATCGTACAAACACATTCTAGAGTCACTCCTGGTTCACCTTTATGGTGATATCTCGAAAAGGCGTCCACCTTTAGAACTAAGGCCCACTCCTTTTTAAAATACTCTTTAATAACTTCCATTTGATACCCATGTCATACAAACACATTCCAGGGTTACCCTAGGTTCATTTTCCTACATGGTGATTTTCCCTTATTTTGTCTCCAAAGCTCTCAGCAGAGTATGTAATGTTCGGTTACACCCGAACTTAGCCTTCCTTACTTGTTAAAAATGTTTTTACGCTCGTGCAATTGTTGTTGTTAAGCCGGCTAAGCTAGTGACTTATGTATGCTATTTGAATTTTTGTATTCTTTGCCACATGTAATTATTTGATTGATTCTAATTGCCGTATTTTTGTGAAGTGAACAAAAATATTCACCAAACATTTGTCACATGAATTTGCATTTTTGAATTTTAATACAATTTTGTTTCTGCCAATGTTGTGTTAAATTACGATTTGTTGTAAAATGTAATCTTTAAAAGAATTAATTCAATTACCAAGTTGTTTATTATTACAATAGGGATTTGAATATATAAATTTCAATAAACATATTTACATATGTATGTATGAGTGTATTGCCTACATATTTGTTAAAACGATTATTTTTCTGTAACGAAAATTCCTTTCCCCTACATAGGAAAGGTGTTAATCAATTTATCATATTCATATTTACATCATCATTTTTATACTCAGTTGAGCAGAGCTCACAGAGTATATTAAGTTTGATTGGATAACGGTTGGTTGTACATATATAAAGGAATCGAGATAGATATAGACTTCCATATATCAAAATAATCAGGATCGAAAAAAAATTTGATTGAGCCATGTCCGTCCGTCCGTCCGTCCGTCCGTCCGTTAACACGATAACTTGAGTAAATTTTGAGGTAACTTGATGAAATTTGGTACGTAGGTTCCTGAGCACTCATCTCAGATCGCTATTTAAAATGAACGATATCGGACTATAACCACGCCCACTTTTTCGATATCGAAAATTTCGTAAAACCGAAAAAGTGCGATAATTCATTACCAAAGACAGATAAAGCGACGAAACTTGGTAGATGAGTTGAATTTATGACGCAGAATAGAAAATTAGTAAAATTTTGGACAATGGGCGTGGCACCGCCCACTTTTAAAAGAAGGAAATTTATAACTTTTGCAAGCTGTAATTTGTCAGTCGTTGAAGATATCATGATGAAATTTGGCAGGGACGTTACTCCTATTACTATATGTACGCCTAATAAAAATTAGCAAAATCGGAGAAGGACCACGCCCACTTTTAAAAAAAAATTTTTTTTAAAGTAAAATTTTTACAAAAAATTTAATATCTTTACAGTATATAAGTAAATTATGTCAACATTCAACTCCAGTAATGACATGGTGCAACAAAATACAAAAATAAAAGAAAATTTCAAAATGGGCGTGGCTCCGCCCTTTTTCATTTAATTTGTCTAGGATACTTTTAACGCCATAAGTCGAACAAAAATTAACCAATCCTTTTGAAATTTGGTAGGGGCATAGATTTTATGATTTTAACTGTTTTCTGTGAAAACGGGCGAAATCGGTTGATGCCACGCCCAGTTTTTATACACAGTCGTCCGTCTGTCCTTCCGCATGGCCGTTAACACGATAACTTGAGCAAAAATCGACATATCTTTAATGAACTTAGTTCACGTACTTACTTGAACTTACTTTATTTTGGTATGAAAAATTAACGAAATCCGACAATGACCACGCCCACTTTTTCGATATCGAAAATTACGAAAAATGAAAAAAATGCCATAATTCTATACCAAATACGAAAAAAGGGATGAAACATGTTGAGGTAATTGGATTGGTTTATTGACACGAAATATAACTTTAGAAAAAACTTTATAAAATGGTTGTGACACCTAGAAGAAAATGAAAAAGTTCCGCAGGGCGAAATAAAAAACCCTTAAAATCTTGGCAGGTATTACATATATAAATAAATTAGCGGTATCCAACAGATGATGTTCTGTGTCACCCTGGTCCACGTTTTGGTCGCGATCTGGAAAACGCCTTCACATATACAACTACCACCACCCCCTTTTAAAACTCTCATTAATACCTTTAATTTGATACCCATATCGTAAAAACACATTCTAGAGTCACCCTGGTCCACCTTTATGGCGATATTTCGAAACGGCGTCCACCTATAGAACTAAGGCCCACTCCCTTTTAAAATACTCATTAACACCTTTCTTTTGATACCCATATTGTACAAACAAATTCTAGGGTCACCCCTGGTCCACCTTTATGGCGGTATCTCGAAACGGCGTCCACCTATGGAACTAAGGATTACTCCCATTTAAAATACTCATTAACACCTTTCATTTGATACCCATATCGTACAAACGCATTCTAGAGTCAACCCTGATCCACCTTTATGGCTATATCCCTAAATGGCGTCCACCTATAGAACTATGGCCCACTCCCTCATAAAATACTCTTTAACACCTTTCATTTGATACCCATATCGTACAAACGCATTCTAGAGTCACCCCTGGTCCACCTTTATGGCGATGTCTCGAAAAGGCGACCACCTATACAAGAACCACCACTCCGTTTTAAAACCCTCATTAATACCTTTAATTTGATACCCATATCGTACAAACACATTCTAGAGTCACCCCTGGTTCACCTTTATGGCGATATTTCGAAACGGCGTCCACCTATAGAACTAAGGCCACTCCCTTTTAAAATACTCATTAACACCATTCGTTTGATGCCCATATTGTACAAACAAATTCTAGGGTCACCCCTGGTCCACCTTTGTGGCGATATCTCGAAACGGCGTCCACCTATGGAACTAAGGATTACTCCCTTTTAAAATACTCATTAACACCTTTCTTTTGATACCCATATTGTACAAACAAATTCTAGGGTCACCCCTGGTCCACCTTTATGGCGGTATCTCGAAACGGCGTCCACCTATGGAACTAAGGATTACTCCCTTTTAAAGTACTCATTAACACCTTTCATTTGATACCCATATCGTACAAACGCATTCTAGAGTCACCCCTGGTCCACCTTTATGGCGATATCTCGAAAAGCCGACCACCTATACAACTACCACCTCTCCCTTTTAAAACCCTCATTAATACCTTTAATTTGATACCCATATCGTACAAACAAATTCTAGGGTCACACCTGGTCCACCTTTATGGCGATATCCCGAAACGGTGTCCACCTCTGGAACTAAGCATCACTCCCTTTTAAAATACTCATTAACACCTTTCTTTTGATACCCATATTGTACAAACAAATTCTAGGGTCACCCCTGGTCCACCTTTATGGCGATATCTCGAAACGGCGTCCACCTATGGAACTAAGGATTACTCCCTTTTAAAATACTCATTAACATCTTTCGTTTGATACCCATATTGTACAAACGCATTCTAGGGTCACACCTGGTCCACCTTTATGGCGATATCTCGAAACGGCGTCCACCTGTGGAACTAAGCATCACTCGCTTTTAAAATACTCATTAACACCTTTCTTTTGATACCCATATCGTACAAACAAATTCTAGGGTCACACCTGGTCCACCTTTATGGCGATATCTCGAAACGGTGTCCACCTCTGGAACTAAGCATCACTCCCTTTTAAAATACTCATTAACACCTTTCTTTTGATACCAATATTGTACAAACAAATTCTAGGGTCACACCTGGTCCACCTTTGTGGCGATATCTCGAAACGGCGTTTACCTGTGGAACTAAGGATTACTCCCTTTTAAAATACTCATTAACACCTTTCATTTGATACCCATATCGTACAAACGCATTCTAGAGTCACCCCTGGTCCACCTTTATGGCGATATCTCGAAAAGGCGACCACCTATACAACTACCACCACTCCCTTTTAAAACCCTCCTTAATACCTTTAATTTGATACCCATATCGTACAAACAAATTCTAGGGTCACACCTGGTCCACCTTTATGGCGATATCTCGAAACGGCGTCCACCTGTGGAACTAAGCATCACTCGCTTTTAAAATACTCATTAACACCTTTCATTTGATACCCATATCGTACAAACGCATTCTAGAGTCACCCCTGGTCCACCTTTATGGCGATATCTCGAAAAGGCGACCACCTATACAACTACCACCACTCCCTTTTAAAACCCTCCTTAATACCTTTAATTTGATACCCATATTGTACAAACAAATTCTAGGGTCACACCTGGTCACCTTTATGGCGATATCTCGAAACGGCGTCTACCTGTGGAACTAAGCATCATTCCCTTTTAAAATACTCATTAACACCTTCCTTTTGATACCCATATTGTACAAACAAATTCTAGGGTCACCCCTGGTCCACCTTTATGGCGATATCTCGAAACGGCGTCCACCTATGGAACTAAGGGTTACTCCCTTTTAAAATACTCATTAACACCTTTCATTTGATACCCATATCGTACAAACGCATTCTAGAGTCAACCTGATCCACCTTTATGGCTATATCCCTAAATGGCGTCCACCTATAGAACTATGGCCCACTCTACTCTTTAATGCCTTTCATTTGATACACATTCCAGGGTTTCCCTCGGTTCATTTTCCTACATGGTTATTTTCCCTTATGTTGTCACCATAGCTCTCAACTGAGTATGTAATGTTCGGTTACACCCGAAATTAACCTTCCTTACTTGTTTATTAGTAACTTTTAAATCTATTTGTATATCAATTAATAATTGTTGCCGCTTAAAGTAATTTACATATTATGGTTTAGTGTACGGCATTGAATTTGAATAATTAAGTAGCAGAGTGTTGGCGGTTGTGAAAACGCCTTCTACAAAAATGCTTCAGCAGCAGCAGCTCATGTTCATCATACGCCTGGGTGTGTCTACGAAATACTTTGGAAAATATAAGAACAGTATGCACATTAGGGTGGGTCGATTTGTATGGACGAAAGTTAACCGATATCGCGCCATCGATTAATAAATCGACCCCGTCTAATGTACATACAGTCGCCGTGGTGTGGTAGTTGCCTGCTTCGCCTACCACAACGAATGTCTCAGGATCTACTTCCGGGCAAAGTAACATCAAAAACTTAGAAAACATTTTTTTCAATTACAATAAAGTATTTTTTATTTATTTTATTCAACACTGTCTATGAAAGAACATTTCTTACATACTAATAACAATGGTGTAGTTTACAAAATAAAGCATACCTACTTGAAATAACAGATTAAAATATTAAAAAAAAACTTATTTTCCCATGGAAAAATCAAGGGAAATACTCTGAGATGAATATTAAATTCCCGCATAGATCTTGCAAGAGGAGCATTACTGGCAAATTTAGTTTTGACTTTTTTCCAATAAAAAGGATAGGTGACGCAAAGATTTCGCCTTGGAATGTTAGAAGTAATCCTTTCCACAAGATAAGGACAATCTATGGTACCATCAATCAATGATAAGATTGTCCTACGGGTCTCGAGAGATTGTAGGTCAAGCAGCATAATACGGGATGCGTTGGGTGGAATGGGGGTATCAAATTTGAGGGACCGTAAAGCGAAATTAATGAACACCTTTTGAATACGTTCTATTCTTTTTATTGATACCTGGTTATACGGCCTCCAGATAAAACTGCATATTCAAGGTGTGAGCGAACAAAAGTTATATACAACATTTTAAGAGTATAAGATTCTGTGAACTTGGTGCAGTTCCGACGAATAAAACCTAGAACAGAGTAGGCCTTCGCAATGATGAAATCCACATGTTTGTTGAAAGTTAGTTTCGGGTCACAAAAGACTCCTAGCTCCTTTACTTCCAAAACATTCTGAAGGGGACAGTATTAGAGATGTGGTAGGACGTACTTCGAAAATGCAAAAATTTTAGCAAAGACCATTTTAAAATATTTCTTTATGTTTAAAGAGAGACGAGAACGAAGACACCATGAATGAACAGCGTTGATATCGCATTGAAGCTTTGCTTCATCAGAGGCATCTTGGACTTTGGCGAATATTTTGAGGTCATCGGCATAAAGTAAAAATTTGCGAAGGAAAAGCAGCTACTAATGTCATTGATGAACAGAAGAAATAGTAGAGGGCCTAAGACGCTCCCTTGTGGTACCACAGAAGAGGCAATGAAAGGTTATTAGAACACATCATCAATGCTAACAACACAACGTCTATCAGTAAGATACGATTGTATCCTATCCAAAAAGCAGGTATGGAAACCCATATATGCTAGTTTTTCAAGTAGTACTGTATGAGAAACTTTATCAAAGGCTTTCGAGAAGTCTGTATATACACAGTCAACCTGGAATCCAGCCGAAAATGCAGTATTGCAGTAGTCCGCGAACACAGCTAAGTTCGAAACTGTGGACCGCCCTGGTACAAAGCCATGTTGATTATGGCACATAAGCGACTTGGTTGCAAAGAACAATTTGTCTTTTACGATGCACTCAAAAAGTTTTGAAACGGTTGAGAGCTTCGAGATGGGTCTATAGTTCCGAACATCGTTCTTTTTACCAGATTGCAAGATCGGAACTATGTGCGCTACTTTCCAATCATTAATGAAAGTACCTGATGCAAGAGATAAATTAAACATTATTTTAAGACGTTCGATGAGAGCTGAGCATTTCTTTAGCAAAATGACCGATAGGCCATCCACGTCGGTTTCAGACGAGGGATTCGGTGATGTCATCAGCAGACAATGCAAGAAAACCAAAATTGAAGTAATCGCTAAAGTTCGAAGAAAAGTTTGCAGAAGAGGAATTCTCATCAGTAGAAAAGTTTGACTTAAAAAAATCAGCAGAGTTAACAATATCCGTTTTCGTTCTCAAACCGGATGCGTTTTGAAAATGAATTTTAATATCAGAAGTGATAGTGGATGACTCCGATGTAGGACTCCATTAGGTTTTTGGTGCTGTCACTCCACGTTTCTGGAAAAAAGGCTTGATTTGAACATTTTTAGGCCACGCTGATGCATTAAGGATCTTAATTAAACCACTTTCGAGATGAGTTATCGCCAGTTTTCTTAACCAACTTGAAACAGGAGTTTCCCCAGCTATGATGCCAATATGCTGAGAGACGTACTTAATAAAATCATCACTAGTAACAGACGAGGTGATAGACGATAAATGGAACCACGAGTTGCGTATTTCTAAGCGAGTTCGACACCCGACAGTGATTTGGCAAACACTGCGAGTGTGTTTCTGCTATAAAAAGCTTCTCAGTGAAAATTCATCTGTCCTGCAGATGCCGTTCGAAGTCGGCGTAAAACATGTAGGTTCCGTCCCCCCAATTTAAAGGAAAATTGAAAAGAAGCACGAAGCAATTTTGGAAGAGAAGCTCGGCCTAAATTCTCTTCGGAGGCATACGCGCTTGCATTTATTGCTTTCTGCACATATATAACCTTAACTATTAGAGTAAACTTTGTTTGCCTCATACATAGGCCATTGCTGGTTGATTAATGTGGTGAGCAGCGGGGCTTTTTTCATTTAAATGCTTCATAAGTTACTCCGAGAGATATTAATATCTTTACCCAACAAAAACTTTTGAAGCACAAAAAAATTCAAATGCGTGTGAGATTGTTTTCTTTTAAGGAGTTAAGCTACCTGCACTGCCAAACATCAATGAGTAGAATAGGGATTTTTGAGCAAATTCAAACCAACAAGTATACATTAGTGTGTTTATCAAAAATTTCTCGAATTTTTTAACATCGAAAAAATAACATCATCATTTGAACGAAGCCTCGCCGACAGGTCAAGTACAACTGGTACGCAGTATAGTTGGCCTAATTCTCGTATGACTGTAATTAAACACATTTTTTTTGAGTTGACACGGGGCGCCTGAGCTATGTAGAGTATCGATCATCGCAGGAGTGCGGGTTCAAATCCCACTCCCGTGAGAAAAGACTTTGAAGAGATTTACTTGGTATAATCGAAACAGAACCCAGTCCGTTCTGATATCGAGTTGTTTCAATTTATTCCCGACCATTTAAAAAAAGAAATACATTTTTTTTTATTATAAATATGCAATAATCTATAGCCTGACGCAGGATTTTGTTAAAATTTTAAATTGTCTGACAGATTCCGCAAAAAATCACATTTTAATCTATGTTTCATACTTTTGATGTATATTGGAACTATTTTCCGTCAAGCCTTGTCAAATTTGGTTCCGAGACAAACCGGTTTCGGCGTTGTGCCATCATCAGTGTCGATTTTCTTCCGCGAGCTGATAAATTTACGAAAAGTTTGGTTTAAAAACATTTAAATCGTTCAAGTATTGTTAGAGTAGTACTGCTTGACGTTTTAAAAAAAGTCGTTTCGAGAGAAACCGGTGTAAAGTTTTCGAACACGACTCCAAACGCTTGGAAGGGCATGGCTTCCAGTGTCAAAAAATCAGTTTGCCGATCGAATTGTTCTAAATTAATATACTTCGCGTATCCTTAAGGTAGGTTAGGTTAGGTTTAAGCGGCTGCCGTCCGCATCGGAGCAGCACACCTAGGCCTTTATATGCCCATTGTGAAACCACACGGATTTGTTCCTACTCTCCTAATCAAACCACTTCGTTGTGTTTGTGAAGCTAACTAATCGTCGTGTATTGACCTCAGCTATATCAGCCAGATCTACGGAAAATACCTTGCCCATAAAACGTTGCCTATCTTACAGTAGATGCCTAACAGTTTCGGGCTCTTATTCGTTGCCGCAGCTTCTACAATAATCATTAAATAGAGCGCCAATCCTTTCCGCATGCAGTCCAATACAAACGTGACCAGTGAGAAGACCTACAACTATGGAAAGATCCCTCTTACGGAGGGTGAGAAGCTCTCGTGATCTCTTCTCATTCCATTCCGGCTATGTGTGTTTTGCCGTGTGGCATCTATCATGATGCTTCCACCTGGCTCCCGCTTCCATCAGTAGAGCCTCCTTTATCTTAAGCTTGCAGGTGGAAAGCGGCATGCCCAACCTCTTCCAGGATGGTGAAAGTGGAAGGGAGGTACCCTTTCTTGCAAGCTCATCCGCCATCTCATTACCTGGTATGCCATTATGTCCCGGAACCCATACCAAATGCAGAGTAAACTGTTCAGGTATCACGTTAAGTGATTCGCGACAGCCTACTACAGTTTCAGAATTAGTTGTGAGAGAGTCAAGACCTTTCAGTGCTGTTTGACTGTCTGAGAAAATATAAATGTGCTTCTGAGAGACTGCCTTCTGCCTAAGGCAGTCCACAGCGTCTTGTATGGCCGTAAGCTCGGCTTGAAATACGCTACAGTGATCTGGAAGGTGAAACGATCTTTGTATGTCCAATCGTTCCGAATAGACACCCCTCCGACCCTGTTAAACTGGATAACTGGATCCATCTGTGTAGATCTGAGTGCTGTTAGTGGGCCAATCTGGGTCATTCACCCACTGTTCCCCTCTCAGGGATTAATATCTCTTTAACAAGGGAAAGTTGGTATGTGGTTTGCAGAAATCCATTTTGGTATTGCAGAACCTGTCGAGAATTTCAGTATGGTTGCAGTGACACCATGTGGTCAGTTTCCTCAGTCTAATAGCTGCACATGCTGCATATTTTATGCCTACTATATCTATGGGTAGTAGGTTCAGTATTACATTCATAGCCTCCGTTGGCGTTGTGCGGATGGCTCCGCTTATGCATAGTAATGCAGATATTTGCACCTTTTGAAGAACAAGAACCGTCGAGGATTTATTCAGGGCGGGCCACCATACCGCCACCCCGTATAGCGATATTGGCCTAACTATGGCCGTGTATATCCAATGCACTATCGTAGGGGACATACCCCATTTCCGTCCAATTGCCCCTTTACATGTGTAGAGGGCAACCGTGGCCTTACGGACACGTTCCGTGGTGTTTTGATGTCCAGTTCAATTTCTTATCAAGTGTGACCCCTAAATAGTTGGCGGACTCACTTAACTTAAGCACTGTGTTTGCCAGCACTAGAGTTGAGAGAGGTGGTATCTTATACCTCCTCGTAAGAGCATCCTTAAGGTAGCCTTTCGAGGAAAAAAACGATTTTCATTAAAAACATGTTTTCAAAATGGTAATATCGTAATATGCCAGTAAATGTTGCCTTCTTTTCAGTTTTCCCTAATGTTAAGCTTATTCTTAAATATTAAGTAAATAAACCAATGATAATTCGAGAAAAGTTTATGAATATTTCTGACTTGTTTTTTAGAGTTTTCTGAATACTTGACCTCAGTTTTCGCTATTTCTTTTAAAATTTCATCAATTTCCCTGGCGCTGATTTTTGACGAGTTTGATAAAATGGTAAAGTAGTAAACAATTTGTTAAACAAACGAAAATCGTTCAGCTTTCACTTCTCTTCAAATATTTTGGACGATTTCGGTTCGGGTAATGATTCAGTTATTTAACAAAAACTGCTTACATTCAATTGACATTAATTCTCTTTCGGGTTGCGAAATAATATCAACGACGTCAAAGACAGTAAAAGTGATAATTCGCAAAAAATCCTACAGGTATATAATTTTTCCATAGTACTTTTTATACCTTTCATGAAAATGAAATGGTATATTAAGTTTGTCACAAATCTCAAAATTGTAAGTCCTTGAAGGAGAAGAGTTAGACCCACCAATAAGTATACCGAAATGATTAGGATGAAGTTGTTTAAGCCATGAAGCTGAGTTGATTTAGCCATGTCCGTCTGTCTGTTTGTATGCAAACTAGTCCCTCAATTTTTGAGATATCTTGATCAAATTTGGTGAGTGGGTATATTTAGGTGTACGATTAGACATTTATCGGAACCGGCTAGATCGGACCACTATTAGCATATATCCTCCATACAACCGATTTTTCAGAAGAAGAGAACTTTGTCATATCTTAACAGATTGAAGCTTCAAACTTCACCATATACTTTCGTATATTGCACATATAATTGTCTGAAAAAATGGATGAGATCGGTCGAATTTAGAGAAATTCCGCTTATTTGCACCCTTCTGCTCACGTTCGTATCGCTAAACTGTTGAATAAAACACTCCAGTGCTCTGTATTACAAAATGGTCTTTATTAGACTACTTTGAGAGTACTTCATAATTAAACTTCACTGATAGCAACTGATAGCATGTTTAAATCAAAACTGATTACTGATTCCTCAGCTTACGTTGCTTTTATACTCTCAGTTTTCTCGTTCCCCAATTTCTTCTAAGGTCTAGTAATTTCGCGAACTTAATGCTTGGTTACCAGTCATATAAATGTATATTGGTAGTTTGTACCCATATGCGCGTGTATATGTGAGTACTACTTCGGTAAATGTTAAATGCGTTTGTGAGTATCTCTCCGCTGCCTTGTATGTATGTGTGTACATGATGATTGATTTGTTTACGTACATACGGCTGATTAGTATTAGCTTACAGAGGGTAATATTTGTCGCAGTATTATCCCATACAACTGATTGTTCAGATAAAACACTTATCGTAATTTCTGCCCCATTTTAACTAGTAGACGTTTCAAATTTCATCAAATACTTACGTTTACGTTATATATTGTTACGTTATATTATGTTACTTTATATCATTGTCAAAGCTATTTCAAGCAGGCCACAAAAAACGTGAAACTTTGCATCCTTTACCTACCTATTTTTATACTAAGCGTGCTTTGCACACAGATTATATTAACTTTATTTGGATAACGGTTGGTTGTACAGGTATAAAGGAATCGAGATAGATACACACTTCCATATATCAAAATCATCAGTATCGAAAAAAAAATTGATTGAGCCATGTCCGTCCGTCCGTTAACACGATTACTTGAGTAAATATTCAGATATATTTACCAAATTTGCTACGCGAGCTTATCTGGACCCAAACTAGATTGGTATTGAAAATGAGCGAAATCGGATGATAACCACGCCCACTTTTTATATATGTATATAACATTTTGGAAAACACAAAAAACCTGATAACTTAGTAAATAATACACCTAGAATGTTGAAATTTGACATGTGGAAAAACAAAAATTTTAAATGGGCGTGGCACCGCCCACTTGTGATAAAATAAATTTTACAAATATTATTAATCATAAACCTATCGTAACAAAATTCGGCAGAGAGGTTGCCTTTAGTATAAGAAATGCTTTGAAAAAAAATTAACGAGATCGGTTAAGGACCACGCCCACTTTTATATAAAAGATTTTTAAAAGGGTCGTGGACGAATGAAATAAGCTATATCTTTGCAAAAAATAGCTTTATATCAATGGTATTTCATTTCCCAAGTGGATTTATGACAGTAAATAGAAAAAACTTCAAATTTTAAAAAAAGGGCATGGCACCGCCTCTTTTATACTAAGCTATTTTCTATGTATCGGAAGCCATAACTCGAAGAAAAATTAACATATAATGAAATTGTGTACACATATTTTCCTTATAGCAGAAAATATTTCTAGTAAAAATGGACGGGACCATTTAAAGACCATGGCTACTTAGATATAAAACAAGTTTAAAAGGGTCGTAGACTAGACTAATAAGCTATAACTTAGCGAAAAATAGTTTTGAATCAGTGATATTTCACTTTTTAGCGGGCGGTGTTACGTGTTATGTAGAAAAGTAATTTATTTGAAATGAAATGTATAATTGAAACTCACGCTGAGTATATAATGTTCGGTTACACCCGAAGTGAGGCACCTTTACTTGTTTATCTTATATTTATCTTAAAAATCACTTAGGTAGATATGTACATCTGTTCACTATATATTTCATATCTTATACAGCCAGTTATTTGGATATTACGAATGGGATAATATTATTGTTAAGCCCCATTCATGAGAGGTATGTATGAAGTCTTGGGCACAGTCGAAGACAGTCCCGTCCTTAGTTTAGCATTTATAACTTTATTAAGTGAATAAATTTAATATTTAAAATTTTTAGATAAAATTCTTCATATTCATAAATTCAAAAGAGCTTCTTGCTTATGCACCAACAATTGAGTAAATAAATTATTCTTGCACTTATATTGACATTTTTATCTTAACATACCACTTAACTAAACACAGCTTTGTTGTTGTTGTTGTTGTAGCGATTAGGTTACTCCCCGAAGGCTTTGGGGAGTGTTATCGATGTGATGGTCCTTTGTCGGATACAGATCCGATACGCTCCGGTAACACAGCACCATTAAGGTGCTGGCCCGACCATCTGGGGTACGATTTATATGGCCACATTAAACCTTCAGGCCATCCCTCCCTCCCCACCCCCAAGTTCCATGAGGAGCTTGGGGTCGCCAGAGCCTCGTCTGTTAGTGAAACAGGATTCGCCGCTCGAAGGTGAGGTTGACAATTGGGTTGGAGAAGCTATATATTGCGCTACACAACCCCTTGAATCCCACTAAACACAGCTCATGGAATATAGTGACAACGAGCTAAAATTATTAATATTTAACACGATCACTTTTGTTGTACTTAGCAGAGCAGAGATTGCTGCTGAATGCTAATAGAAAGGTAGATATCTTAAATTAACTGTTAACATATGCATTTTGCAATTCATATGATCAGCGGTCATTAAAAGGAATACTGCAAGAGTGCATGCATAGAAAAATTCAAATATGTATACAGTTACATAGATATGTATGTACATGTGTGCAAATAAATTATATTAAGATTAAGCCATGAAATCGAGATAAAAATAAATTAAATGATTTAAATAAAATTATTATAGCAAGTATTCACATTGTCACACCATATTTACACGTTTATAGTACGATTGAAACTGCACAGCTAGGGATCGTAGCGATTATAATTTTTTTGATGTGTAAACATCTTTGCTCACTGAATGTAGGGGGCAATCCTGAATGCAAGAGTAAGGTGTAAGCGTAAGCGTAGTTTTTGTTAGTAATATGCTACATGTAGAACAATGTTCGGTAAACAGTGAAACAATTGTAAGTACTCAATTCATACTGTAACGAATTTCCTGATTATTTTGCAACCTCTGTTAACGTTCGAATCTCTGAACTGTGGAATAAATAACTCAAATATTCAGTTTGTATAACAAAACGTTCTTTATTTAGACTACTTTGGGAGTAGTACTTCACAATTATACTTCACTAATAGCGTGTTTTAATCAAACTGATTACTGGTTCCTCAGCTTGCGCTGCTTTTATGCTCTCGGTTACCTCGTTCGCCCATTTCTTCTAAGGTCTATAAGTTTCACGAACATGTCTTCTGGAACAGTGGTATCTCATATCCCATGCTTGGTTATTTACCTATTTACATGTATATCTGTAGTTTATGTTTTTCTTCTAGCTTTATGCGTATGTATGTGTCAGTAACTACTGCTTTTAGCTGCCGGCTACATATGTATATGTATGTGAAATATTAATTTTTCCTGAAAATTAAGCAAAAAAATCAAGCTACTACTATAGAATATTTAAAATAAATAAGGGAATAGTCCCGGAAGAACCGGCTGATTGGACCTTATCAGTGCGGCTTCAGACCTGGTAAATCTACCATCGACCAGATTTTCACAATGCGCCAAGTCTTGGAAAAAACCCGTGAAAAGAGAATCGACACACATCACCTCTTCGTCGACTTTAAAGCCGCCTTCGACAGCACGAAAAGGAGCTGCCTATATGCCGCTATGTCTGAATTTGGTTTCCCCGCAAAACTTATACGGCTGTGCAAAATGAAGTTGAGTAACACTATCAGCTTAGTCAGAATTGGGAAGGACCTCCCCGAGCCGTTCGAAACTAAACAAGGTTTCAGACAGGGTGACCCCCTATCGTGCGATTTCTTTAATTTGATGCTGAAGAAAATTATACTAGCTGCAGAACTTAACCGCACTGGAACAATATACTATAAAAGCGTGCAATTACTGGCATATGCTGATGACATTGATATCATCGGCCTAAACACCCGCGCTGTTGGTAATGCTTACTCCAAACTGGAAAAAGAAGCGGTAAAGATGGGTTTGATGGTGAATGAGGACAAAACGAAGTACCTGCTGTCATCCAGCAAAGAGTCAGCGCATACGCGCCTTGGCAACCAAGCTACCGTTGGCAGCCATAATTTCGAAATAGTAAAAGACTTCGTTTATTTGGGAACCAGCATCAACACTAGCAACAACATCAGCACTGAAATCCAGCGAAGAATCAATCTTGCCAATAAATGCTACTTTGGACTAGGTAGGCAATTGAAAAGTAAAGCCTCTCTCGGCGAACGAAAATCATACTCTACAAGTCACTTATTGTACCCGTCCTGCTATATGGGGCAGAAGCATGGACCATGACAACAGCAGATGAAGCGGCTTTGGGAGTGTTCGAGAGAAAAGTTCTTCGAAAGATTTATGGACCTCTAAGGGTTGGCGATGGTGAGTACCGAAGAAGATTTAATGATGAGCTGTACGAGCTATACGCAGACATCAACATAGTCCAGCGAATTAAAACGCAGCGGCTGCGCTGGCTAGGCCATGTTATGCGAATGAAAGATGATGCTCCGGCCAAGAAAGTGTTTCTATCGGAACCCGCCTATGGAAGCAGAGGTAGAGGGCGGCCCCCACTCCGTTGGAAGGACCAGGTGGAAAACGATTTAAACTCCCTTGGTGTGACCAATTGGCTAACCATTTAGCTATACAGCGGTGGTTTGTTTGACTGGCAAATTTTTTATTATTAATAAACCATGAGCACTTGGGAATGTCAAACAAAGTAATTGACAATAAACAAAAATCCAGCATTATCAGTGATTTGTATCAGATGGTGCAACACTGAATAAATGTAGTTGGTAAAAAGGAATAGAAGTAGCAAATTTGCCAGTCAAACAGACCACCGCTGTATAGCTAAATGGTTAGCGCAGCGTGCCTAAAGCGTACTGATGATGAAGGCTTAGCACCCTTCGAAATGGATCTATCTGCGCAGTTATGGCAGGTTGTCTGAAAAATTTTCTACTTACTATTCCAAAAACAAAATACAATTTTTCAAATTTAGAAAAATTAAAAAATAACAATAATTATCATTAGAAAAAATTATTGTTCTGGCCTTGAGCTCGAATCGAACCTTGAATCATTTATCAATAGGCCGATAAAAACAAAAACAATTATAAAAAATTTATGTAAAATAAAATAACATAAATAAAAACAACATAACGGAAAAAGTAAAGAAAATAAAAAATAAAATAAATAAAATAAAAATTAAAAAAAAAAAAAAAATTAAATTAAGGAAATTAAACTAAAATAAAAAAATGAAATAAAATAAAGCAAATTAAAATAAATAAAATAAGGTAAGAAGTCAAATAAAATAAAATGAAATAAAATAAAATAAAATTATAGAAAATACATAAAATAAAACAAAACAGGACGGCTTCAGGTGTCTTGGCGATAGGAGATAGCTGATTCACCGTGATTTGGTAGCGGTACCACCCTAGCCATCGGCAAGGCAATCACGTCCGGGCCTACTGCTTAAGATGGAAGGTTGGGGACAGTAATATAATAGATACATAAGTAATAAAACGAGCTCTATTTATATTGATTTGCATATATGTTGGCCTGCCGTCAGGATTTGTCAACCGAGGTGTGTGAAAGCGCTCTCGCATTTCTTCGCATCCGATAGCACTTTATCGCCGAAGCCGATGGATATATTTTCATTGCGCTTAATCGGGTTTGAGATAGACTTCACGATTGACCATAGCTTACCTAAACCGGCTTAGAGGTTATAGTTCTACAGATGTTTCTTCCATTTCGCCCGCTTGGTTTATGTCCATGATTGGGGGATCACTAGGGTCTTGCTTTATTACAAGGTCACGTTCTCTCGCTAAATTTGCTGCCTCTATTGGAAAATTTGACAGGGGTTCCAGAACTCTTCACATTCCCCTTGACGGACATCATTCGGGATTGGTAGGGCAGGTAGATTGCGTATGATTTCTTTTCGTCCCACATTAAAGGTGCAGATTACAAGATGCCCTCAAAATGCCACAAAAGTTTTGAAAAAATTACAGGGGCGACGAATGTTGGAATCTACCCCAGTGCGCTGTAACCATCCTTTGCGCGTTACACACAGACATGGGCGACGAATGTTGGAATATACCCCAGAACACCCAGTGCGCTGTAACCATCCTTTGCGCGTGACACACAGACATGACTGTTACCACGCTGAAAAGACTCGTTTCCTGCACACGTAGCAAAACTAAGCAGTCCTGCTGCAAAGATCTGCTCTGAGGATGACAATTTGTGGAGGGACTCAGCAAGTTAAATATGATTACACTGCAATGACAGCGCTTGGTCATGAAAAATCCGCCCGATACATAGAACCGGCTGCCGTAGGAAGCAAACCCCCCATTTGTCTTGCAAAGTAATGCCAAATCAATACAAGTGAGGAAGTCTAAGTTCGGTGAAACCGAACATTACATACCCAGCTGTATACTTGAAAAGCTGTTGTTGTTTGTTTTGTATGCTTAGTAGTGTTACAAGGCTGCGCAATAATACATATACCTCGGTAGGTATGCCTGCCTATAAGAGGCGACTAAAATACCAGATTCAAGGGGCTGTGTAGCGCAACCCTTTCAGGTTGCCAGCGCAATATATAGCTTCTCCAAACCCAATTGTCAACCTCACCTATCGATGGAGATTCCTGTTTCACTAACAGACGAGGCTCTGGCGACCCCAAGCTCCTCATGGATGTAGGATGTGGGGAGGGAGGGATGGCCTGAAGATTTAATGTGGCCATATAAATCGTTCCCGAGATGGTCGGGCTAGCACCTTAATGGTGCTGTGTTACCGGAGCGGACCGGATCTGTATCCGGCAAAGGACCATCACATCGATAACACTCTCCAAAGCCTTCGGGGAGTAACCTTATCGCTACAACAACAATATAATACATATACATACATATGGTTCTATTCTAAACTAATTTTTCTTCGAGTTATGGCTCCCGAGACATAGTAAATTGCTTAGTCATAACAGAGATATTTGCAAAAGAAATTTTGAAAATTTTCATGTGGTTGTTGTAATTTTGATGATTTTGTTGTACCCACAAAAAAACATTGTGAACATAAGTGTTTTCCGCGGATATAGTTTTGGTCTCCAAATCGGTGCTGGACCCACCCAAGGTAATTTTTTATAAGCGCGGCGACAGGCCGCCAATGTGGAAAGGTGTTCTGCGCAAAAATACTATGGATCCCACCACTCCGGGGTCATTTTTTGGGTTTTCGTTAATATATTTGAACGATATAAAATTTTTATTTTCCGCATCCGGATTATTGTTGTCGAAGTCAATACGAGTTTTTTGACACCTCTCTCGGTATTTTTAGACGCGTATTGCCAGTTTCATGCTGTCGTATATAATTACCATATATTTTTGCGTTCTAACATTAATATTATGACATTTTATGCAAAACCGAATTTTTTATTGGTGGAGATAACCAGAAAATAAGAAATCTCAGCGGTCAACCACATTCCAGAATTTTCAATTCAAGAATTGTATTGTGGTTTCCCGCAAAACGAAGCACTAGGCTACGATCGTCTTCTGAGGAATTTTCTTCAACAAATTATTTAGAAATGTATCAGCGTCTGCGCGACGAGAAGAAAACCCCGACTTACCGCCAAGGTGTGCGGAAGAGATACATGTCTACTAATAATAACAATTTGGTGTATATATCTGAGGAGATTAATACGCATATTGTCACTTGCGAAGCGAATGAAAATTTGGGCGAATTTCGCGGTCTCGAATTGTGGTATGCGAATCTGCAGCGAATTCGCCGACAAATTTCGAATGAGTGAGGAAAATGAATTTTTCGAATTGCCGGTAGCGAAAAAATTAACTTCGCTTCGCTAGAGCTGTCAAAATTTGGCGAATATCTAATTTGTTCGCTTTTGCACGCGCTTGCATTTATTTCTGTGAAAAACCATTTGTAAAAATTATCAAAAGAAAACAAAAGTGAGTGTATAATTTTTTTAAACAAAATACCGCTTTAGGATGAAACGCACAACACCACAGCAGTTCCGAAAGCTGGTTACGCTTATGCAGAATAATCCAGACGTCGCAAGGGGTCAGGGGAATTTTGGTTCCACCAGGAGCCAAAGAGCGGAGTTATGGGAGCATTTCGCGATTGAAATCAACGCCTTAGGTCCTCCAATCCGTAGCGGGCCCGAGTGGAATAAGGTAAGACCCAGAGGCCTACACGAGTAATGCAAAGGAATCTGGTGCGGTGCGCGCAACCGTGGTATCCCAGCATCGTACGTATCCGTGCAGGCGTCCAGTAATATATAGGGATGGTTGGACCTTCTATCACTGCCGCTGTGCTGCAAGTGTATTCAAGATGTGGCTAATTGAACTATTAGGAACAAAAACATACCCCTTTTGGTAATAGCTTCGTTTGGTGACCATAGCCAGTATTGATTTCTACTAAAAATTGTATGGTGATGGTATCACTGTAGAAGTCAGTAGGAGTCAATACTGAGTATATGGTTGCCGCCTGAAGCTCGTACTGGGGCAGTGATTGAAGCTCAAAAAAGGCCGTACTCTCCGTGAGAGTAGATAATTATTTATATATGTATACTAGGTTTGGCTAGACTACAAATTGAAGCTTAAAAAAAAGATTTCCACAAACCGCGCGGAAACTACAGCCACTGGAGGAGGACCGTATGTTCAGCAAAGCTTGTCTGCTCTAGAGCGAGAGGTGGATGATCTTCTCCACCTCCAACAAGCCGCCAACCCCACAGGGAATATATATGGCACCTCGAGGCAAAGAACTACTGATAGAGATAATGAATTTCAGGCCCAAGAATCCGAGGGTGAGGGGGATACTCAAACACCACGTCCGTCAACATTGACACCAACAATGACCGAGGGTGAACAAGTTATTCAACCACCACGTTCATCAACAATGGCGACACGTTCACCCGAGGGTCAACAAGATAATCAACCACCACGTCCATCAACAATGACACCAACAACGACTCCCCGTCCTAGGCTTACCGTTGACGATCGTGAAAAAATTCGGTTAAAAGCACTGCAAAAGCAAACCGAAGTGCAAGATACCCTTTGCCAAGGTGTTTTAAAAATGGGGAAAACATTGGAAGATATCGCCAGATATTCACGAAAACTCTATGAACAAAAAAAGCAGGAACTAACATTATTAAAAGAGAAGGAAGAAAGAAAGAAGGCAGAAAATATAGAAAAGAAAAGACAACACAAAGACAAAATGGAAACGAAACTTAAGGAGTTGGAGTTAAAAACCCTTAAATACAATATAAGGAAATGAAAATGAATTTTTTTTAAAACTTGTTTTCAAGTGTACAGTCAGTCAACAATAAGTATACACCCTTTTATGGTATGGTTCAAATTGGTGATAGCTTCGCATAAAGGGGTGTATACTTATTTTTGTGACTTACTGTATGTATTTCATATTGCTTTAACATTTTAAAAAGTCTGAATTAAATACTTCCTTTTGATTTATTTAATTTTAAGAAAAATGTGAACTGAATACCTGATTTTTATTTTCTTTGTTACTTATATGATTTTTATTTATTTGCTTTTAATAATAATAATATATAAGTAGAATATATAATATATAATAAGTACACCAGCACTAGCACAAAAAAAATTTATTTAATTTTAAGAAGTCTTTATTATTTATTTACTTTTAACAAAAATATGAAGTCTGAATTGAATATGTGATTTTAATTTATTTACTTTTAATAAAAATATATATGTAAGTAGTAGTAGCACTAGTTTCATGCCCCTCGAATTTACTTTCTAAACTTTGTAAAAAAAAAATAAAAAAAAGTTAAGAAAATAGATTCAAGGCCATACAATTAAAATTTCTTTTTGTTCCAAAACCGGCTTGCAGCCCTGTTAACTTATTAAATAAATCAATTTTGAATTATTATATTTGAACTTTGTATTTAAATTAATAATAAAAGTAATTTCAGAACAATCTTTGCCTCACTCGCATTACTTTCCAAAAGATACAGTGGTTGAAAAAATAATAGGGACAAAATTGAAGATGGATATACTTATTGAGGAGTGCTTACTAATTTTCGTTAAAAATATAGCTTATTCAATAACAGAAACCACATTGATACAATTTTCAAAGTTTACACAAAGTTCAGAATAATTGGTCAAACTTTCAGAAACGGACAGCACAATTTTCAACTTTTTTGGCAGAATTTTCAGATAATTTTGGAGTATGCAGTTTTGTAGCCCATTTAATTTTATTCTAACAATTTGCAAGTTAGAACTCTCAAAAAATTTTCCCTGAATTTTTAGAATTTGTTTTTGGCAAGGGTGTTGAGTGTTTTCTTCCATACAAAAGTAAATTTAGTTTATGAGTTGTATGGAAGAAAACAGTCAAACACCCTTGCCAAAAACAAATTCTAAAAATTCAGGGAAAATTTTTTGAGAGTTCTAACTTGCAAATTGTTAGAATAAAATTAAATGGGCTACAAAACTGCATACTCGAAAATTATCTGAAAATTCTGCCAAAAAAGTTGAAAATTGTGCTGTCCGTTTCTGAAAGTTTGACCAATTATTCTGAACTTTGTGTAAACTTTGAAAATTGTATCAATGTGGTTTCTGTTATTGAATAAGCTATATTTTAAACGAAAATTAGTAAGCACTCCTCAATAAGTATATCCATCTTCAATTTTGTCCCTATTATTTTTCTGTATATGGCCTATTCTATTATCGAAAAAGTGTTGGCTTTTACACCAAAGCATCAGCTATCTGTCTTCTACGACGCTCTCCTGGTGTACCGTTGCCATCTTCATTACTTGGCTCCGAAGGAAAAAGGGCATCAATAAAAATGTCTGCTTCGTCTGGGTCACTAATTCTAAATTGCTTGCAAATATTGTGCAAAGCACAACATATGTTAACAATTGTTTTAACTTTATCCGGATCGTAGCGCATTTTATTATCGCTAAGGAGGCATCTGAAACGGCATTTCAAAACTCCGATGGTACGTTCAATAATGTTTCTACCTTTCGCATGTTTCTTATTAAAAAGTGATTCCCTAGTTCCAGACTGTGCAATGCGAAAGGGTGTAAGTAAGCATGAACTCAGCGGGTATCCGGAATCACCTAGAAATTATAAGTACAATTATGTTTTGCTTATTATTATTATATTATGACGCCACAGTTAACTATGGACTCACAATTCTATTTCAGATATTTAGCAAAATTTTTACTGTCAAATAAGCTAAAGGTAACCTTTGCTAGTTAACTAGAGGTTAACTCACCAAAGTTAGGCGGTTAAACTGTAGTAATCTCAGCTTGAAAATTGAAAATCGATAGTTAACTCTCTATCCAGCAAAAGTAGGTAAACTTGCCTAAGTAAATAGAGTTATCGCCGCTTAGCTGATTATCCTCTAAATAAGTTTTTAATGTGCTATTGTTCCACACAAAGGAATCATGTGTGGAGCCAGCATATCTGGCATCCACATACCGGATGGTCATGTTATGGTCGCAGGCCTGGAATGTATAGACAATTTATTATCAACGATATTGAAGTATTGAAAACTTTAAAACTTACAATCATCGCATTAATGCTGTAAAACCCTTTCCTATTCAGATAAAGGTGTCGATTTTCACTGGGAGCATAAATGCCAATATGTGTGCCATCAACACACCCAATCACGTTCGGTATTCCTGATTTGATGAAGAACTTCCTTTTTGCCTCCTGCTTCTCTTCTTCACTCATTTCTATATTTATTGCCACCGTACAAATAACTCTCTCTAAAGTAGGCAGCATCTCCTTTAAAACGAGGGAAACTGTGGGTTGAGCAAGTCCCAACTGGAACTCGTTTCCTATGGCTTGCTGGTAACTGCCATGGGCAAAAAAACGAAGTGCGCAACAAAGTTTTAGCATAGGGGTTACAGACGACGACAGGCGGCAGTGAAAATTGTCCTTAATTTTGTCCAGGACATGCATGAAGGCATCCTTGCTAAGCCGAAAATTCGCAATGAATCTATAAACACATTTACATTGAAATACAATTTTCCATATATACTTCAAGAACCAAACTGCACTAAACTTACACTGTTGGCGGAAGCTCCATGGGATTGGAGTAATCCCTTATAAAACGCCTCTGACGAAGAAGGCTAGCTCGCTGTTCGACATTGTAACTTTCTTCGAAAAAAAGATCTATGTTGGAAATCATCGCTTTATTTTATTTATCTTTATATTAATTTATTACACTTTTGTTTATGCACATATAAATAGATATATTGTAAACACATCAAAACATATGTAGTAAGTGACAGAAACGTCAAATTCGGATGAACTTATTCAATTTGTTTGAATGGCAACATCACAAAGCAGGCGAAAAAGTTCATTCGCCACTCACAATGCAAATTTTAGATGTGTTCGCTAACCTGTTCGACTCGCCAAATATATTCGCTTCGCAAGTGACAATATGCGTGTAAGGTCTAGCTTTCCATCCAATTCGAAGACTACTTATCGTGTATTCGTTTTTCTACGAACTGGCTCACCAAATACATGTTTTGTGCCGACCCAAAAATTTATCTGCTAATTCGGACAAACTTTTGTTGCCAAGGTAATGCCAAGGGACAATTAATACGATTTATACAAATTTTCTTAAATATTTTTGATGGATAGGCCAACACACTAGCTCTACACCATGGCGGCAGACTTTGACCGTTCAGCCGGTAAATTCAGCCTCCACGAACTATCATACTCCAATGGGACGATGATGTTTAGCTAAGCTGCGAAGAGCTACAGCGTTTTTGCTGGCGTGGACGAGTTATGGAAAGATCTCCACTTGGTGCCCCCTGTTTGCGTCAGTTATCGCGAAACAGGGTTAGCTGGAGTGACTTGTTACGCAACGACCAGCATCTCCTAAACGGTTAAGCGCCAATTAAAAAATGTATGTTCAAACCGCGAGGAAAAGGACCAAAACAAACCAAATAATATCTCCAAGATCATTTTTTTCCGCAGTAGCGAGTACACTTGAGACTGGTGATCTCTTATAAAGTGAAGTTTCAGCATATTTAAGGGTTAAAGTCGTAACAACCAAGTGAAGAAAGATGAATGAAAAATCAATACGGGTGGTCTCCAACATTCGCTTCTTAATTAGAAGAGGTTAAAAAGTAAGGCCTTTTCTTTTGTCCCTTTGCAAAAATAGTACGTGTTGAGGCATCCATTATATTGGTAACTAATTTTTTTGCCATATACATACATAAAAACTGATTTCAAAACTAAATATTTTTTCACTTATTTCATAACCATTTTATTTTTTTGGCATTAAAAAAAATGAAAATGTCAAACCAACAATTTATTTGTGTTTACTTTGGTTTGGCATTACCACAAAGTTTAAGAGAGTGATTTAAAAATTTTTTTAAAAATCAAAAAACCATTATGGCCGCCAAGAAGAGTAAATGGTTTTACCTGGTAATGTTTATACCATGATACCTACTATTTTCCATTTCAATTAAAAGTCATTATGTTAAAATTTTTTTGTGGATTTTTCCATTTTGTTTATTAGTTTTCATTTTTCTGTACTAATTTTTTTTTTTTTTGTATTTTTCTAAAACAAATTTTTGTTGCGACCAATATGCTTAGTTTAATGTATGTATGTATAGGCAATTTGTAAATAAATAATGTGCAGCATTTTGACTAACAATATTTCAGTAATAGTTGTTAATAAGCTGTGTGTGCGTGTGTTGTTTTTTTTTTCTTCAAATTATGTATAATACAATATTAGAAAAATACATACATATAAACGTTATGCATTTTGTAAAGTTAACAACTTAAAATTGATTTTACAACATACATTTGGGTTTTTGTTGTTTGCGTGAAACTTTAACGCAAAAATAAAATAATGTATAACTTATATTAAATATACATATATGTATGTGTATTCTACAAATTCTAATTTACAACGTAGTTCTAAAAAGTGTGGACACAAATTTGTTTTTTTACACTTAAAGGTTGATATGTTAAATATTTTTTGATTATGTGCTCGTATATTTTTTTTTTCGCTATCAGCCCAATTCTAAATATTCCCTCGGAATTTTGTTCTCGCGGATTTTTTTTATTCCCGCGTCCGCTGATTTGCCAATTGAAATTTTTGTTGCGCGTTTCTATTTTTGTTTAACAAATTGAAAAGTTATGTTGCTGTTGCGAATTTGTTTAAAATTGAGAAATGAAATATAAACAAAGCACAGCATTGAATTTCATATTATGACGAATATTAGCAACACTAAGGGATACTATCATCTCTAAGCTGATACTAAGCAGTGACTTGTATGTACATAAACAAATCAATCATTATGTCTACACATATGTACATGCCAGCAGCGGAGAGATGCTCACAAAAGTATGCAATCATCGGCAAAGTATTTCTCACACATACACATGCATATAGTAGGCAATCATTTGTGCAAGTATCACTCACATATACACGCGTCCGCTGATTTGCCAATTGAAATTTTTGTTGCGCGTTTCTATTTTTGTTTAACAAATTGAAAAGTTATGTTGCTGTTGCGAATTTGTTTAAAATTGAGAAATGAAATATAAACAAAGCACAGCATTGAATTTCATATTATGACGAATATTAGCAACACTAAGGGATACTATCATCTCTAAGCTGATACTAAGCAGTGACTTGTATGTACATAAACAAATCAATCATTATGTCTACACATATGTACATGCCAGCAGCGGAGAGATGCTCACAAAAGTATGCAATCATCGGCAAAGTATTTCTCACACATACACATGCATATAGTAGGCAATCATTTGTGCAAGTATCACTCACATATACACGCGCATATGAGAAGCTATAAACGTGCATCTGTAGTTTATAGCTGGTAAACAAGTAGTAAATTCTAGAAGAAGAAACGCCTAGAAGTATGCGAACGAGACATCACAGAGTATAAAAGGAGTTAAAGCTGAGTAAGCACTAATGTTGTTGTTGTTGTTGTTGTAGCGATAAGGTTGCTCCCCGAAGGCTTTGGGGAGTGTTATCGATGTGATGGTCCTTTGCCGGATAAAGATCCGGTACGCTCCGGTACCACAGCACCATTAAGGTGATAGCCCGACCATCTCGGTAACGATTTATGTGGCCACATTAAACCTTCAGGCCATTCCCCCCTCCCCACCCCCAAGTTCCATGAGGAGCTTGTGGTCGCCAGAGCCTCGTCTGTTAGTGAAACAGGATTCGCCGCGGATAGGTGAGGTTGACAATTGGGTTCGGAGAAGCTATATATTGCGCTGGCAACCTGAAGGGTTGCGTTACACAACCCCTTGAATCTGGTATTTTAGTCGCCTCTTACGACAGGCATATCTACCGCGGGTATATTCTGATCCCCTAACCCGCTGGGGCAGTAAGCACTAATCAGTTTGATTAGTATAAGTGTTATTGTGAAGTACTTTTACCATTTTGCATTATTAAATATTGGAGTTATTTATTCAACAGTTTAGCGATACGAACGTTAGTAGAAGGTGTGAAATAAGCGGAGTTTCGCTAAATTCGTTACAATATGGTATCGACTGAAATGAGTAACGAATTGGTGCCATAGTAACACCAACAGAGGAGCATAAGAGGAAGACTGCGCTATAATACAAATCCGCTGGAGTTGCCTGCTTCCATTCAGCAAAACAATATTAATGTTTTTTTCGTATAAACTATTAAACTATTTTTATGCATTCCCTTTAATTCAACATGTAAAGAAACTCATAAAAAATGCAAGAGAAATCGCACTTTCAATCACATTCATAATACCTACTTTTCTCCATTAACCAGTTTTACCTTTTTCGAACATTGTTCAGAATAATAGGAAAGCAAGAAGTGAAAAAATTCACAAGTATTTTTTATTTAGAATACGAGGAATGGGAGAAGGGAAAAAACTCGCAAGAAATTTTTGTTTAGAATTGGACTGTATATGTGTTTATGTGTTTGATGAATTTACATTCTAGTGATTTTTTTCTTCAATTTAGTAATCGTTTGAAACATTGTTTCATATATTATATTTTTTTTCGATGAATAATATAAAATGCTTATAAAGTAATTTTTTTTCGAAAGTTTTTTATTTTTTAAATATTACATTTTTCTATTTTGCTTACTACCATGTTTTAAAAAGTATAAATATCGCTTATGCAATTAAATCGATCATACTCAGAGCCACAACGTTGCTAGAAAATATGAATGATAATTTTTCAACAAAACTTTGACGCAAACAAAGAACGGAAAAATATTCATTCAGCACACAAAAAGAGGTTAGTATTTGTTTTTTTTCGATTTTTTTAAAATTAATTTTTTATTAAGTATTCTTTTTTTTTAATTCAAAAAGTTAGTTATAACTTAAAAAATTAAAAAAAATACTAACAGCTAAGGCAACAAAACACAGTTTAAATTTGTTTTAGTTAAAAACTGCTTTTGTTTTTACGTTTTACATTCACAATTAAAAATAAAAGTTATAATAATCTTACTAAACACAAATGTATTCAAACTAAAATTATTTAAAAAAATAATTATTATTATAATAACAATTTATAATTACATTAAAAATAGTAATTATTTTTTATTTAGTCAAGAATATATATTAATACAGTTATGTGGTGAAAATGCGCAAATCGTCAGTATTTCATACAAATAAGTTATATACATATGTATGCCTTATACATATAATAGCATGTAAAAATGATAATAATAATCGATATTTTCTTTAGACACACAGAGATCGCACATCGTGTTCATTTTCCATACAAAATACAATACATTGGACAAACACGCTTGCGACCTCCGCTTGTCAAAATAACAGTTCTAATAATGTTAGATGAGCGAATTTGTGGCTGTGTTTGTTTGTTCCGTAAATGACTGTGTGCTATTTGGAGACGTGTGTATGTGTGTGTGTGATTCAATTCATATCCAACATAAATGTAGGCGTGTATTAAAGTACGAACGAACTTTGCTTTTGCTCTGGATTCGGACACGTTGCTTGCAAATGTAAGCTTCGATTTCGCAGCGTCTTAGAGTCTTTAAAAATATTCGGTTGAACTTCGACCTAAAGTGTTTTGTAGTTCAGTAGTTTAGTTTCGACTCAGCTTCGAACAATGCTCATGAAAAGATTATGCGTGTTTTATTTTACACAAATTTGTAATTTTTTTTTTTTTTATTTGACTATGACCTTCGAAATGAAAATAATTAAAAAAAATGGCTTTCAATGCAGTCAAAATTCATTGCTCAGCTTTTCCATGGCTAGGTTTACGTTATCGCATATAAAGTACTCAATTTAAATTATATTGGCAAATTTTATCAGTTGGTTTATTTTTTTTAATTAAAAAAAAAAAACTGTATATATAACAAAAGCTATGTGTACCAATATCGAAAAAGTTTTCGAAAAAATGCGCAATATCTAGAACGTTTTGAAAATCTACATGAAATTTAAAAAAAAAATAGGTTTGGGCAACTATGAAAAACTACGAAAGCTTGTTTCGAAAAAGTTATCAAACAAATTCGAAAATTCTAGACTTGTTGAAAATTGAACTTTTTAACAAAAACTATGAAAAGAAATTTCGAAAAAATGTTCGAAAACTTGAAAATTTGTTTAAAGTCGGTATAGAAATTTCGAAATTTCCTTTGAGTTTTAGGAAACTTGTATATGAAGACTATAACACTTCATTTTCGTTTTAGAAAGAACAAAGTTTAAAGTGTCAAAATATGCAATGATTTTTGACAATGTTAGTTTAAAATTTTTTCCGCATAAAAAATTAAACTTCACAATTCTAAGTTGTATTGAAGAAGTAAATATAAAAATTCCTGTGCAAAAAAAATTGTGAAAAATGAATTGTGCTACAAAGCTGCATACTCAAAAATTTCTAAACATTATACAAAAAGTTTCGAAATTTGTATATAGAAATTTAGATAACTACAAATTTTCGATTTTTTTCGAAAACGTTTTCAAAATTGTTTAACATAGTTTTTGTTATACAATTCGTTAAGTTTTCTTAGAATTAACGAAAAAATAAAATAAATGCTAAAATTTGCAAACATTTTATGCTGCTATTTTTTTGCTTACGGCTGTATATTGAGTTTTAAGTAATAGCAATAAATTTCGTCAGATCTTTCTTGTGCGCAGCTTACATGCCTTTTTATTTTCTGAGCAAAGAGCCGTTTATAAATGTTAATATATGTACAAAAATGTGTAATACATGCAATTTTTTTTCTTTACAAAAATAATATATAAATGTTTTTTTTTGTTAAAATTTTTTTTTGCAATATTTAAAAAAAAAATTTAATTTTTTTATTTTTACTTATTCTATGCCATTCAGTCAATCAGTCGAAAAGCTTGGGATGTGTTTCTCACTCTAGCACTGCCTTCCGCTTTATTTAACCTTTTATTTTGCCTCTTTTTCTCTACAGCAAGTATTCGCTGCTTTATAATTACTTTCTACTGAATTCAGATTATTTCCAATTAGTTTTCTATTCAAACTAGTTCATTAAGCAAAAGAGTTCTCCCTATACACATAGTTTACGACTTGACGGCGCTGCGAATCGGGTTTTGGAAATGCTTTGCACTAGTGTATCTGAGCCTAAATAGCGAATCTTACAGTGAACGATTCGGTCAAAGCGAATTCAGCACAATCTGATTGCTTATCCTTGCGATTTTCCTATCAAAATCTGCTACAATAGGATGTAGACGAATTTAATAGAAGTTGGTGTTATCCCATCAGCTGATTGCTTTTTCATGATATTTTTCACGCAACGCCTTGGCACAGCAAGTTGTCAGTTAAATGATCAATCAAGGCGAATTCAGTACCAGGTGTTGTTATCCCAACAGCTGATTGCAACTTCTTGATTATTTTCCATACAACGCCTTGTTCTACAATTTGTCAGTTAATCGAAATCAATGAAAATTTTCTTTTGGCTTGACATACTTCTGCACGCGAATTAGTTGAGCTCGCTTTGCCACCACCTGGATGGATTCGCCTTGGCTAATTTCCTTTTGATTTGGCATTCGGCTGTACGGCGAATTGCGTTGAATACCTCTATAGATTTGCCTTGCAAAAAAATCAACTACATCGTGGATGTGACATTGCATTTTAGGGCGAATTGAGGCTGAGTTCGCTTTGTTGGCACCCTGCACAAATTTGCTTGGCATTAAAAATATCGTTTTATACTTTTATTTACTGGCAGAAAATTAAAGTAAACTATGCGGCGCTGTGTTGAGCTGCTAAATTTTGAAAATTTTACTCTGCCAAATTCGTCCGAAGAAATCCGTATAAAATTTCTGATTTTTTTTATTTTTTTGTTCTTAATTTCGCAAACAAAATCCGGACGAATAGCCATTTCCTTAAAATTTTGCGCATTCAAGTTAAATAGTTGATTTCATTGCAGTAAAATTATTTCTTTTGTTTTTTTAATTAAGAATATTTTTTTTTTGTTTTAATAAATCAATTTTTTTGCTCGCAGCGTTTTTTATTTTTGCTTTTTTTCTTAACTAGTACTTAATTTTTCACAGTGCTAATTCTCAATTATTTTTATCGTTTCGCTCCATTCCATTCATAGAAATTCAGTTCTTTTTTTTCGATTAAAAAAGTATGGAAAAAATTTACAAAAATCTCGTACAAACTTTTCTTCTGAAGAAAATTGCGTTTTTGTTTTTTCTCTTCTCTGCTTTTTTCTTAGTTATCTCAATATTCTGTGCTTTATACGCCGCGTTTATACGTATGTATGTGTATGTTTTAATGCATGCGGCATTTCGAATTCGCCGCTCAACTACTGCTGCCACTGCGGTTCCAATTCGCTTGTTGTTGTTGTTGCTGACGCTTCGATTGTTGCCGTTCATCTGCGGCAGCGCCGCTTGTACGTTCCTGATGTATACGTCTGTGATGACGGCGTGAGCGTTTGCACTGTGCCGAGCAGCACTCATCAAACGTCGGCTCATTAGCGCCACCCATACCAGGTTTCTCATAGAATTTTCGTTTAGATGAGATGCGCGTTTGTTGGCAAGTTGAACGTGAGCAACGTTTGCGATCGCAATTTACTTTTGAATCCTGTGAGTAGAAAAGGGGAAGAGGGGTTGCTTATTAGTAAGAAAAAAATACACTCTCCGCATTGCATATGCTTGAACTTACCTTGCAGCGGCACTTGATGCATTTTTGCTCGCCATGCGATGCTAAAATTGGATGCCATTCATGTCCGTTCTCATAAACCTTATTCAACACTTTACAACCGCCTTGATTGAGTATCTCTTCTGTGGAAGTAATTTTATGTGATTCCTGATCTTGCAGTACATTTGAGTTGATAGGTCCTGGTTTGTCGCCGCGATACGATTTGCTTTCGGGGCATACTTTGCAGCAAGCTTTCTTATCCGGACGATAGGCAAGTTTTTCGGAGCAAGGTAATGGCGGACAGACCATACGTGGGCAACGCACTTCTAACGTGAGCACATCGCAAGTGCAAGTGGTGCACGTATCGAAACCATTTGGTGGCAAGAATGGATGCCATATAGCGCCAGCTATATGAAATTGATCACCCAAACGACAACCACGCACTGTTTGCACGCCTGTGCTCTCACTCTCAACCACCACATTTTGCGGTATGCACATAGAACAACATTCACCTTCACGGCGCACTAACTCTTCATTGGGCTTACATTGTATGGCGGGGCATTTGATCGGTTCGCAAGTGGGTTGACCACGTTGGCAAGCGCACATTTGACAAACATCATTTGCATTACGCCATTGCTCGGACTCGTCGTAAAATCGTCCCGAATGGAAGCACTTAGCATCCGGTGATATGATATTGGTGTCGCTGTGATCACCCGGTGCTGCCACATTTGGTACATTGTTATCTGTATGCACAGGGAAGCAGTGTGATGGTACTTTTGTAGATTTTAATTTGCCGCGCAGCAAGAGTTCATTCGTATCCTTTGATTGAATTTCCATATAGCAGACGCTATTTTCTAATTTGACCAACTCATTTGATGGCATACCCAATACATAACCTTCCATGTATGAGCCATTGAATTCTTCAAGTAGCTTACGTGTTACTGGCGCGCCAATAGCTTCTATTGGTTTTTCTTCCAGATATATTTGCAGATATTGTGGGTTAGCTTGGAAACCATTCACGGTAATCTCATAATGCAGATTACACTCATTATCGATGGCAATCCAAGCCATACCCATGGCATGTGCGGGCGCATTTGTAGAGTTTTCAACACGCTTCAGTAGTATAGGCTCAGCAGAGTCACGCGCATCGGCAACAGGGCGTGGCACAAAGTGTCCGCGTATCAGGCTCGGTTCGTTCTCGATAGCAATATTGACACCCAGATCACCGGTGTACAAAGATTCAAGCGCTTTCGGACCCAATTTGTCAATGGTGCCAATAGCTTGATTGAAGTTGAAAGTTGGCGTCAAATTTTCCAACATAGTTCTACGTTTGCCCAAATCTTCCATCAAATTTATTTCAGGTCTATCTTTTACGCTAATATGATCCGTTTCGATATTGTACGAGAGTGAGCCATCTGTATTGAGAAAGACCCAAGCTAACCCGCTACCCTTAGTTTTCGCGTCTGGATTGTGTGGTGTAAGCAAAGTTTGAAAGAGTTCACAGGTGGTGCGCGTTACAATGTGTCCTTGTATACGTAAATTTGGAGTCATTTTCGATTCTATGGTAAGCAGCAATTTGCCACGTGACATCATGCGTAACATTGGTATGGAAATGGGTGAGGAGATTTCCAGCACATTAACTTCAGAGGAGGGCTTGCGCACTTTTTGTATCTCATCCAAAACGATTTCCTTGCGATCGGGTGACTCAACACGTATATTAATCGGTGTATCCATATATTCATCGGATGCGAATACACCATTAAAAACGAGCGTTAAATGTACTGAAGCAGCAGCGCCACTACTTGTCGATACTATGGCCGTACCACCAGCTCCACTCATGAGCGCCGGTTTTGTGCCGGGTGCCGGTTCCAATAGCGAACTAAATAACTCGGTTTGTAAAGCGGTATACTTTGCAATCTTACCACCCAACGCCAAATCAATTTGATCCTTTTTACCCCACAGCAATACGACATGTAAATGTTCATCACGTAGCAAACGTTTATAGTCACGTGGCACACGACGCCAAACACCGCACACCTTACCGGTGGCATTCTGATATACGCTCTGTGTATCGGCGAGTGGTGGTGTCTGTAGTTGATGTTCTTCGAGTATGGTACCAGCATCGTTGACAAATTGTATGGTGTGTGGGCGATTATTTTTTGCTGACGTATAGAATGAGTAGTAAAGATTTTTCTTGTGGAACAAGAAACGTCCAGTAGCAACAATGTTTTGTGGATTGTAAGTGCTTGTGGCGTACATGGCTTTCATCTCCTCACCTTTCAAGAAATGTGATGTTCTGCCGGTGAGTAGAGCTGCGAAATCTGTTTAATGGAAAAATAGATTAACAAAAAAAGGTGGTTAGTAGGGGCTAGGATTACTTAGGTTCAACGTGCTATAAAGCGGCTGAGTGGAATATACCCCTTATCTCGGCTGCCAGTTCGAAAACGCCCTTGTTCAGAATATGTTTAAAAAACGTCCTATGTATCTACTTCCTTGCTTCAAAGATCAAAACCCAGAATTCGACTGACAAAACTTCTTATCTCAAACATCTTTTCATAAACTGGTTTAAAAGTGTTTTGATTTTACGCCCAGACAGGGTATTAATGAGATAGGTCGTTTTTGAGTAAAATAATGAGGTTTAAACAAGTTCTTAGATACGGCGTTTTCGAAAGAGCAGCCGAAATAGAGTAATATTCCACTAATACGTCGATGTACAACTGAGAAAAGGAAAATGTTACTCACGTTTCATATTGCGCTCCTCCTCTTCAATATTAACCGGTGCAGGCACATCCAGAGAGACATCCGTATCTGTAATTGAAAGAGTGCAAACAATTTTAATAAGAATGATATGAAAGAGTAAACAAATATTATTTTTGAAAAAGAAGTTGCATACAGTTGAAGGAACTTATAATTAGTAGAACAAAGTATGAAAAAGAGGTCTGATATGAAGTCACAGTGATTCTTGAAACACGTATCAATTACACAGCTGCACAAAAGAATGTATGCGAATATAGGAATAAATACATGAAGTGTGACCTGCATTCAGTTCTAAGAACTATTCTAAAGGGTTCTGGGTTGGTCATAACTCTAAGGAAACGGGAAAACTTACTGGTAATTAAGTCTAGGTTTATGTTAGCAACGAAAAACGCCCTGTAAGGCAAATTATGATGGGAGTACATAGTAATATATGTTTCGCTTGACCTGGCGGCGACTGTGTCATTCATAACTTTTTTAAAAATCGCTGCGCTTTAATCAACAGACGTCTTCTAAGAAGTGAAGTTTGCGCATTGGTATCCGATACGGTACGCACTTCTAGATTTTGTCCCAAACCGACTCTAACTAATTAAGTAGAGAGTTAGCTGTTTGTAACCATTGTACTGCGACTATTCGCAGGTGGCGGAACAGCCAATAGAGTGGCCCAATGAATATTGAAGCTCAAAAAATCACACGAAAGACAAAACAATAATACTAGAGCGATAGGTATTAGAATGGTAGAAGGTTTAGTTCCGGTTGAGAAATTGGGTTCGAAAATTTGCATGGCTGAAACTATTTGCGAGGGTATCCAAAACTCTGTCGGCTTTGCATAAGGAAAAACCGATCATCTTTGAAACTTTCATTGTTAATCAAAAATCACAGTTACTGACGGGGACGGTACCTGCATCTGCATCTCGATCGCTTTAACACTTATCATTAATGGCAGAAATCATAGTCTAAATCACAACTCTAATCACAGGAGAAATAAGCTGTGATAATATGAACCAAAGAGCCTGTGACTTGTGCTGCATCTCGTAGGTAGCCAAGGTATATCGCCTTAAAAAGCAACATTGTAGGTTTAATGCGACATCTAGCGTAAATTTATTTATTCATACTGACGCGGATTTCACTTGTGATTGGGTCTATGATAACAGTTCACGCATTGAAATCGCAGCGAAGTCACAGCCACACATAATGTTGTTTCTACATTCGGGCTCGGTATAGTCACTAAAGTTTGCGTAACCGTAAAGGGGCTCTTGCTCAACGGTATGAAATAGCCAATGCCACATCTATTGGATCCAAGTATCCTTGCAAATATTTTGAATCTTGGTACCTATGACGATTTTTGAACGCATTTACATGCCTATACATATATATAATTTCAAGTCGTTTCTGTATCTTAAGCCGACTGACGTGGGAATATGTTTCGTAGCACATTGTCTAGTCTTCATATCCTGCAGTAAGCAGGCAGTAGACTCATTGATAGCTGGAGTAGCTTAGCATTTACAAACCAATTTAATATCTAGTATAAGTGTGACAGATCATTTCGTAAATTACATACATACACATAAATAGTACATACATGAATACATAAACTAATTACAGACCCTTGTCACGTTCGTTACTTAAGTCGAATATTTATTATATAGCTCCTATATATTCCTACATACCTACATATTATGGAAGGGAGCATATTTAGGAACCAATTTGTTATTACTATACCTTTATTCATGAACATATATGAATGTGTGCGTCATGTATATGTGAACATATATTTAATTTGTAAGCTATAGGCCATAACTCTCGGAATTAACTCAAGAATGTGCACCCGTAGACAATTAGACTAGCATCTGGACAACGAATGTGATTTGAAGGTGCAGAAGAAGCAGACATTTTTTTTTGTACAGGTACTACATTAATTGTGAGAATAGAAAATGGCATGGCAGGTGAGAAAACGTGGAATGCCATTACAACAACAAAAAAATTCCAACATAAATGGCACAACTGTTAAATCTGTGAGTTAAGAAGACTGCACATCGCCATTGATCAGAAGACACTGAAAATCGAAACAATAAGATACATTTGCGAACGTTCCAATACAATAGAGCCAAAGGTCACCAACTGTTGCATTGATGAATGCTAATCTTGTATGCATGTATGTATGTAGATACAGTGACTTATAGTCAAAATAGTACAGTCTGGTGGGTTGGTGGGAGAGTCCCTATTTTTCCATGCTTTAACCAATAAAATCTAATACACGTAATTTGCAGCGCGTATTTTAAAGCCCAAGTGGAAGCCTTGCTTTTGTATTTAGTTGAGTTTAAGTAGCTGAGAAATAGCAATAAGTTGAGTTGTGACATCAAATATTAAGTACGAGCTTACATATATCAATGGAGCAGCTAGAGAAGCTAGCAGAGTCTCGAGAACAATATTATTTTGAGTTGTATTTGTGTGTGAGGAGAATGGCAAAAAAAAGTTCATCATAGAATTTACGCATGCGATGCACACTGCTTGAAGTACAAGCGAAACTTATTCACTGCTTTCTCTGCTGATTTTTTAGTAGATGAGCTCACATGTAGGTGAACGCCGAATAAATTTCTGCCGCTCCATGAAGCTCTTGGCTGCAACTCTGGTTTAAAGATACTTTTTCTTTATGACAGTAATTTCTATGAGAAGTTATCACACACACTGGTTTCTTAAAGTGCTTTCACCTAAAATTAGAATTTTTAAAGTGATGTTGAGAGATCATAAACTCCCATACGCAAAAGTCTTCTCCGCTACCCGCAACAGCAAGATTGGAGTCTAAGCCCATCGCCCATATCTTTCCGTGTGTGTTCCTGCACCATGATACATATTCTGTAATGCTTAAGCATTAAGTCTTTGTGTGATATTCAGCCGCCCAGAGAGTCACTTGGCTTTCATTCAAATGGCAATCATATTTTTAGCCCTTTACGCTACGAGTAATATTTTCAAAACCTCTTTCGAAGCAAGCATTTCGTATTGAAAGCACTTTCTGAATTATGAAAAATACTTGAATAAAATTTTTACAAACGATGACTCAAAAGAAAGAAGCCCCTTCATGAATCAATGAAAATCAAAACTAGGCATCTCGCAGGTCTGAGTACTTGCAATGTTGTTGGAGAGTAGTCCTTAATAAGAAACTTTTGCAAACGAATTAATTTGGAAAGAGATTTGCTGCATATAGCACTGACCTCGTCACCGAGATTCCAGAGAGATAGAAAAAGTAGAAACAAAAATATATAAAAATTTTAGCATGGCCGCCGTTGAGTTGAGAGGTCTCGCGATTGTTCAATACCAACTTTATTTGTGACTGTTACTTCATTGACACAGCGATTTGTATCCGTGACTTTGATTGGGTTAGTGATTAGCGTTATTGGTAAGCGTGATTGTGAACGAGGCGCAGATGACGTTACAGTTTGGCAGTCACGGCAATTTTTTGGAGAATGTCGCTGGTATTAACGACTTTCAGTCGCTATGACAAAATTACAAGTGCTGTGAGGCCCATTGTGAATCCAAATGAAAATAGGCTGCGAAATATCTAAGAAAAAAAAAAAAACGGTTAGTATTAAGGAATTGCTCAAAAAAGGCACCGGTCTTATATGGAGTTGGTGGCCAAAAATATTTCCAGTAGAGATATCAACGTGAAACTTTGGTCACGGCTTTACAAATATGTGAGAATTATTTTTTCATAAAATTGGTGCGGGTGATACCTTCATACCGACTCACAACCACCCACTTTCACCGCATGCATACAAAAAGTAAGTAGATGTGGGGGCAAAAGTGGTAAGATGTGTCTATCGCAAATACAATGTTTAATAGAATTAAATAAAGAAATTAAGGTTATTAAAAGATCTTACATACATAACAATAACAAAACAACAAACACTCACAAAAGTTTACATTTGCATATCGTCGACTGGATAAAATAATGTCGTATGTTACATGTGAGCACATATAACATACGACAATAATTTATCGGTGTGACGATCAGAAAACTGTCGCAAAACATAGTTAGTGGCAGAAAGTGGCAACTGATATTATTACTTTAGAATCCCAATACTTTGATTAATAATAAGATATAAGTCCCAACATGAGGATGGGTGAGGAACCCAACTAAAACTTTAGCTAAAATTGAAATATTTGTGCAAATAAACACTAATAAAGGCACTGGTGAAATTTTAAATAACAAAAAAGAACACAACAAGCTAAAGACACTAAAATTATTTCAAAATGAAGTAAATACCATTGACTTCAATATTCATTTTTATTTATTTCAATACAATGATATTTTATGTATTTTTAAATAGCGTAAACTTGCACTTTATTTTTAACTTGCTCACACTGCAAAAACCAACTAATATAATAACCTCACTTTTAAAGGTATTCTTAAAGAGTACAGTTCGAATACAACAAAAACAAATATACCTTTTAAAAAACTGTTCTAATAAGAGATACTAACGACACATTTGGTGACAAACTTTTCACTTTTATTTTTTTATTTTTGGCCTATGGAACCGACCACTGTGCGACGTTATATGGATTAATCGGTTAAGTAGCTTTCAAGCAATACGCGCTCAAACAAACGACACGAATTTTCCCATACATTCTATGTACAAAACACTGTGCCATTTCGTTTGCGGGTAAGTGTATGCACGTATGTATGTATTTAGCTTCAACAATTATTTCTGACCAATCATTCGCAATCCTCTAATAAGCATTTTGGGCAACTATAGAAATTCTTCCAATTACTTTCTTGTTTTTTTTTCTACGTGCATACGTACATAGGTATATACAAACACATTCACTTAACATATACAATGCATGCTTAGCTGGCTGACCTCATCTTTCTTAGCCATCAATGGCACTGACACTAGGAAGGAAGTGAATAACAGCACACAACAAACAGGTAAACAGGTAAAGGAAATTAGTGTGGTTATTGTGTGTAATTTGGTGCGCTACGTGAGGCCCAGAGGCGGCTTTAAAAAAAAATTTAAGATAAACTAAAATAAAAGAAACAGCAGGAAACCGTAGCGGGACAATACTTGGAAATATTTGAATGGGCGAGCGGATCGTCGTAGACTTAATGACGTTGTATAGTCGTGCGGAGAAAAAAAAATCAAGAAAAGAAATACCAATTGTTGTATTAAACAAATTCCATACCAATACCGATTACTGGCACGCCGCTTTGTCTGCCACCTTGTCTGTTACGATACAGCCAGGTTTTGTTGCTGCTAAATGCGCCGCTATAGCCGCCATGCATTTTGCGCCTTAAGACGTAGGTGCCGGTGCCGCTGCCGGTGCCTGTTACAGTGTGTTGGATGAATTGTACTGATAGGCAAATAGCTGATCGTGCCGCACACTACGAGTACGAGGCGTAGAAAAGGTAATGAGAAGTTTAGTGATATACGTGCAAGGTGGTGCAAAAGAGGAAGCTCCAAATTTTTGAGCATACTTAATTTTTTTTAAAGTGATATACTGCCCTTTTTCAATCGTGAAAATGATAACGGATAATTAATCGCGGTCGGAGTGCACGGTTGAACCTGCATTATGCCCAACATTTTCCGGGGCATCTCCCAGATTGCAGATACACAACCCATTGCAGTTAATATAGAACGACTTTAGGGAAGAAGCAAGATCGGGCTACGGATCGTCAAATCGGAGAACGTATTATAACTGCTAGGAGTGTTAATGGACTAGTAGATAATCTTAGGTTCGTCAGACCCCGAAGTTATAAGCTTGGTTAAAACTGGATTAACGGTTACGATATAAGATGAGTAACTGCGTTAACCGAGTGGGCATAAATACAGTTGGCCTCACTTTAACTACTCAGTTACCTTCATGTCTGCTTTGAATACCTCCAGTTAGTGGTTGCCTTGAGTTTGTTTGTCGGCAGCCGTGGTGTGATGGTAGCGTGCTCTGCCTACCACACCGAAGATCCTGGGTTCACACCCCGGGCAAAGCAACATCAACAATTTTAGGAAAAGGTGTTTTCAATTCATTTCGATTTCTTTCGTACCTATAGGGGAGGCTCTAGACGCCACCGAGACGCACATTCGAAAAATAGCGTACAATTCTCGTTATAGCTTCCTCACATGCCAACCTAATACAATCGCACTGCGTTTTTTTTAGCGCACGCAAACAACCGGCGTTTTTTGCCCTAACCCAAATAAGCCTGAGTTGCGACAATGTAAAGCATGTGTGCAAACGTCAAATCTAAATATCACGCAGAACAAAAATTGGAAATCGAGTTAGGTTTTCACGCAGCAAATTCAATTTGGGTTGCTCTCATACAAGTTGTATGTGCATGAGACATTTTTGACAGAAAATGACTTGCGTGCGTTTATATTAGGTTGGCATGTCAAGCTGCCTTGACTTTTGCATCACCTTGTTTAACTTTAAATATATGCCGTAATATGTTTGTATGTCAGATTCCATGAACGTTTCGGGCGTTATATACCGATGTAGTTGGCGGATGAAGCTTATCGCTGATCGCAAATAAAGCAACCGCCAAAACAATCTCTTTGCCAATTCATGCGAACCTTGACGTTGCCTGAAGCAATATGCGATCCTTTAGGTCGATTAGTAGGCTCATTGAATGCATACACAGTTTGACTGACTGTCTAGTTTAGAGATTGACTGACGGTCCAGCTTTGAATACTTTGTTTTCGTACTAACGACGTATCATTAACGCATTCAACGTTCAATACTTGGGTGGAGTTTTTTCTGAATATTTTTTATGCAGTTGCAGAGCTTTTTTTTTATTAAAATTTTTTGTGCCGTTTAAGTATTGTTGTTTATTTGACAGCAAAATATCAGACGTACCACGATTCGAATTCGCTGCGGGTCATTTGTGATCGCAGCGCGTCGATCTGACAAGAAGTGAGAGAACAGCGCAGATTAAGCAGTGGGTGCCGTAAAGGTAACTCCTCTAGTCGTCATGAACACTACAGCCGCACAGTTCCATTCAACTCCTCAGCCGTCGCCGCCGCTGCCGCCACCCCCATACATGCTATTAAAGGCCAAAAAAGTCAATTCCACCCAAGACTGTCCAAACCAATGTAACAATGTGGCCTCTATAGCGCGCGCACCACACCATTGTTTGTTGTATATGAAAACATAAATGTGTATGTATGTAAACATTTTACAACAACCAATTTTTATGCATTCCAACGACGTGTCTGACGGGGCGCGCGCGATCTTATAGGCCTGATTAAGCGTGCGCACGTCCTCTCGCACCCTGTGCTCTAGAGTTCTAGAGTTCGCGGCGTCCACTTAAGTTGTAAGCAACCTTGGCGATAGCTTCAGCTTTGTAGCGATATCAATGGCAGCGACTCGGCGTACTGTTTACGTATGTGCGCCTCTTCTGTCCCCACTGTTTAGCTTCATATGTCCCCTCTGTTTAGCTTCATATGTCCGTATGTATTTTAGCGTCGTTGATGGTTGCGGCACGCGGTTGGTTCTTCCTTCGGCTTGTATGCGAACGATTCTTAGGAATTCGTATTATGTTGTTGTTGTCAGTTCACATTTAAAGCTATGCCGCTTCTGCCGCAGCCGTTTTTAAGTCAGTTATGCGCATTGTTATCTTTATTTATACGGCGTTGCGCTCTTGTTGTTGTATGCAGTCGGGCCGACGTCCCAGCCAGTGAGTGGTAATGAAGGGCGACAAATCTGACACCTTGTGTAGCATTTTATTGAACGTTGTTGTATGTTGAAACAGGAAGGAGCAATACATACGTGCGCTGTGTTTTTGTTTGATCTTCATACTTCATTCTTCGTGCTTCCTGCAGCCGCGCTCGAACCCTCAATACTTTATGCACTTTTTTTGGGTTTCACGATTTTTTATTCTTGGGTCTCTTTAAATAGTATATATACATATTTATGTACACATATGTTCAATGCCACAACGTTCTTGAATCTTGTTTACTTCGTCACATTTATTTTTCGGGACTTTGCCGCTTCTGTCTTCACGCGTTGGGGCTTATAGGCTTATTTAATACCCCAATCTCTTGTTTATTCTTTATTTCTTTGTTTTGAATGCCTCTTCTTAAACTCACTGCCTGTTAATAGCGCTTCATTCTGCAACAGCAAAACTGATCTTATCGTTTGATCTTAATACCTTTTTCTTCTGAATTTGACAGGCGGCTGGTGAGCTGTTGGACTGCCGTGTCCATGGCGCACATCGAAACGGGCCGTTCATGTTTATGGCTTTGGCGCTGTTATTGCAACTCGTTGGTTCGCACTGCCCGCTGATTATTGACGATGAGGTGTTGCTTATTTTTTGTGTGTAGTGTCGCTGGCGCTACCGGCACAACGCGCCAAACATATAGGTAGGCCCCAGCTAACTACAACGAGGAGGAGCTACGCGCCAAGCTAGTGGCGACGATTAAAAGGCGCGCATGCATGATTGTTTTTTTTTTGTTTCTTATCTTCTTTTTTTTTTGATGGGATCAAAGACTTTTGGTGTTGTGACCGTGTCAAAGCTAGTGTCGTTGTGAGTGTTGGCTGTCGTTGGTCATACATAGCATTACTGGCGGTTTGTTGGTGCTGTTAACGTTGTTGTTTCCTTTTTTTTTGGCATTTCTTCTTTTGCTTTTTTTGTTGAAGCCGTGTTGTATCCTCTTTGGAGCTTGTTGTCAAGCCATATCTGTAGGAATTTTAGTGCCTTTATGCGTTCTATGCATTTTGTTTATTTTGTTGTGCTGGTTTTTTTTGTATACTTTTCAATTGTTCGACAAACAAAAATGAATGAAGTTTTTTTTATTCATGTGCAAAGATTAATGAAACGCTGTCAGGGATTTGGTATCATCTTTTTTATACCTTTGTTAGTTGGTATTCCAGCACCTTTTGTGAATTCAGTACGAATTCCATTGCATTCAACGTAAACGTAATTTACTTTAATTCGTGCAACAATAGTGTGGAATGTTGGCTTAAATCCATTTATAAAGCCTGACTTCGTTTTATACATTAAGAGACCGCTCGAAAAAAGGGTATTGGAATGTATCAGAAAAAAAAATATGCTATTGAACGCCAAAAAAAATAACAGTTCGTAGAAACGCTTGACATAGTTTATGTTAAGCCCTTTGAATACGTTCGTTGTGTTGTTGTACGGTAGAGAGTTTCCAAGCATTTCATTTTGGCGCTAAGTGTTTATCACCTCCTCACAAGACCAATCACGTTTTATGTGACCGCATTTTAAGCGCACAAAGTGTTTAGGAAATTTCTTTAGAAAAAATATTTACATAAATCCTTTTCCTTTGCATATATTTTTTTGTGTTTTTCCGGGAATCATATCCCAAACTCCAATTTATAGATTCGTACATAACCTTATTTAAAACATGATTCCTGTTTAAAATAATTTTTTTTCCTGTTGTCTACTTAGTTGTGTCCCTGCATAAGTACCTACGTATTTTAGCTCACCTCCATAATTCGACATTTTTTATTATTAGCTGTGGCGCTAACTGATCATGCAATCAGGCAGACAATCTAGTTATAAATTTATGTAGTCCATAAGCGTTGAATGCATCAACATTAAGAAATGGAAAAAAATGCCATCAAAGTACCATTTCGTTCGTTATACCAATGTCTGTACTAGTTGCGCGTATATCTTTGCGTTGCTTTAGGGCAGGGTAATGCAGTGCGGCATTGATAAAATAGTTGGCGCCACAGGCAATAAATCACAGAGCCATAGAGCAATGGAACCCCAGTTGCTTCAATAAAACAAAAATATATGTACACGAGCCTGAACCGTGCGCATCTTCCGCAACCAATATAAAAGTCTCTTATCACATACCAACAGAGATCAGCTGTTCATTTAACTTACAGCTTTCGCTGCCATCTAGCCTATAATAGCAACTGCCGTCAATCACTTAAAACTTACTTGCACTGCCATCTAGCGCACAATAGCAACGGCCAGTAATGCAGTGCAAATATTCACAATAGTCCCATGGTGCAAAAAAATTTCTTTGTGTGCTCACAATTGTTTATTTTTAACAAATTATTTTAATAAAATATGGCTAAACAAAATCACTACGACCAAAATTTCCCACAGCTCGCTAATAGCCCGAATTTCCATCTTTACAACCAAGGCTTTATTTATAGATTTGAATTCCAAATAAGAGCGAAAAAGGGATCCGTACATAAAAACAGCAATTAGAAATAATATATGTATATGTTTTGACATATGACATAACAAAATCAATCCAGTTTTATGTTGAACGCCTCGGATTCATAATCCTTCAAACATTTTCACTTTGACAGCATTCGCACACATTTTGGTTTTCGGTATTCCTCACACTTTATTGTAGACAAAATAACTTAGCGTGCAGCCGGGTAGTAGTTGTTGTTATTGTTCGTCTAGCGATTAAGACAATTCCCGAAGGTTTTACGGAGTATTATCGATGACGGTACGTTTCGGAAACAAGCATCATTAAGGTATAAACCCGGCCGTATCGGGAACGATTTAATATGGCCACATTGAACCTTCTAGGCCATCCCACTCTAATCTTCTACTTTGATGAGGAAGTTGGGGTCGCTAGCGCCTCTGCTGTTAAAGAAACAGGATTGGCCACGGGCAGGCGAGATTGACAATTCGGTTCGAGAAGCTAAAAATTGCGCTGATATCTTATAGAAACACAACTCCTGAGCCCTCTAGCCAACCGGGTAGGCGCTGGGCTTAACAGAAAGGAGCACAAGGTTTATATAGCATCAAACTCACAGGCATCGCCTGTTTCCTAGTAACCATCGTCGTGTTTAATTTTGTAGTTTACCGCTGATATTAATAAAAAAGCAACTTATGTTCCGAGATAAAAATGTCTAGACTATTTTTATACCCAGCTGTTCTTGTACACAGGGTATTATAACTTTGATTGGATAACGGTTGATTGTACAGGTATAAAGGAATCGAGATAGATATAGGCTTCCATATATCAAAATCATCAGTATCGAAAAAAATTTTATTGAGCCATGTGCGCCCGTCCGTCCGTCTGGTCGCTAACACGATAACTTGAGTAAATATTGAGATATCTTCACCAAATTTGTTACACGAGCTAATCTGGACCCAGAATAGATTGGTATTGAAAATGAGCGAAATCGGATGATAACCACGCCCACTTTTGATATATATAACATTTTGGAAAACACAAAAAACATGATTATTTAGTAAATAATACACCTACAATGTTGGAATTTGACGTGTGGACTGATATTGAGACTCTTGATAAAAATTTGAAAAAAGATTTTAAAATGGGCTTGGCATCGCCCACTTGTGTTAAAATCAATTCTACAAATATTATTAATCATAAAACAAAAATCGTTAAACCTATCGTAACAAAATTCGGCAGATAGGTTGCCTTTACTATAAGGAATGCTTTGAAGAAAAAATAACGAAATCGGTTAAGGACCACGATCACGTTTATATAAAAGATTTTTAAACAGGTCGTGGAGGAATAAAATAAGCTATCAGACCAATTCTAAATATTCTCGCGGAATTTTGTTCTCGCGGATTTTTTTATTCCCGCGGAAAAATTCCTCCAATTCTGTTCTCCTAGGGAGAACAATAATTGGGGAATAGGAATTTCGAATTTTCAAAGTCAGCTGTTTTGTCAATTGAAATTTCGTTGCACATGTCTTATTTTGTTTAAAAAATTGAAGTTTAATTATTGTTGCAAATTTGTTGGAAATTAAGAAATAAAATATAAACATTGCACAGTATTTATTGCATTTCATGTGGTATTCACTGAAATGAGTAATGAATTGGTGCCACAGCAACATCAACAGCGGAACATAAGAAGAAGACGGCAGCATAACACAAATCTGCCGGAGTTGCCTGCTTTCATTCAGCAAAGCAATTTTCTGGCGGCCAAGTTGAGTTGAATTCGTCCTTTATCATATGCCAAAATCTATTTAAGCCTTATTAAAAAATCCTTGCGCAATTTCTGGATGGCTGCATCAAATTTGTATACCAAGAGCTCTACCGTTGCTTATGATATACTTTTCGACTTAAAATAAAGAATATTGTGGTTGTAGTTGTTGTTGTATTAACAGTGAGAATATTGTGGTAGAATATAAATACATCTTTTAGCACAAATTTATACAAATAAGTGTTCTTTCTTAAAATAACCAATTTCCTTTAACTATTTTGATGCATTCACTTTAATTTAACAAGTGAAAAAACTATGAAATGGCAGAGAAATCTCCCTCTGCCTCACATTCATAATACCTACTTTTCTCCCATAACCGGTTTCCGCTTTTTCGAACATTGTTCAGAATAGGAGGAAAGGGAGAAGTGAAAAAACTCACAAGGAATATTTATTTAGAATACGAGGAATGGGAGAAGGGAGAAAACTCGCACGGAATTTTCGTTTAGAATTGGGCTGTATATCTTTTCAAAAGAGCTTTATATCAATGTTATTTCATTTCCCAAGTGGATTTATAACAATAAATAGGAAAAACTTCAAATTTAAAAAAATTGGCGTGGCACCTCCCTTTTATGACTAAGCAATTTTCTATGTTTCGGGAGCCATAACTGGAAGAAAAAAATAGTTCAGAATAGAACCATATATATATATGTATTATTGCGCAGCCTTGTAACACTATTAAGTACACAAAACAAATAACAACAGCATTTCAAGTGTACAGCTGGGTATGTAATGTCTGTTTCACCCGAACTTAGACTTCCTTACTTGTTGTTTTTAACGTTTATGCCTATCATATCTGCTACTTGATAAGTAAATACCGATTTCTTTTCAATAATTTTGCTTTATATTGTTGAAACCAGTTTTCGCATTTATTCATTGCAAAAGCGCTAACTCATTGCGCTGTTACCAATCCTGGCGGTGGCTTCTTGACAGCGGTGCATTAAAAAATTGCGCCATTACCCACCTGTACTCCATTTGAGTAAATTATTCCCGGCTTTGTGTTCTATTTTTGCTCAGTAAAATACTTTGTTCCTCTTTTACCATTTCCCACGCATTCGCAACGTTTTTATCCTGATTTTATGATTATTATAGCCTTAACATTCAGTGCACTCTTTTTCCATTTAACTTTATGTGCATGTCATACATACACACTCACTCACTTTAAGTTGGGCAAAGTTATTGCTTATACAGTGGTTGGAGAGTGTTAAAAATAGTTGATATATCTTAAGATATGTATGCACGAAGTGACCTTGAAGGAAAGAACTATTTGATGCTGCTATTCATGAGGAACATTCAAAAACAAAGTGTCAGATAATAAACTCAGTAAATAATGAGAACAAAGGTAATAGCTAACATCTATAAGATTCGTTGGTCATCCAAATGTCATATAAAACGCGTTGAAGGAAGTTTGACTTAATTTTATTGCTTAAAACTTTTATAATAACGAGCCGGACCCGTGCGCATCTTGCACCCAATATAAAAGTCTCTTTTCAAATATCAACAGAACTCAGCTGTTCTATCAATCAATTAAAACTTACAGCTTGCGCTGCCATCTAGCGTATGGTAGCAACTGTGCAGTGCAAATATTCATAATAGTGCCATAGTACAAATAGATTTCTTTGTGTGCTCACAATCGTTTATTTGTAACAAATTATTAAAAAAAAATATAACTAAACAAAAGCACTACGACCAAAATTGCCCAAAGCTCGCTAATAGCCCGAATCTCCATATTTCCAACCAACACTTTATTTATATATTTTGATTCCAAATAAGAGCGAAAAAGGGACCCGTACATAAAAACAGCAATTAGAAATAATTGGATTGTAGTTTTAAGAATATACTTTCTTTATCCGATTAGATATATATGTTTCCAAAACACATTCATTGACGAAATATTAGTTTCTAGGACATTTGCCTCCTTCAGTAAAAATACATAATCAGTATGGACGGATGTGTTCGCTCATCTAATTCTACTATTTAGTTCAGACACCCATCAACTTCCTAATCTTAACACGTTGTACATATGCTGTTTGGTTAACATTAAAGGAAACCTAAGCTTTCAAACCACTCAGTCGCATTAATTCGGATCGGAGGCTTCGGTAGAGGTAGTACTCACATATGCACAAGCTTATGGATACAGATTACAAATATACATGTGTATAGCTGGTAAACATGCATCAAGTTCACGAAATTACTAGACCTTAGGAGAAATGGGTGAACGAGGAAACCGAAGAGTATAAAAGCAGCACAAGCTGAAGCGTGACTAATCAGTTTTGATTTAAGCACGCTATTGGTTGCGAAGTATAAGTGTTATTGTGAAGTATTGAAAAGTAGTCTAATAAAGACCATTTAGCATTATTGAATATTGTAGTTATTTATTCAACAATTTAGCGATACGAACCGTGGTAGAAGGTATCAAATAAGCGGAGTTTCACTAAATTCGTTACAATATTATGGTAAATTCAACCGTGTTGTTTTTTGAAGGGAACACATTTGTTTAACCATTTCAACAGAAGAAAAACTTTTGCTCTCATGTCTAGGATGTAAGTAAATAAATAAATGTAAGGCGCGATAACCTCCGAAGAGATCTAAGGCCGAGCTTCTCTTCGTCGTGCTCCTCTTGATTTTCCCTACAAATTGGCCGGACGGGACCTACATGTTTTATGCCGACTCCGAACGGCATCTGCAAGGCAGATGAGTTTTCACTGAGATCTTTTCATGGCAAAAATACACCCGGAGCGCTTGCCAAACACTGCCGAGGGGCGACCCCATTTAGAAAAAATTTCTTCTAATTGAAAAACCTTATTTCTAAAATTTTGATGTTGCTTTGCCCGGGGTGGGAACCCAGGGCATACGGTGTGGTAGGCGGAGCACGCTACCATCACACCACGGTGGTCAAGGATATTCAGTAAAAATGACAGATTTTCTATCAATTCAACATAATTTTCTGTTACAATAACTGATTTAATTGGTCATTGATGGTTTTGGGGAGCTTTAACTGTTGATAGTCCTTTGGCGGCTCCTGATCCGGCACGTACCGGAAAACAGCACTTTTAAGAAGCTGGTCCAACCATCGCGGGAATGATTTAATATAAGGTCGTTAAACCTTTTTACTCATCCAGCCCCATCTTTCCGTAATGTTGACAATTGCGCCAGAAACCCTTTCAAAACCGCAATATTTGTCATATAAACACCGTTCACTGTTATTCTAATGTTGATGAAAATCGGTTATTTTAACACTTTTCATTGTTATATTTACAGTGACCGTAATAAAAGAGCTATGGCTACTGGCGGCCACCGTGGTGTGATGGTAGCGTGCTCCGCCTACCACACCGTATGTCCTGTGTTCACACCCCAGACAAAGCAACATCAAAATTTTAGAAATAGGGTTTTTTAATTAGAAGAAAATTTTCTAAGCAGGGTCGCCCCTCGGCAGTGTTTGGCAAGCGCTCCGGGTGTATTTCTACCATGAAAAGCTCTCAGTGAAAACTCATCTGCCTTGCAGATGCCGTTCGGAGTCGGCATAAAACATGTAGGTCCCGTCTGGCCAATTTGTAAGGAAAATCAAGAGGAGCACGACGCAAATTGGAAGAGAAGCTCGGCCTTACATCTCTTCGGAGGTTATCGCGCCTTTTATTTTTTTTTTATTTATGGCTAACGTTTGATTAATACATTTTTTTATTTTTGTTGATTTGGCTGCTCAAAAAATCAAAAATTTGTGAAATTCATTCAACAGCTGTTTGGGATGGATAAAAATTTACAGAAATTTCGAATGAATTGAAATTTAATTCGATTGATTCTACCAGCTTTTTTCAATTTAAACAGATCCTCAGTCAAGAAAAGTTGGAAAACTGTGTTTGTATTGCACATGTATAAAGCGAAGTTGCTTAGAAGAGGTTTTATATAAATCAGTTCCAGATTCATCTTAATTTGTACGGAATCAGCTCAAAATAATTTTTGTGTTATGAGGATAATGACTGATGTTGAGGGGTGTCATATGAATGCGATTGTAGCCAAAAGAAGCGAAGGTTTTGGCTCAGCGGTACAATTTTTCGACTTGAAAGCGTCAAGTAGAATGGGTTCTAGGAAACTTTTAGAAACTGCCAAGTGGAAAAAGCTTTTTCCAAGCATAGGTGCTGGTTCTAGTTGCGTTTTTCAGACTGGCCGGTCTATGTAAAGTTCTTACGAACTGACCAGTTCAATCTAACCTCAACTAAGTAAAAATAATCTGTCCATACAATCGAATACAGGGTCTTTGTTATGCAAGGCAAGCACTCTACTCGTTCTATTTTACTCACCCTTACTACATTTTCAGTTCCGTTATCGCTTCAGTACTCTCTAGCTAACTTTAGGAAATCTGATTGCCTCTTAAAAGTTTTTTTTTTAATTATTTGTTATTATTTTTATTTTTTATTTTATTAAATCACTTTTAGTGTTAATTTATCTACTCAACGATCGAAAATGGTCTTACCGCCTGCTGTGTTGCGTTTGCTTCTTTATCACTACGATTGCCGCCCAAACGTCATATCAGATGAAGAAATATCAAAAAAAGAAAACAATTTAAACAATCGAAGTAAACAACTTAAGCAATTGAGAGACCGCTAAAGACGCGGAGTGTCCCCGTTTTTTCAATAGCAGGAGAACATTTTTCGTAGAAAATTCCGACGAACGTGTTCATGGCAGTTGTTTGGTTGGTCCGTCGCGTCCGTTTGTTGGTTGTCTACTCCGTTGGTTTGGTTGCTTTGTTGGGGTCGGTTGTTTAGTTCATCACATAATGTTAAACGGCGTATGGCAGCATTCAAGTAAATGAGATAATTTAATAAGCGTTAAAATGCTCGAGTTATGTCATTATAAAAATACCATTAAACTGCATAAATTAAGAAAGAAACGTTTATGAATAAAACGACGGCAAAAAGCGGTGACAACAGCAATAAAAACAATAACAACAACAAATGGAATAGAGCGAAGGCGGTAACGATAATGACAACTACTTTGCGTGTGCGCGTTGGAGCGCGCTGTTGACGATGACAACGACGATGACAATGAGTTTCGGTTTGAGTTTGAGTTTATGTTGTGACATTGAAGTTATTTGTAAGTTCTATGTGCGCCAATGTTGATAAAAATGTATGAATATGGTGTTGTCAAGTTGAAGTTGCTGTTGGTTGCAATTTAAAAATGGTAAAAACCTATATAATATATGTATGAATGGTGTCAGCATACTGTATACGCATATGCACATGCCTAAAGACGGAGTGATGCGGTTCATGATTTCCTTCTGATATCTATTTATGTTGGGGGCTTATGACTGAAGATGGTATGCGCTGTGTGCTGGTGGACGACTTGTCAAGTTGCTTACAATATTGTTGACGAGGTTTATCATGTTTTGCAATTGTAGCACGCTGTAGTTTTTTAAGTGAAACTTCTGTGGTTCGGATCCGATATAAAAATTCAGAGCGTGTTCTGGCAGATATACCGCGTTAGGTTAGGTTAGGTTGAGGTGGCTGCCTCAGGGCACACTTATACTGTTTTCACACAGGCGGCTTATTGAATAATAAAGGCAGTTTTCTACATTAAGACGCTTATTGAGCTCAATCTTCCCTACAAAATTCGAATCTATAATTATTTCATTAGTAGCTAATCGAATGCCTAATGAAGTCAAAAGCACAATGCAAGTCTATTGGCAGCGTTCCGCTTCTTAGTTTTTGGTGTGTTCAGTGTTTAAAAATGTCATTTGTCAAAGTAAATGTCATTGTCTGCATGGCGGAACGATACAAGGTGGCCGCATCGAACAGCTGATTATAACCTTTTCTATTTGATTTGATACATCAACTACCTGCACAGTACGATTTTGACATTTGTCCATCGAATTTACAAGTACATGGAATTTTGTTTGTTTGTAGGTATGTCACCATGCTGCCACCTTGTATCGTTCCGCCATGATTGTCTGTCATATAGCATTGTCATTTTATTCGCTTGACATTTCATCCTTCATACTAATCGAGCAGTTACTTCTGTGTGAAAGCAAAAAATTTACGATTTCATTAGAAGGTGAAATGAGATCATTAAGTTTCTGTGTGAAAACAGTATTAGGCCAGTGATATTAGGCCCGTTGTGATACCATGAATAAACACCATTACGTTTCCTCGTGGAACCATTTTGAGGCCCTGATAAAAGTTACCAGGTCCTTGATGTCATACTCCACAACCTGGTTCAGATTAACTAGAAGTGGAGCACCCAGAAAGCGCTGCCGTACTCCGCTTGGTGCCGGGCAGTTGCAGATGAGGTGAATCACCGTTTCCTCCTCCTCATCCTCTTTACAACTCCTGCAGCATCGACGATAAGGCGCTCCTAACCTTTCAGCATGCTTACCTATAAGGCAATGATCAGTTAGTACCCTCACAAGTGTGGAAATTGTATCCCTACTTAGGTTGTACACGTGATGGGATCTTTTAGGATCCCATTTTGGTCAGGTTTCCTTCGATATTCGACACCCCGGTGTTTGTAACCATCTTTCGTCGGCTTGACGGTGGATGTGTTGATATACAGCGTAGAGGTGATGAAAATCGGATGATGAAAGACGCGTATTGGAAGTAACACAGAACCTTTGAAGCCATGTTTTGTTTATGCTGCATTAAAACTCTTAAGCCCAGACGTATATAAAAACAATCAATTGAGTAAATTTCGGTTTATTTACTATAAGAACCTTAATGTGATTTCAAGTTTTTCGAGCCTGCAAAAATAAGTAATACGAGCCGGACCCGTGCGCATCTTGCGCAACCAATATAAAAGTCTCTTATCAAATATCAACAGAAGTCAGCTGTTCTATCAATCAATTAAAACTTACAGCTTGCGCTGCCATCTGGCATATTGTAGCAACTGCCGGTAATGCAGTGCAAATATTCACAATAGTGCCATAGTAGAAATAAATGTCTACGCGTGCTCACAATCGTTTATTTGTAACAAATTATTAAAAAAAATATAGCTAAACAAAAGCACTACGACCAAAATTGCCCAAAGCTCACTAATAGCCCGAATCTCCATCTTCACATCCAAAACTTTATTTATAGATTTGGATTTCAAATAAGAGCGAAAAAGGGACCCGTACATAAAAAAAAACAATTAGAAATAATAATAATAATAATAAGAATAATAATAATAAATAAAAATAATAATAATAAAAATAAAAAAGCAATTAGAAATAATAATAATAATAATTTCAGCAGAAAGTTACATTTAAAAAAATAATTCGAATATCGAAAAATGTGCCCACTATTTTTATATTTATTTAACCAACAATAATAAATATAATGCAAACTTATTTAAAAAAAATTTATTTAGAAATCGAAAAAAAATCTCATTTCAAATACTTAATACATTATATATTCGGACTTTCTATTTAATAAATTTTTGCGAAACAATTCTAGACTTTTTACTATAGACAAATTTGTCACGTTGTCTGTAGTCATAGAATTTAGTTAATAATCGTGAATACATATGTATTTTCGAAAATGGGTTTTGCACCACCCACTTATGCTGTAAGTTTTTCAACAATTTTCGTAAGCTTTAGTTCTGAACAATCAGGGGCCGAATCGTAAAATACGATCCGTGATGGAATGCCGTTTTCTAAATCACAATAGCTCCGAAATGGTGTGTCGGATTAATGAAATATGTGAACTAGGGACAACGCGTACAACCTAGATCGATAAAATATTATTATTTTTCTAAATAGTTGGATAGCCTAATTTTTATTGCTTGAGTGAATATAGTTTTCGATCCGTAATCGTATGTTACGATTCCATAGCGGTTTCTGCAATGCTCGAAAACTGCACATCACTAGACGCTTGATGTCCTAACTCTGTCAAGTATTTCTACTATTGCTTTAGGCCTTGGTATTTTGTCGAGCCACAACATTCTTTCTAACCAAAAATGGACAACTTTAACGAACCAATTGTGTTGATGATGATCAAGTGCTGTTCATGAAGCAGAAGCTGAGGCAATCACAATTATAATAGCAGCAGCAGCAACTCCAGCAAATACTTAATAAAATGCTCTTATAATGCAATTTATTATACAGAACAAATACAGCAACATAACAGCTCGAACATACATACATACATGTACTAAATTTGTTACTAAGGATGTAATGTTTGTGGTAGAGAAAATTGCGCATACATATGTATATATTAAAATTATTTAGTTGGGAGCGAAGGTTTAAATGTGGCTGCTCGTAGGGACAGGGGATAGAAAAAGCTGCGTAAATACTAGCAACTATGTATATGCATATGTGCTGTAAAAGTAGCTTGAGCGCTAAAAAAGGATTGACCATAGATGTGCTTTCGAAGAAATATGTACAATCGATAAAATCAAATCAATATGTATTTTTTATAACAAAAAAAAAAAAAAAAATGCGGTTAATGTTGCACAGTGTCATGCAAAGTACAATCGATATAGACATATTTTCGAAACTAAAATTATTTTAAATTTTAAACAACAAATATTTCATGGATTTTGATATTTTTTTCAAGTTTCATTATAGATGATAACATTGTTTTGTTAAAAACAACCAACTACATGCAAAAACAGCCGCACGACCTTAAAAGATCCGAGTCCGGTGCGTATACGTCAGGTTTTTTTTATTATTTGTTATAAAATAGTTATATACAAACATTTTTTCGAAGTTTTTCTTTTATAAATTCAATTTACTTAATTTCGATTTTACTAAATTCGCCATGAAAAGAAAACTGATTTTTTCATATTCAATTGTGAATCGAATTTTTTTTTATAAATTTAATTTAAAGCTAAATTTCGATTTCACTACTTGCCCAATTAAAAAAAAAATATTTTCGATAATAATTTTCGAAATTCAAATTAGTCATCGAGTTTGTGACTAGTAATTTCAATTTCAATTGTGATACGAATTTTTTCGCAGTTCGATTTTTTTTAAATGCAATTTAAGTCTAAATTAATTTTCGAGCTTGTGTCTCGACTAACATGTGAAAAGTTGTGAATTATTATTTTGCTATGAAAAAGTGAAATTCAAAATCAGATAAAAGAAGCGACTAGAAAAAAAGAAACGTTGATTTTTTCGATATAAAACAATTTTCGAAATTTAGCTTATTTTAGAGTGTTTGTCCACTATCCTTTGAAAGGTTTCACTTCGCATAAAATTAAAATTCGAAACATTTTCGAAATTAGCGTGACGATAATACCTTTGGATTTTCAATATATTTAATCAAAATGGAAAAAACTTTAACTTCTAACAACACGAAAGCTAATTAAGCAGCGACTTCGAATACTCGAAATCAGACTTTTTTTCGAAGTTTTTGTTTTGGAATTTTCCTTAAGGAATTTATGTTTGGTTTATTGAAGCAGAATTTGAGCTCAAATAAAAAAAAAAAATTGACTGGAACTTTTTCGTAATTCGAATACTTCTTCAAAAAACTACTATTTGATAAGTTGTAACTTTAACTTTGAAAAGTAAATATAAAGACACCAATAATGCATCCTAAACATATATGTAATACTCCTATATTGGTAATAGAAAATGCTCGCAATGTGTTTTGAATTCGAAATCAAAACAAGACAGGCTATAAAATTTTTGTGATTGTAGCAGCATAAGTGTGACAAGAAAAAATTTAAATTTCGGTACATTCGATTATTGAATACAAAAACAAAAACGTGTTTAAACAGCAATATATCGGCACTCTGATGTTTGGGAATGTACCTAGCCTTTTGTAGCAATATAGGAGTATTATATATATGATCCTAAATACGATTATTTTTGAAGTTTGATTTATTTTCGGATAGTGGCTATTAACATTTGAAGTGTTCTAATTTTGTTGCTTGTACCGCGAAAAAAAAATTGTAAAAATAAACCTTCAAATCTTTTTCTTTATTCGAGTAGAGTGGCTTTTTTTAAATATTGCGACGAATGTTAGCATTACTAAGCTGTTAGTAAATAATCACTCAACAGAAACATAAAGCAGCCACTCTTATGTACGTGTACACATTAAAGCTAGCAACACTTATGTAGAAGGCGACGAAGAGCTATCTCACACACACAGATGTAGTCATCAGCCGAAGTAGTTACTCACACATACACACGCATATGACTATAAACTACAAATCTATATATACTTATATAGCTGGTAACTAACCAAGCAGGAGATACAAAAGATCTAGAAGGTGAAACGTCTAGACCTTAGGAGAAATATGCGAACGAAGCAAGGGAGAGTAAAAAAGCAGCGCAAGCTGAGTAATCAGGCATCAGTTTGATTTAAACACGTTGTTGTGAAGTACGTCATATTGAAGTATAATTGTACTACTCCCAAGTAGACTAAATAAAGACCATATTGCAATACTGAATATTGCAGTGATTTATTCAACAATTTAGCGATTCGAACGCTAGCAGAAGGTTTAGAATAAGCGGAATTTCCCCAGAATTCGTTACAATATGTTATAATTTGGGATTAAAAATTAAAAATTAAAACTTTAAATTCGAACTTACACGAAAGTAAATTAAGCAAAAACTCTGTTGTTGTTGTTGTAGCGATAAGGACACTCCCCGAAGGCCTTGGGGAGTGTTATAGATGTTGATGGTCATTTACCGGATGCAGATCCGGTACGTTCCGGTAACAAGCACCATAAAGGTACTAGCCCCACCATCGCGGGAACGATTTGGTATGACCATATGCAACCATATTCATGGCCATCCCGCTCTCCCACCTCATAGAGCCATCAGGAGTTCGGGGTCGCCAGCGCATCGGCTGTTAATGAAATAGGATTCGCCACGGGCATGTGAGGTTGACAATTGGGTTGGAGAAGCTATATATTGCGCTGGCAACCACTTGAATCAAGGCATACCTACCGCGGATATATTCTAAGCCGCCTAACCCACTGGGGCAAAGCAAAAACTCTAAATCATATATATTAATTCTAATTGCTGTTTTTGTGTACGGGTCCCTTTTTCGCTCTTATTTGGAATCCAAATCTATAAATAAAGTTTTGGTTGTAAAGATGGAGATTCGGGGAGCGAGCTTTGGGCAATTTGGTCGTTTGTTTAGCTATATTTTATTAAAATAATTTGTTAAAATAAACGATTGTGAGCACTGAAAAGAAAAGTTTTCACATTTTTTTGAAATTTGCAACATTTTCGAAGAAACTGTTCAAAACTTCAATTGTTCTTTGTTTTAATTTTTTGAAAATATCTGGACAATTCTCAAGAGTGTCGTAGTCATATTCAATATAAAATTTGATTAAAGTATAGCACATATGGCGAATAAAAGACCTTGTGAATTGCCTAATTAAATAAATACAACTGCGTTTTTTTAAAAATGTTTAGTTTCACAAAATTATGGTAACTTTAGCATTTTTTTTAACACAAAATGCATACAAATGCCCCACTATTCAAAGCTAACTAACTAAATAAAATGCTGCCTTAGCTGTGCCTGTTGCTGACTGCCATAAGCTGATTATTTGTTGCCACTGGATGCGCGTTAATATGACTACGCCACCAAAGCGAATTGCGTCTTGTTATTATTGCAGCTAATGCTATTAAAGATGACTGCTGTATTGCTGTTAGCCAGCGTGTCCATTTCGTTGTTGCTGTTGCTGTTGTTATTGTAATTGTTCTTGTTGCAGTGCAAAACATGGTTCATCATTGCTGTTGGTAAAAATCTGCAATCCATCTTCGGTGAATGCCCATTGATTTTTATTGTTGTTTTTGTGACTTACCAACTTTGGCCAACAAGGACGCGTACGACGACGCTTAACCAGACAACAAATAAGCAACAAGCGTTTAATGGGATACCAATAACAACAAAAAAAACTACAACAACGTAAGCTAAAGTAAAGTTGAAGCAGACATTGGGTTATTGTTATAGCCACTTAAATGCTGGCGTGTGGCGTGTTTGCTGGCGAAAATTGCAGCAGCAAAAACAACAGCGAAACCAAGAAATTCCATGTTAGAGTGCGAGAGGATGGAGGTGTATGCGGACTAAAAAAAAAAAAAATAAAAAATTCAAAAGTAATATTGTCCAGATACAGCAGAGAGAAGTGAAGGCTAAGGAGCAACAGAAGATTGCATTGGTTGTGTGCAATTTTTAAGAAAACAATCTGGTTAGCAACAGCAACCGTAAGAGCTCCAACAACAACAACAGCAGCAACAACCAAGTTCCACCATAAAAAGTGAAAATTTCATGCAAAACTGAGCGAATATACCAGAAAATGAAGCGAAAAATTATGAAAGGTACAATGGATGGATTGAAGCGCTAGTGAAGTGGCTTTAATAGTGCTGCAAATTACTCAACGAACTCACCTACATATAAACAAGCTACACACAGGCTACGGGTACGCCCATTAGCCGCTTGCTAGTAATTTGCTAAATATTTTGATTGTTCTTCTTCTATGCTGTTTTGAAGCTGTCTGCACTTTCCCGATTAACTATGCAGCTCGAGTGAATATTGGTAGATTCTGGTGCAAACAGCAACGAAGAAGCACCCGTTTATATACATATCTTTGCGTGATATACATATATACATTCAAAGGTATATTCTACGTGCAAAAATTTTATAAAAAAAAATCCTTCTTTTGTAGTAAGTAAAACTTGCAAACGGTCGCCTGCCGAACTAAGGTGGGGTAATGGCCAGTCTATTTTTTGTTACTCTTTTAGTGTAGTAAACAAGTAAAAAAAAATTTTTTTTCATTACGTGAACTATTTAATTTTTATATGGGTGCAGCTATTCTAGCGCACACCCAAGCAATGGCATACAATAGCAATGTTGCATTCGACATTATTCGGGCAATGTTGCCATAAAATGAAAAATGCAAATTATTGGTGTATCTGTTGTTAAGCTTTTAGGCCAGTTATTAAAAGCGTTTCGCTGCATTTTTTCCTTCTTCAGGGAGTCGTTTATATTTAACAGGATATTCCTTGAGGGAAGTTCGCAATAGCGCCAGTACACGTAGAAGGAATAGTTTACCTCAATGCAAAAGTATATTTAGAAAATCGAGCCCAAATTACAAACATCAAAATTGCCATGAAAATCTTTTCTTTTTGTTTCGATTACTAACAAATATCTTTTAGATCGCTACTTTTCCTTTATATATTTATTAATTTTATCTTCGAAAATTGTCGCAGGAGATATCGAACTGCATTTGGGACATTTAATAATTTGACTGGAATCAAATTAATTGCCCATTTCTCAAAACATGAAATTTTATGGTAAAATTTTCCAAATTATTAATTTGTTAGGGCATTTTGACCTTTCAATTATATAGATCATTTCTGAGCAGTTGTGTAAAATATAAATATGCTATGTGGTCAGTCCCTTGTATTCGTCATATGGCTCACCCAGTTGCTTTCGAAGTTTGCAATAACTAAATCTGAACTGTTACTACGTACTGCTAAAAGGCTGACGGTTTATAACTGTGTGTGATTTTGAGGTGATTCTGTGTCGTCTTGACTTGCTTGTCGTGTCTAATCATAAACAATATCGTCCCTATTTTAACTGCTGTCCGTCTCGGGTTCGAATTGCTAGTTTGTGCGATATTGCCTTCCTTATATACTTCTAATATAAAACCTATTTGCACAGTAGATATCTCATCGAAATATTCACAAGAAATTCTCGCAATGCCAAGTTTTCATAATCGTACTTACACACTTTTAATTTTACTCGTAAAGAGTCAAGTGAGTTATTCTTAGTTTCCTTACTCCGTTTTATTTGGAGTATCTGTGGTGTTTTCATATTAGTGCGCCTCACGTTGGGCGCCATTTTTCGCCTGGTGTGTAAATTGTCGAAAACACAATACTAAGAATTACAAAAAAGGTGTTAAGTATACTTTCTAAAACTTCAACTCATTTTTTTATTTTTATTTTGTTTTAAATCAAGAGTTACATATATACTACCACCTTTGGCAACACTGCATTTGGGGCTTTTTTTCTGAGTGGAACCTACTCGCTGATTATGTATTTATGAGTATGTAAAAATTGTATTTCTGTTGGTAAGGTGTGGCAGCGAAATTTTTGTGCCGTCAAATATTAAAAGCAGCAACAAAACGATAATAACAGTTCATAATAAAAACAAAAAAAGCTGTTTGGAAAGGGTATTGGAAAGTTTTACTTTTACTAATGAAAGTTTAGTACATATTTTTACAGAGTAGATAGATCTACTTTAGATGAGGCCAACTCATATAATGTATATTAAGAGGAGAAAAATTAATTTGAAATATTGGTTTTCGTCAAGTAAGTTCTGCTTTTTTTATTTTTGATATTCTTATGGGTTTTCGCAACTGAAAATATACACACCAATCTGAAAAAAGTTTTAAAAAATTCGAGAAAATTTTTAAGCTTTTATTTTGCACTCCCTGAATGTTTTTGAGTATGCAGTTTTAAATCCCATTTAATTTTAGTCTAATAAAGTAAAAGTTATATGTCTCTCAAAATTCGCATTGATTTTTGACAATTTTTTTTTCGAAGGATATCTCAAATGTTGAATTTTTTTTATTATAACTTCAAATTTTATTACCAAATATGCGTCTACAGAAAAATTTTTTTCTTATCACTTGGGTAGAAATTTCTAAAGTGGGCCACTTTAAAATATATTGTCTCAGTTTTCATTGATTAATACGGTTTTTAATCGGTTTGGTGGTAAAAACGATCTTCACAAAATATTTTTGCAAATTTATTTTTTTTCATTAGTTATTAACAGTTATAGTTTTTGATCATGTTATTTGAAAAAATTTATAAATCGTGAACGGTTTATCGAAACTCAACGTTTTCTACATCAAAATTTTCGTCAGTTAATATACTGGCAAGCAGGGGCTCATCGGAAATTAGCGAGGAAACAACCAGTGTCGAAGTAGGCATACCGTTAGCAGTAGCCAATGGCAATATCCAAAGCTTCTACTTGAAGAAAGCACAAACAAAGTGGAATAACATCACCACCTGTGCAATATCAAAATCCATTTGGCCAAACTATGATGGAAAGAGGACGAGAAGTCTTCTGAACAAATCCAGGGCCAACACACGCAAACTGATAGCAGTCTTCACCGGTCATTGGACAGTCGGCACACATGCGGAAAAGATGGGCATTCCGTATAACGACTACTGCAGAAGCTGCAAAGATCCAAATGCCAGGGAGACAGTAGAACACTTTATGGGTAAATGCCCGGCTCTAGCTAAAGCCCGACTAAGGTTCCTTGGAACCCCGTTTCTAGACGACTTCAGAGGTTTATCTGTGATAGCAATCCCGAATATTTTTAATTTTATCAACAACTATGGCTGGTTGCAGTACATTGACCGTAACATTCCGTAGGTTTTAGACGAGTTACATGACATCAAAACGGCTTTAAATAGCTACTTGAGCGACCAGAGTCGCAGCCATTTCACCTACCTACCTACCTAATATCCTTTGCCATAAAAAAATTGTTTTTAATAACAAATTATTATTTTGCTAAAAAGTCCTGTTTGTAATAATTAAAAATTTATAAAACTTCGCCTTCGAGAAAATTTTGACACATTTCATTCAATTCTACAATCCCTTAATAAAATGTTGGTGAGAAAGAGTCATTATTTTGCATTAGGTCAAAAGTTATACATGTTTTTTTGACCGCGCTACTACCTCCAGCGCTCGACGAGCAGGTTTTTTGATCAGTTTGATCAAATTTCGGTCAGACGATGACTCAGCGCGCGAGCATCAAAACGTGCTCGTCTAGCGCTGGACCAACATTTTTTAAGGGATTGTAGAATTGAATGAAATGTGTCAAAATTTTGTCGCAGGCGGAGAAGTTTTATTAATTTTTAATTATTTAAAACAAACAGGATTTTTTAGCAAAATAATAATTTGCTATTAAAAACGATTTTTTTATGGCAAAGTATATTAATTGACGAAAATGCTGATGTAGAACACGTTGAGTTTCGATAAATCGTTCACCAGTTATTAATTTTTTAAAATAACATGATCAAAAATTTCAACTGTTAATAACTAATGAAAAAAAATTTGATTTGTAAAATATTTTGGGAGATCGTCTTTACCTCCAAACCGATTAAAAACCGCATTAATCAATGAAAACTGAGACAATCATCTTTAACTGGCTCACTTGAGAAATTTCGACCCACTTATGTCCTTTTGGCAGTTAGCGCGCTTTAAAATAACTGTACTTAGTTTGCACTGGCTCCCTTGATTCGCATGAGCCGTCATCACACCTTTTCCGTTAGCACTTTCGCCAGTTTCACATCATTACATCAATTCAAGTATTCCATTGCCACCAAAGGCATAGGTACATACATACATATGTATGAAACCGCAAATATGTACAAAACCAAAAACCACAATTAAGTACGAATACATACATACCTCATCTACATACATATGTACATAAACTATTTAAAATAACACGTTTTTGCGTATTGATAAATGAAAAATTATTTAACGCTGCCAAACTGTCATCAAAGCATCCGCAATGCAAGCAGCAATCACAACAAATTTATTAAAAAAAAAATAATAAATAAATTAGGGGAAAAAGCTGGCAACAGGAATAAATGCACGCAACAACTTTATACAAATGTTTGTATGTATATTAGACTGGTAGTATGCTTCTCGCATAACGCCTTTATATACTGTGGCGAATGTTGACATCACTAGGCCGTAAGTAAATAATCACGTAACAACAAAGGCATGAAGAAGTCACACTTGTGTACGTGAATACATCAGTCATTATTTACACACATACTTATAAGGCAACGAATAGATATGCACACACATGTGGTCATCAGCCGAAGTAGTTACTCACACATACACACGCATATGGCTAAGGGAGAGGCGTGGACTACAGATATACATGTATATAGTTGTTTACCAAGCAGGATATACAAGAGTTCTAGAAGGTGAAACGTCAGACCTTTGGAGAAATATGCGGACGAGGCAACAGAGAGTATAAAAACAGCGAAAGCTGAGTAATAACTAATCAGTTTTGATTTAAACACGCTATTAGTTGTGGAGTATAATTGTGAAGTACCTACTACTTCCAAAGTAATCTAGATAAAAAGCAGGTTGTAATATTGAATATTGGAGTGATTTATTCAACAGTTTAGCGATTCGAACGGTAGCAGAAGGTGCATAAAAATCGGAGTAACCTAAATTCGTTACCATACTTATTAGTGCTTACCGTAGCATTTTCGCCCCATAGCTTTCAATGGACGTTGGTGATACCCGAAACAATTTTTTTTTTTAGAAATATAATATTTAATCAAAAAACTTTTTCTCGCTATTTAGTGGAGATCTTAATAAATTGAGTATACAATTCGGTAGGCATTGAATTGGGAAGCCCAGAGGCACTCATTACTTCGAAACTTCAATTATTCAGCTGGCTGCCTACTGATCTAAAGCTGGAGACATTGGTGCTTTATCGGTAACCGTATCGGTAACCTTTTAACAGCTGATTCGACCAACCTTATGAGAATCAATGCAATCGATTATTGGTGACGCTAAGGTCGTAACCGTATCGTAGCCAACCAATTGGGTTTTGGTTTACCATCGTAACGATAAACAGCTGATTACGCAGCAAGCAGTCAATCAGTTTAGCTTGCGCTTCAAACAATGAACATCTCATGTGTGAATATTATGCTGAAATATTCTCAATGTAAACACTCTCTACTACCAAAAAAGTTACGTTGGTTTTCGAAGCTCTGCCGGCGGTATGCACCATTGATCTAGCTGGTTTCTGCATATTTGTTCTTAGTTAAGTTTTTAATATCATTATCGATTCCAAATAGGCGCAAAAATAATAAGAAGTTCCAAAAAAGTAATAAGGCATGGAATATCTGTCGGATTCGCCAGTTATTTTAAAAATAAGAGGCAACATAATCAAGTAACATTTAACAATTAACTACTTCCTCTGTTATAAGAAATTTTACAACTTTTGTTTTAAGCCCAGTCTAATGTACATACTTACATATAGTGGCATCACAACGGTGGGTGGGTTTGTGGGTTTTGTGGTGAACATAAATGTGGCACCAATGTAAATTGCAGTATTACAGAAGAGGATGTAGCTTGAAAATGTTGTTGCTCTTGTTATTGGTGTTGTCTCTGATGATTCCTGTTACTTGTTGTGGCAACTAACTTCACGAGCAGCTCACAGCTTAGGAGGTCTTTCAGGTTAATCTTCACAGCTTAGCTGCCGCTGTGGCATCTCAACTTTCATATGATCACGTTCCATTCTTGAGCTAACCTTACTGCGCTGTCATACGCTGCGCACTAAGTGTTGCAACATTTTTTTGTTTTTTTTTTGTTTTAATTATTACATAAAAAAATAGATGTTGCCGCCGTAGTGGCCACTGTTGTGCACCATCGGACGCAAATCACTGCATCATTTGCCGCTTACCGAAAGCAAGAAAAATTACCACAGAACGCAAACTAATGATGTGTTACAATGAGTGCGCAGCATGTCGCATGCCACAAAAGCGAGCGCAAGTAGCCGGTCATGGTAGAACCAGGGGCACCATAGAGATGGTAAGCGCGCATAGAGCGAGCCAACATGCGATTGGGGTATGTAGTCAACCAGTTTAATTATGAGCAACATGTAGTTGTTTTTGTATTTGTTGTTGCTGTAGCTGTTACTAGTGTTGCAGTTAGTAGTGAACGTAACGATGAAGTTCTGTTTGTGGTGAATGCTTCAGCGTTTGTACATACTTAGTTGCAAAGCAGCACATAGTTACAAACAAGAACAACATCAACAACAAACGACATTAAGTAATGCCAATTATGACCGCACTCAAGGTATAAAAGCAAACGATTTATGGTGGAGGGGTGGCAACTGTAGCAGCACCAATAATGAACTAACTATTGCATTTTATGCCACACAAGTGGCCGTCGGCATAATGTCGTTGTTGTTGCTTTTATGCTGTCATTTGTTGCTGTCTGAGATTGTTGGCTTAGTACTGCAGCAGTTGTAGTTGTTGTATTTTTGTTGTGTTTGCCTTATATTTATTTTTAAAAGCGCGCTATACTTTGGAATTTAGCAGTTCATTATGCGAAGATGCCAAACTCGCACGCAACCTCATGCACTGAGCACATACACTAATACACATAAACACAAGCACACATATATGCGCTTTAGACATTTGATGGCATATTTGTTGTGACTTTATGCCGCCATCAATTTTTGCGAAATTTACGCATCATTTGCAAGCGTCCAAGTAAAATGTTTTATGCATGTAAATGGAAATTTGTGCAAACATTTCAAAAAGTGCTAAAAAAGCAAAAAGTGCGAAAATTACAAAAGTGCGACAAGCGTTATTTTTTGGAGCGAAAAATCATATATATTATTTCTAATTGCTGTTTTTTTATGTACGGGCCCCTTTTTCGCTCTTATTTGGTATCCAAATCTATAAATAAAGTTTTTCGTTGTAAAGATGGAGATACTGGCTATTAGCGAGCTTTGGTCGTAGTGCTTTTGTTTAGCTATATTTTATTAAAATAATTTGTTACAAATAAACGATTGTGAGCACACAAAGAAATCTATTTGTACTATGGCACTATTATGAATATTTGCACTGCACAGTTTCTACCATACGCTAGATGGCAGCGCAAGCTGTAAGTTTTAATTGATTGATAGAACAGCTGATTTCTGTTGATATTTGATAAGAGACTTTTATATTGGTTGCGCAAGATGCGCACGGGTCCGGCTTGTGTTCTTTAAAAAATAGAATTTTCTATTGCGGGTTTAGATATCAAAACAAGCCTATTTTGTATAGATGTTCTACTCAGGTTAATCTTAAAGTATTTATCTTTTCTCTTTTTTATAAAAAAAAAATAATTAAAAACACATTTTCTCATACTCATACTAAGTGAAATGCTCGTGTTGTATTCAAAGTTATCAAGTATTTCACATCGCTAAAAACCCTTACGACTACCACGAGTATACGAACTCTGCTAGAACATCGACGACCACGAAAGCACAAGATACCAAAAGATACACACACACATGTATTCACAAGAACGAAGTATACAGCTATATATAGAAGGTAAAAAGGAGATGCATATACATCAGAGAAGTAATCGAAAAGGTGCTCCGGGAATAATCTAGACCAGGGATGCACCTTAACGTTAAGCTAATCGCTTATCAAAAAATGTCCACCGTTTCCGTTGAAACACTTCGAAATATTATCGATAAAGAAATTATCAAGATAAATTGTCTCTTGTTTTTAACCGAAACGAAAAGCTTTCGTTAACGTTAAAAACGTTAACAAAAACGTGATACTTTATGTTTGAATTGTGCTGGCAATGCTATAGCCACGGTGAAGCCGTAAGGAGGTAACAGCGACCGGACATACACACACAAACTCCATGTAATTTGTTTGTATAATTCGTTGGTGGTAATGTCAAAAATACTCTGAGAAATGTTCGTACTGTCAAAATTCATGAGAAAAGTTGCAATCAACTTGGCTAATGCTTTCACCTTTAATGACTCCGCCATCAATCAGCTTTGCCAACATAGTTTGAAATTAATAATCAACATAAACGATTTGATTTTGTTTTGATATGGCAGAAAACGAAACAAAATCATTTCGTTAATTTGACGTTCTTAACGTTAATAAACGAAACGAAATGACTTTGTTTCGTTTATTAACGTTAATTATCGTAACGAAATGATATCGTTTCGTTGGTTAAGCATGCCTGATCTAGACGCTCCACAGTGGTCGGTCTTATATGGAGTTATCAAAGCGGTAGAGATATCAACGTGAAACTTTGGTCACGGCTTTACAAATATGTGAAAATTATTTTTTCATAAAATTGGTGGGGGTGGTACCTTCATACCGACCCACAACCACCCACTTTCACCACATGCATACAAAAAGTAAGTAGTTGTGGGGGTAAAATTGGTAAGATATGTCTATCGCAAATACAATGTTTAATAGGAATTAATAAAGAAATCAAAGTTATTAAAAGATCTTGCATACATAACAATAACAAAACAACAAACACACACAAAAGTTTATATTTGCAATATCGTCGACTGGATAAAATAATGTCGTATGTTACATGTGAGTACATATGACATACGACAATAATTTATCAGATTGATGCTATCAGAAAACTGTCGCAAAACATAGTTAGTGGCAGAAAATGGCAGCTGATATTCACACTTTAGGATCTTAAAACCATGAATAATAATAAGATATAAGTCCCAACGTGGGGAACCCAACTAAAACTTTAGCTGAAATTGAAATATTTGTGCAAATAAACACTAATAAAGACAATGGTGAAATTTTAAATAACAAAAAAGAACACAACAAGCTAAAGACACTAAAATGATTTCAAAATGAAATAAATACCTATGTATATTTTAAGCTACGCAGATCTATTGTGTTGGGTGCAAATAAAAATAAAGATTATTCCACCTTTCAGCTCGACGTTTCGCCAAATTTCCTTGGCATCTTCAGGAGCGTGACACTGTATTTATTTAATAAAACAACAAGGAACACAATCAGATACACATAGATTTGAAATTTAAAATATTGCAAATAAATATAGATTGGACAAAAATTTTTCTTACTTACAATGATGGAAAATTAACCAAAAACACAATTTTTACTAAAACATTTAAACATTTAAACAAACGCGGCCACCGTGGTGTGATGGTAGCGTGCTCCGCCTATCACACCGTATGCCCTGGGTTCAACTCCCGGGCAAAGCAACATCAAAATTTTAGAAATAAGATTTTTCAATTAGAAGAAAATTTTTCTAAGCGGGGTCGCCCCTCGGCAGTGTCTGGCAAGCGCTCCGATTGTATTTCTGCCATGAAAAGCTCTTAGTGAAAACTCATCTGCCTTGTAGATGCCGTTCGGAGTCGGCATAAAACATGTAGGTCCCGTCCGGCCAATTTGTAGGGAAAAATCAAGAGGAGCACGACGCAAATTGGAAGAGAAGCTCGGCCTTAGATCTCTTCGGATGTTATCGCGCCTTACATTTATTTATTTTTATTTAAACATTTAAAAACATTTGAATATTAAAAAATCGCGGAAAGTTAATAAAGTACAAAAAATCGATACCACCTACATGCGGTAAACTTGTCATACTAAAAGCTAATTTACAAACATAATAAGTACGCGGCGGCGATATTGTCTGTATCCTCTTTTTTGCAAAATTCTTAGGCTTTCTAAGGTGTAACGCACTTTTTCGCTCGTTTCGGTGTCTATTATTTTTATGTTTTCAAAATCAGCTGTGTGTTTGTTTTCTATTGCATGCTGTGCCAAAGCTGTGCTTTGTTTTTGTTTACGTATATCTGCTTCGTGCTCAGCTACCCGCGTGCCGAGCGCCCGCTTTGTGGTCCCAATGTAGACCTTATTGCAGCTATCTTCTTTATTCCCTTTACAATGAATTTCGTAAACTACATTGCTACGTTGTTGGAGATCTATGGGTGTTTTTGTTTTTGTAAAGCACGTTGCCAAAGTGCAGTTTGACCTGTATACTAGTGTAGTGTTTGTGTTTGATGTTTTTGTCAAGTCATGTGTGAAATTTTCTGTGATCCTAGGAATGTAAGTGACACTGAAGTATCGCTTTGTCTGGTTATTTGTATCTGAAGACTGTGTTTTTTGGGCTATATTTTCCATTTCCATTTGTTTCTGATTTATTAAATTTGATATGATATGGTCATTTTTAAGCGTCAATTTAATTTTCCTAATATTTGCGTCATGAAAACTTTGATGGCTGATAGATAATAGGGGGACTCATGATAGCATATAAACTTATAAGGTGTAAAATTATATCCATTTACACACGCGGTTATATGAATGCACCTAGTAATACTCTTGATAAACTTGATTGTTTTTCAGCTGTATTATTGCCAAAAAAATTTTTTTGATTGTTATACAAATTAAAAAATACCAAGATTAAGTGAAAAATCAAAACTAAAACGCCTTTACTTGCTGATGTTGGAGATTTCTGATGAAAATGCCGGCTGTAATGTCTGCAAGGTTGCATTCCTTTGAGTTTAGCGTTTACACAATGAAATGTGCGCGTAAATTTATACAAATTGTGTAAATGATTTTTCATACAAAATTTGACAGCTCGTTTACGCACTAGATAAATTTATACGTTTACACACTTTATAAGGCATTTATACGGTTACATGAGTCCCCCTAATATTTTGTCTATAAAGTTCTTCGCCGTATTTATTTTGTATTTGAAAGGCTGTGAGGATATAAAGTTTATGAGGCGCCCAGAAGAGGTTGGTTTCGAATACCAATCCAATATTAGTTTGTTATTGAGCCTGTGTATACGTGTGTGGGTAGCTGAGCACGAATCAGATATACGTAAACAAAAACAAAGCACAGCTTTGGCACAGCATGCAATAGAAAACAAACACACAGCTGATTTTGAAAACATAAAAATAATAGACACCGAAATGAGAGAAAAAGCGCGTTACACCTTAGAAAGCCTAAGAATTTTGCAAAATAGAGGAAACACAATAAACAAAAAAAAGATACAGACAATATCGCCGCCACGTACTTATTATGTTTGTAATTTAGCTTTTAGTATGACAAGTATGACAAATGTTTTTAAATGTTTAAATGTTTTAGTAAAAATTGTGTTTGTTAATTTTCCATCATTGTAAGTATGAAAAATTTTTGTGCAATCAATATTTATTTGCAATATTTTAAATTTCAAATCTATGTGTATCTGATTGTGTTCTTTGTTGTTTTATTAAATAAATACAGTGTCACGCTCCTGAAGATGCCAAGGAAATTTGGCGAAACGTCGAGCTGAAAGGTGGAATAATCTTTATTTTTATTTGCACCCAACACAATAGATCTGCGTAGCTTAAAATATACATAAATATTATCCAAACAGATCGGAAGAAAATTATATGAAGTAAATACCTTTGACTGCAATATTAATTTTTATTTATTTCAATACAATGATATTTTATGTATTTTTAAATAACTTAAACTTGCACTCCATTTTTAACTTGCTCACACTGCAAAAACCAACTAATACCACAACCTCACTTTTGAAGCTATTCTTAAAGAGTACTGTTCCAATACAACAAAAACAAATATACCTTTTAAAAGGCTGTTCTAATAAGAGATACTAACGACACATTTTGTGACAAACGTTTCACATTGATTTTTTTATTTTTGGTCTATGGAACTGAACGCTGTGCGCACGTAGAAGCAAACAGAAAAGAAAACTGTAGCACACTGCCAGGTCATCAAGATTTGCTGATATCCTATACTTTAATAAATAAGTATAGAATCATCGTTTGATCACAAAAAATTCATTCGCCATACCCCAGTGTGTCAGCTGTGGTAGACGGCTAGAATTTTAATTTTAGGAGTCTTACCCAAGAGTTGGGGGTTGTAACTTTGATTGTTCATCGGAGTTGCCTAATGCTTCGCCATATGAGTAGACATCAATAATATTATTCTACTTAACTCGTTAAACATAATATAAACATACATATACATAGGTGGTATCTGCGATAAGTTTGATGGGATCACCGTTGACACACTGGCAACCAACTTATTCAGGAAAAGATGGCAACGCCACGCAAAATGAAAAAAGTAATCTGTAAAATTCGAAGCGGTGATTTCGAATCTGAGGCCAACGCCAAAATATCTAAAAAAATATCTTAAGTCGGTCAAATATTTTCGATTCCACGTTGGGTGAATCTGACTCTATATTTGTTGAAACCCATCTATCGCTATATATTTCGATATGCTGCATTTCAATCTAGTGTAGGTTAAGCAATATATATGTATAATATAATATATGCAATCTTAAGCAGTTCGTAATCGTTAAGCAATTAAAAATGTTTGTGTCTTCGAGCTAAACGAACCCCAAATACAGATTCCAGCACAAATAAATACATAAAGGTTTATGAGTCTGCCAAATGTAGAAACTAATTTTGTATGCTTTATGTGCCAGTGTTATTTATGCTTATCACTTTGAAAGCTTTTCGTAATTTTTATTAATAATTTTTTAATTTTTAGTGACTTGCGTCATTCGTATTCTTTTGAGGTGGCGCTCATATCTATTTTTTGTCTACTTGAATTTTATTTTTAGCTGTCTTTTTTATAAATTTTTTTTCTTTTTTTTTGCTAAAGAAATAAAAAGCTAAGAAAAAAATTAAAAACACGCCCCATATTAAAAAAAACATAATTAAAAATATTCGTAAGCAATAGTACTCAATCAGTCATCAAGTTGACTCACTCGTCCACTCAACAAACACTCGCAATTCGTTTGCTATGCCTTGCAGCATGGCTCGAACAATTCCGAGCACATAACGAGTATAACTTTTATAAAACTATATCACAAAATATCTAATTTTTTTTTGAAAAAAGCCGAAACTTAATTTTCCCAATCAAGTCGATAAAACACGAATAACGATCAATTACTCTCGAGAAAATTATAAAAAAAAATCAATTAACTCAACTGTTTTAGTAAATTTTGGGGGAGGGGGGGGTGAAATAATTTCAATAAATTTTCTTCATCTAAGAAAATGATAATAACTATTATTTCCTTTCCTTATAAACATTTTGGTTCAATCTAGATTTGAGATGTACTTGAGAACTAACCTAATACTTAAATCTCAACCGTTGACAGCGTTCTGAAACTAAGAGGCACATTTATAACATGCAATTTTTTCTACACCTTAAATTGAGAAGTTTCATCTTGTCAAACTTTTCTCAAAAATGACATAAACAAAATTTAATCGAGAAAGAGCAGGTTTAATATGAGATTGTATTGTATATATTAAAAAATTACTTAGTATGTGTATTAGAATATGACGATTTATTAACCGATATCGCGGCAGCGTTTTTTCGATAGGATTTGGGCTCAGGAAAAAAAGTTCCACTACACATACCCAAAAAATAATTTTCGAGCCTGCGAAATTTCATTTTTTTTACTTTTTTTTGGCTTTGATTTTTAAGGTTTTTTCATGACCTACTAAAATATTTTCGTTTGATTGTAAAATTTTATATGTGCGAAAAACGTTCGCGATAAAAGCTTTAAAAAAAAAATATTCGGACAGGGTATACATACATATGAAACATTTTTTAGTAGGTCATGAAAGAAACCTTAAAAATCAAAGTCGAAAAAAGTAAAAAAATGAAATTTCACTCGAAAATTATATGTTTGGATATGCATAGTGGAACTTTTTTTTCCTGAGCCCAAATCCTATCGAAAAATCGATGGCGCGATATCGGTTAACTTTCGTCCATACAAATTCACACACCCTAATGTGTATGGTATGGTGTTTTTCTCATGAAACTAATAGAAAATAGAAAGTTTGCTTATATTCTAGCTATTTCATTCAACGACGCGACCTCAACAAGTTTTAGTCAATGCTTACTTGAAACTGGAAACGATTTGCTGCTCTACTTCTCTCACTGTCACTGACAATCTAGTTGTATACACTTGTAATGCCGATTATGTATGTAAGAAGGCCGAACATAGGTCGGATTTCAGGCAACAAATGATCGAAATGTTCTTCAAAATAAAGTAAACAATAATATCACAGTTGAGAAGAGTTTAAGAAAATGTTTGGTCTCAAGTGATAAACAAAGCCGTATATGAAATTGAAAGTTAACAGTTCCTCCAATCTTTTAGATATTTCGGTCCGCTTAAGCTGTGGTCAACTTTAAGTCGCTTTATCTGGACATTTCTAACTTCCTATACTGATAAAATTTTATCGGCTTGAAAGGGTTAAGTTATTGCATAATTTTGTCTCTGTTATAGCAAAAAATAAAAATTGCAAACATTTCCTTAAAGCGATGATTCAGTTTGACTAATTTTCTGCATGAATTGAATACGTAATTAGAATTTGGAGGAGTGTACGAAGTATACAAATACAAATTAGGACAACCAATCCCGAAACAATTAAAAAATATTGTTGTATGCGAAAAATTAATGTCCAAAGAAGCCACAAAATATTTTTGGAATGTGTGAAATGAACTATAAATATGAATACAAAAGTTTACTAAAATACTCGGGGAAACCGTGATATCGGGATTATCTTAGGTTTTGTTGATTCGGTTTCCCCAGATGGTTTAGCTTGTGTTTTTTTTTTTTTTTAAATAGCTTAAAAGCGATAGAGCGAACAAAAACTTGGCGTATGAGTACATTAAAAAACAAAAAACAAATACAAATGATGTGCGGCAAAAGCTATTGAACTATCGAGAGAATTTGCTCATTCAAGTATTAACGCTTGAATTGAATTTGTTTTAACATTGCAAGAATAAGAATTTTTATAAATTACGAAAGAAGAAAATTAAAAATGTAAAAATTACGAAATTGAAAGAAGAAAATTAAAAATGTAGAAATGTTCTTAACACAAAAGATTGTATGGTAACTAATGAAATATTATGATTTATGGGTTTCTTAAGTGTTGATGCAAATTACGAGGTGAATTCCGGTGAAAAGGAAATGATAGATAACGGGTTAAAGTATTTTACAAACAGGGTTGAAAATTTGTGCCTAAATTTGAAGCCATTCATTTAAAACTGTTTTGTACTAACTTCGAAGCCTCTCAATGTGCTATTGGGCCTGTTAAGATTAACTCAGCTTAAATTTTAAACTGTACTCAACAATTAGTATACAGTTTGAAAATAGTTTTGAAATAAAACTTAGGCTGTGTGCGAGTTGATCTAAATTTCTACCTAAATAGAGAAAAAACCTAAATCACTGGAAACTGTCGGTAAGGCAGTACAAAATAAAAATTTAGAATTTTTATGAGCATACTTTTCAACCGAAATTCACATGTCAAATTTCAAAAACAAAAATATTGATTTTTCAATATTGTATATGCAAATAAATGACTCTTGTCCATTCAATTTAAGTAAATCATAGATCATAGAGCGATGATCCCTGCAGCAATTAAGGTCCGATCGATTGTACGTGATGGAGAGCTCAATTTTGTTCAAACTGATGTTGGCGACACAAGAATTGGATCCTTCTCAAATATGGACCGCAATCGCAACATATTTGGCAGCCAAGTGCACTAATTGACCTAAAGAAGTTACTGGAAGCGTACCGACATCATAGTATTGAATTCGAGATTGTGGAAAAGGTCCTTGTGCACGTGCGCTCGACTATGTCCAAAAAAACCCCTTATAAAACGGAGCCACTGCATTTTCTTGCACTGCTATCTTGGGATAGGTACTTACCGCGGACCCTAATTGATCAATGTTCTTTTTAAGCGTGAAAACGCATCAGAAATACTAAATTTCCCGTATTGTTATTATTTTCTTAGCAGAAATAAACAATTTAGGTTTTTAAATCAACTCGCACAGTTTAGACAGATTTTTCCTAAATTATTGCAGTGCTGGAATGTTCCAGTGGAATATTAGTTTAGGTACCTAAAATTTAGGCGAACTCGCCCCCAGCCTTAGTACCGATTTTAGAAGAGTCAATTGTATTTCAGAAACCGGGAATTGCACTTGGGAAACAGTAAATAATGCTTCAGAATAGTCAATTGTACTTCAGAAACCGTTAAATGAGTTTCTGAATGAACGTACAGCTCATCAATTAATTGGTTTGCCATTTGCGGTTTCTAAAAGTCAATTGCTTTCCCGAAGAAAAATGAACGGTGTCTGATTTAGAATTTACGGTTTGACAAGTACTATTTATAACTCTGCAGCACAGCTTACGGTTTCTGAATTCAAATTGACTTTTTTGAACTACATGTTACGTTTTCTAAAGTACACTCGAATACTCCGAAGTACATTTTTCGACTTCAGAAGTACATTAGACTATTCTCAAGTCCAATTTATCGTTTCTGAATTACAAATGATTGTTTCTGGGAAACTCAAAAAAGCCTTCTTAGTATATAGTTTTCATACTTCGCTAATATATTTATTCTAAACCATTTACAGCTTATTCCAAAACACGCACACAAAAAATCTCAACGTTCTTTAGGATCATTCGTTTTCAACAAATGTTTTTAAATATTTTTATACCACTAAATCTCGATAAAAATAAAACCCATTAACTCATTTTAACGACTTTCTTAATTTTCCATATTTTCAAAAGAAATGCATGCAACAGTTGTTTAAAAAGTTCCATGAAAAACGCGTCGGCAAGAAAAAATGAAAGGAATTTATTATTAAAAAAAAAACAAAAAAATTTAAGAAATTTAAATTTATTTTTAGAAACATGCAAAAAATATGCAAAAATAATTATCATTCGAGCGAGCATTACTGTGTTGTTGCTTTTATAGAAAATTTGACGAAATGTATGGGAAAAAAACGAATAGTAGGGTTGATATCGTAGACCACAGTATCCCGTATAGTACCCAGTGAGAGTTCGTAGATCCTCTCTGCTTAGATTAATGAGTTTGGCTGATGCTTTCGTTGCCGGATGTATAAACAGTTTGGCCTGTCCTTGCCCTGGGCCCCGGGCAATCAATCCAGTAACATCTGAATTGTTTTGTTTCCCAGTTACTTATGGTTTTGCTGGTGTGTGCTTTTGTGAATCCACGAAAGGGATCTGTACCATAGAATGCTGCTATAACACCCTGCTTTGCTAGGTAATCTGTATGTTCATTATCTTCATGTCTCTGATGTCCGGGGACCCATCCTAACAAAACCTTGTTTTTGGCTCCCAGGTCATTAAGGATTACAATGTAGTGATCCACTAACTTAGATACAACTGTGTAGGATTGCAATGCAATCAGGGCCGCCTGGTTGTCCGACATAATGCAGATGCTCTACGTGGATGAGCCTTTCCGTAGACATTCTCTACCGCAAACTTCTATTGCATGGATTTCTGCCTGAAATATGGTGGGATAGCATCCCATTGCTTTCGATTTATTGAAGTTCGGCCCATAGATGGCAGCTCCTATTCGTCCGTCCTCAAATTTCGATCCATCCGTGAACCAGACCTCTAAGTCAGGGTCATTGTAAGGAGTCCCTGTTTCCCAGTGGGTTCTGTTCACAATGGACACTTCAAAGTTCCGTGAGATTCTGAGTTTATTATTCATAAATTATTATTCATACTGTGCACATTTGTACATATATATATATGTATTCATCTGTTGGCAGACAAAATATTCGTCAGTCGATTTAATGCTTGCGCGCGCCAGCTTTCTATGTGATTCATTTCACGTCAGCAGCTCACTGTGCGGAGAGTGAAAGTGGTATTGGAAATTAAATCAAACCGAAATTTTGTGAAGGTCATATCAAAGAATATATATTTGCATATACATGTGTATGTACATATAGAGGCACGTGGACGATAAATTGCTATCAACAAGGCAATGAAGGTCTAGTAACCGTTCTTATTTTAGAATTATTGAACTGCAGCTATGTATGTATGAATATTTATATATATGCATATACTTATATATAGCCTCTTAGTGGCATTTGCCAATAAAGATGACACTTGTTTATCTATATAAATAATATAATTTTAAATGCCATTTATTTGTAAGAGATGAAAATGTGAACGGCAGAACCGATCTTAGTGCAATTTTCACTTAATATAGCTTTCTATATCTTAAATGCCGTTACGTATTTAAAATGTCTTAAAGTTTCTTGGGAAAAGACTTACGAATCTATACATAAGCATTAAAAGTCTGAGGGTTTGAAGCTTATAGATTCTAATAAAATTAATTTGAATTGGCACAATGTGCTAAGATTCGTTCCGAAATGGTTTTTCCAGTAGATGGCGCTGTGCTCTGAGTATATTACTTACGCTAAATATGAACATTTTATTTCTCGTTTCCAATGTTTTGTTTTATGTGTTTACCATACGGCAGACTATTAACAGGCTTGGGATTGCCTCGAACCTGATTATGAACAAATTTAAGATCGCCGTAACTTTTTATCTATTTAATCATATTTAGGTATATGAATAGTACATCAATTTGTATACAGTATTGGAAAAAGATATGGTGGGATGCCCACAAATAAGTTTTTGTGGGTTAGTTGGAAATTTGTCCAAAACTCTCAGCCAATATTTTTATGTGGTCATCGTTGCTATAAACAGTTCTGAAAAAGTGAGAATTTCCAAACTGTTTCAAGATTGATTTTGCAACTATTTCGGGATTGTTTTCGGTTTTACTCAGGGACTATTGCGGAAATATTGCAAGATAATTTGGGGCTATTTCGAGATATGTTTTCGGATTGTTAAAAGTATCGTTTTGAGATAATTTCGTTGATGGTTAAGGTATCTTTTTGGATAACATCCGGATGACTCACAATCTCCTCGAGACCATTTGGCATTATTATTAGTATCATTTTAATGATCACTTCGAGACTGCTTCGGTTTGATTTCGGAATTATAAACGTAACATCTTATGACTATGCTTGGCACATTTTGTTTGAAGTGCTTTTGCAACTGATTAGGAATGATTTCGGGCTTATTTTGGAATCGTTTTCGAGATATTTTTTAGTATTCTGGAATATTCCAGATAGCTTGGGAAATGTTGGAGACATGATTTTGCGACCGTTTCGGGATTGTTTTTAGGATCATGTGGGAACTATCTCAGGATATATTTGCATTGAATTTTATGATAATCTAATCAAAATTTCGGGACTGTTTTGAGAATCCAACAGCGCCCATATCGTGTGTTACGATTCGTATCGGAATCCATTTTTCAATCAATCTATAAATATGAAACTGCCAAACTACTTATAAAAATTATGATAAATTATAAATCAAACTAGTTCGCGAAGTCACTAGTTCACATATATCGTTACTTGGACTCACAATTTCAGAGCTATTTTGATTTAATAATTGAGTGAAAACTTGATTTTTATATGAGTTGTAATACACGTTACGGGCGCAGGACTATTTCAAGATCAATCAGGATTATTTTCAAGGTTATTCTAGGTATAACATCGACTGTTTGGGAAGCATTTCGAGATAATTTCGGAACTGTATCCATGTCATTTTACGACCATCTTTGGAATATTTCGGGATGGAGTGCTGTAATTTTCTAATTGTTAAGGGATAATTTCGGGCCTACATATTTTGGAATTGTTTTCGGGATATATTTGGGATTGTTTTTAATATTATATTCGAACTATGTCTAGATTATATCTGCAATATTTTAATATAAGTGGGCAACATTTCGGCATCCCTTTGGATTTGCTATATAAATCGTTTTGAGACTGTTCCGGGATTGTTTTGAAGTAAATTTCCGTACATCTTTGGGATGCATTCTGTGTTAATCTAAGTACCCTTCTGGGATGGGTTTTAGAATCACAACAGGAATATTTCCAGAGCATTCGGAATTGTTTTTAAGTTTATTTAAGGATTACTTCGGAAGTGACGTGATTATTTCGTGAGATAATACTGAGCATATTATGACTAACTTCGAAACATTTCGGGATGGCTATTGCCATATTTTGCAACTGTCAAGCCATTATTTCGAGTTATTTCGGAATTTGTCTCCGTCATCTCTTTGGGGTTCTTTTTAGTATTATATTAAATCTAGTTCAATATGATTTCTGAATTGTTGTTAATCCCTGGGAATAGTAAATTTTTAAAGCGTTATGGCTATGAGTCTTTTCGACTAGAGAAACAACACATATTTGGCAAGTAAATACACATATACATATACATTGAACAATTTAGGATTTTTAGTTGTACGAAGTTTTATGTTTTATTTGATTCATGCTGATGAAGTCAAGGGTAAAGATAGTAAGTGATTTCGTTCAACACTTTTAAAACTCTGGGTTAGATGATGGCACGAAATTTGATTTGGACAGTTTGATTCTCTTTTTTCTCTCTATTACGCGCAATGAAAAAAAATGAACAAAATCTCACACTCACCATTTTTATCACCGGGACAAGTCTTACAGCATTTGCCTGGAAGTTGCACTGGGTCACTGCACAGTGTTGGTGGACATTCATGTTTGATGTTCTTGCATTGTACACGTACAACGATGCGACGTTTTTTTGGTACCTAAAACGAAATAAAAATTAATTGAAAAAAAGTTAAAACGCTAGTAATAATAAATATAAATAAAAAAAGCTACTAGAAAAACCTAAAAATTAAACAAGTCATAATAAACAATTAACAAGAAATCAACCAATTTATGAGCAGTCAATTTGTCTGACTGTCAACGCAGTTTCACTCTTCGATATGGTTTGTATTTATGCAGACCAATTGTAACCACTTCATCTTCCCAGGCAAATAATTTCGTATGTGTAGCTATTGGACTATTGCTAATTAAAATGCGTACATAAAATAAAAAACTTTGTACATATCATGTAGCGTCGCGCTATGGCATCTAAAACTTGTTGTAGAGTGTGGCTTTGATGACGGCGCCAACAAGCGCCAGGCGGTATGCTGAGTTTTTAGCGCATACAGTAGTAAAGCGTTAGGTGGAACCATGAAAAGTGCATATGAAAGAGCAATTTGCTATAAAAACCTTTGAGTTTTCTAAATTGAAGATATTTTAAAGAAAGCATGACCACTTTAATTTAAGCCTTGCTTAAAGAGAAGTTTGTAGTTATTAAATATGTTTTAATAATTTTTAACAAAATTTTTATTTGCAGACAAGTCTATTTCGTGGAATTCTATGATTAACATCAACAAGAAGCTTCCGATAGAAAAGAGCCTGAAAATATAAAAAACTTCATGCAACTCAAAGCAATCTGCGCTCAGTTCCGAGGTAAATATTAACATTTTTGTGCATGGTTTTCGCTAAAAACTGGAATCAATTTAGACGAAATTCGGTATATACATTCATTTAGATCGGTACTTAGTTTGAATAAACAACTGGGTGCGATATATAGCTTTGCTGCCGGGTAAAAGTGTTCCCCTTAGTGTAAACCCCCCTGCTCCGGCAAGCTAAATACCTTAAGGTCTCACATGACGTTTGAAGCTAACCTTTTTTATTTGGCAATACAATTGTAGATTCGAACAACAAAATCGACGTTCCATTGAGTTATCCAGCTCTGGCTCACGATCAAATCTCATTGGAACGATCTGGATGAACTTTATCAGAGCTGACAGTACTAATATAAAACATCTGTTTTGTTGAAAATACGAAGAAGAAACGTACACAAAAATTGAAGATACTGATAGAATTATTAACATTTAAATAGTTTCGAACGTAAACAAACTATTTATTTTCCTTACATTTTCTTCAAGTTGTCTCCCATTTCCGTGTTTTTGCTTTTAAATATGGCGAAATCTTTTATGTATACACATATTTAATTCAGGGCTACGATGGCTCAACTATATTCTTGGCTCATCTCACCAGCTGATTTTTTTTTTCATTTCACTGGAGTAAGGATTGTCAGGAGGAGATGGCAAACTCAAAAGGAAACCAACACATTGACAACATTTTCTTACTACACACAAAAGCTGCCAAGTTTTATGTTTACATTCTATTGCATTCGTCTAACACCAACACGCTGATTTTGACAATCTGAACAACGGTATGTTGTTGCTGTAGATATGAGCCAACCATATAGTTGAGCCATGAGTGCTACCAACTCAAAAGTGGTAGCTGCCAAAAAATCTACTACAGAAAACGAAACGAACAGAACTGCTATACGGATCAGAAATTGAACCAAATAAATATAAGGATTACAACGTTGTCCTTATGTATTTGCATGTTAAATTTCTATCAGTATCTGGTTCACGCGTCATTGGAACGCCACAAAAGCAATACTATATTGTCAACTAATACAAATACATACTTAAATTTGAACATAAATTTTAGATGTGTTCAGCAATGGCGGAAAAAGTATGTCAAAAGTATAGAATATACAAAATTTGACGGATACCATAACTTATAAGTTGTCTATCTAGCTATTCTCAATTTACAAAAAAGCGCAGCCTACTCATCTGTTAGTTTTTTCCTTGGCCGCCATTACATATTATATCTGTTTAGCCAATAAGCCTCATTTAACGAAGCTTTACTGTAACGGCACATATATTTCTATATAAAAATGCAGTGTGCGTGCCTTTCATCTGTCGACTATTATGTTGACTGCTTTTTGTCGGCACTTTTAACCTTTTCTGTTTTGTTATCATAATTTAATTCGCTATTTTTTTTTTTTTCGTAAACTTGAATTTGAAATGCCCCCGCTGTGATGAAAAATTTATGATGTTGTAAATTTTAGTTAGTAGGTATGTGGTGCACGATGATGTGTAAGTATTTGGTCGAGATATGTACATATATATTTTGTCTACACATGCCATTTTGCAGCAGTAACTGGTTAACCCAGTAACCCGTCTGCCGCTTTTGATAGTTAAGCACAATTAGCGAGAAGTCGGTGCTTGTCAACCATCATTGCACACTGTCACCAGACACCGTGTGAGTCTTGTTGTTTGGTAGTAACTACTGTGTTATTGTTGTTAACATAGTATTTTAATTTTTAATGCTAAGCCTTTTAGATATTCAGTTTCCTTTTAATTTCATGTTTTTCCTTGTTTCAAAATAATTTCTCTTTGTTTTACTATATACGCAGCTGTGCCAGTATGCTGGAGATATTAAACAATTAGCGGCAATAGAATTGGTACTTGATGTTTCACCTACCGCTCACAAACAGATTACTGGGTCACTGATATAGAATATACCGGAAACTTTAACTTTTAGTTGTCATTAGTCGTCACCTATTTTCAAGACTATTTCAGAATTTTTCGCGACTATACTGTGGACTATTTCTAGTACTCCAAAATTATTTCTCGAGATCTATTTGAGGTATTTTCACAACTTTTCAGGATCAAATCGAAACTTTTCAGTTATCATTTTGGAATGACTTCCGCAATAATTCCGAAACTTATCCGTATTGTATTCGTGATCATTTTTGCTTCTTCTGGTATCAATTCAAGACTGTTTCAAAATAGTTTTGGGCCGATTCTAAGATAAATTCCGAATTTATTAATTTCATAATAAGTTGAGGTTTATTTTGCAATCATTTGTTGTTTTCGGATTGTTTTCGACACTACTTCTGGATTGTTTCCAGACTATTTTCGGTACTATACCAATCAATCCAGGACTATTTTTGTATAGTTTCCCGATTGTTTAGGGATTTTTTAATGCAATTTTTCGTGAGTATTCTGTGATCATTTCGGACTTAGTTTTGAGTGAATCCTAGCACTTATCCGGCATAATTTCCAAATTGTATTTGTGGTAATTTTTAGGATGAATTTGGGCAAATTCGCAACCATATCCAGATTGTTTTCGCGCCTATTTCGGGACTGTTTTCAAATTATTTTCGGAATTTCTGTAAGGAAATTTCAAAATTGTTTCGGGAATATTCAGTGATCATCGTACTTATTTTCGGGATAATCACTTATACGGCATAGTTTACGTATTGTATTCGTAATCATTTCGAAGTCAAGATTGTCTCATCACAACATAAATTCGAAATTATTTTAGGGAAAAATTGACGATATTTTCAGGACTGTCCATTTTTATGTTGATATGTCATTATTTTTGTCCTGAGGCGCTATAATTAAGTCGCTTTATTATAGTTTTGCCTGATAAACAGGGTCAAATCCTTAAATAATTGTTTTCTTTTCACTAAATTATGAAAAAACGGCCAAATGAAAATAACTGCAGAGCTGCAAAGGACATTAGAAGGAGTTAGAGAGCTTCTCAAAATAAATATAATGATATATCAATAAAAATTGGATACCAAATAAGCAAGTGACAAATTAGACAGTATCAAAGATTAAAAATAACTTATTTTTTTTCCTAAATCCTCTCATAAGTTTCAAAGTTGGCCAAGTAACTTTTTTATATCGTACAATAAACTATTTTGAACGCATGCAACAAACACGACAAACCAGTTCGTTAGCGGAGTAAACGAAGGCAAGTCGATTTACTACTCACACCATTACACATCTTTTCTGCTATAGCACTGAACTTGCATTCGTTCGTAGCAATGCTGGGCGTAGCCTAAAAAAATTAACACTTAAATATTTCAGAAATGGATGGCCTAGTTTTATTTTAAGGCTTTGCTCTTAGAGCTAAAATATGAACTTTTCTTAAAGAAAGTTGCATCAAAATCCGTTAAGTATTATCTGAGGGTATTTTTTTTTTTCAAAATTTAAATACTTTGATTTATATAATTGGTTATTTGGCGACCTTTTACTTTGTAAATGTGTCGAAATATATTGGGAATAAAATAAATAAAACTTGCGTTTTAATTTATCATCCACGGACCTCAAGCCAGCTTAAAACATATTGACTTTGATTTATAATATAATATAGATGTAGATATGTAATAGAACGGTACTGCTTCGAATATGTAAAGGCCGCTATTAAATTCATAAAAACTTGTTTGCAAATTTTTTCTTATAAAATTCTTGCATTACAAATTTTTATGTTACTCGCACATTTACTGCTACACATCTTTGTTTCTTACGAATTGTTATTGTTTTTAATGATATTGTTTTTTATCGCAACAGATTAAGTGTATCATGTCTGTAGCAAAAAGCGAAAACAAATTTTTTAAGCGTAACAAATTTAGTTTATTATGCATCTCTCTTCGATATGATTTTTATAAAAAATTTTCTTTTAATGTATTGTGTTATTTTTAATATATAATTTTATGTATTTCGATAAAAATATGTCAAGACGTATTTTTTATTGTTATTGCTGCTTTCAATTTCGTGAAGATATATAAATTATCGTTTATTAGCTTTAAAGTTGAATTTTACGAGTTAATTTCGCGGTTAAATTAGGAAAAAAAATCGTATTATAAATTAAAAAAAAACACACTTCGCGCCTTGGTGTGTGTTTTCGTAAATTATACAAATAGCAAAAAAATCGCTGTATATACCCTGTAGGGATAATCTGTAGTTTAAAGCTGGTGCGCTTCTAGTACATTCTGAACCACTATTAGTTCGCCATCTATCTCTTTTACATGCTTTCTACTGGCGAATTTAACATGGCGATGTCCTAGGCGGTGGCAACTGCCCCGCTGCATTACCTTTTCACTAGTTTTGAACTAGATAAAAATTTCCACTTTAGAACTAGTTCTCTATTTGGCACTTTTTCCATAGTTCCGAACTAGTGTAAACATTTACAGCTAAGATCTAGTTCTTTTCTTGGCACTATTTCGTTGGTTCCTTACCCGACCGAAATTCTACATGTTGCTTCTAGTACGATATTATCCTCTTTTTAGATAGTTCTGAACTTGTGGGAAAGTAGGTGGAAAAAAGGCATACTCATTAGACTGGGCCGATTTATTAACCGATGTCGCGCCATCGACTTTTCGATAGGATTTTGGCTCAGGAAAAAAAGTTCCACTGCGCATACCCAAAAAAATAATTTCCGAGCCTGCGAAATTTCAGTTTTTGACTTTTTTCGACTTTGATTTTTAAGGTTTTTTTCATGACCTACTAAAAAAATTTTCATATGTATAGGTTTTCGGAAAAAACATTTATGTGAAAGTGCTTTGAACCTTGTTTTAGCTAACTGGAAAAAAGATCTGTATTCATTCCTAGACTTAAAACGTGCTTTTGAGACTATCGATTAAAATTTATTGCTAAAAAACGTTATAGCATAGGTGTTACTGAAACGGAGCTAAAATGGTTCCAAGACTTTATCATGAAAAGAAGTCAAAGAACTGTAAATGGATCATCCCTGTCGGAAAAAAGAGAGGTGCCTGTTGGACTTCCGCAAGGGTCTGTCCTGGAACCTATACTGTTTAATATATATATAAATGATATAACCAATTCTCTAAAGTACTGTGATATTAAACTATTTGCTGACGATACATACATATGTATACCCTATACATAAGAACTTTTTTTAGTAGGTCATGAAAAAAACCTTAAAAATCAAAGTCGAAAAAAAGTCAAAAAATGAAATTTCGCAGGCTTGAAAACTATTGAGCCCAAATCCTATCGAAAAATCGATGGCGCGATATCGGTGAACTTTCGTCCATACAAATGACTCACCCTAATACTCATAGTCGAAGCTCCTTCAAGTTCTTAGATTTTCTTTGTTGGTGGCCTATTTCTCAAATTTATGTTAAATATGAAATATAAAAATCCAAACTGTCGATTTTTTAACTGGAGGAAATCTAGCTACTAACGAACTAGTACTTGTGTTTGGCATTTTAGATCTACATAGTTCCGAACCAGAAATTTGTATCAATGTTACTGACTTCCCTTCAGGGTATACACACGCCTTACATAAAACGTTAGAAATTAGAATATAAAGTAAAAATTTAAAGAAGAAACTTATAGCTAATCTTACATAAATTCAATACACAAATCAATTGCAGTAAAATTAGGCAATTTTTTTTTTATTATTTTCAAAATATTTTATTATTTTTGCTGCTACTAAATTTTTGCTCAAGTCGAGCTTAAGTTCCAAATTTGATTTAATATGTTCACTCATAGTACACATATGAATATATGTACATACATATGTCTAGTAAATTTAGTATGTCTCACTTAGCATTTATTATAGCCGCTAATTAACTTTTAAATCAATTTCGTTTTTGCTTTTGTTTCTTCTTTGATTTGCCAATTTGTGGTTGACAAATTCCACACCTCGAATTTGTTGCGCTTTAATTTTTTAATTTTTTCACAATTCACGATATTTTTCTGTTTGTTTTTTATATATTGTTGTCTTTGCATGTTGTCGGGCGTGGAGTTAAGGCGGTGTGTGCGCATGTGCACGCGTTTACGCTGCGCAAAAATGACGCGTCGTGCCAATAAGACAAGCTTATGGTGTAGAATTAACAAGTAAAAATACCTTCAAGAGGTCGAGTTGGCACTAAACATTTTTTATATACCCACTTGTGGAGTTTGATATAATTTTTGGAGAAAGTTCGATGGCGTGCTTCGTATTATTAAACCGAACAAATTTTAAAAGGATTCCGATAAAATTAGTAAGTACAAAAAACTAATACAATTTTTTCGAAGAAAGTTGCCACCTTTTGTAAACATTTTCTTTAATCTAGTGAGATAGATGATTAAAATATTAAAAACATGGCGCCAAACAAATTTAAGCTCTAGGGTGTAACTTTGAAAATAAATGATTTTTAATAATCGGGGATTGCCCATATTGCTTTTTTTTTTTAAATGTATGAAAACATTTATTTGAAGCAATTTTTTTTTTTTTTTTAATTTTATAATTTATTTAATAATTTGGGAAAAATTTAAACAACGTGACATCAGGACGGACAAGGCGACAGCTGTTTCGATTATACCTTGTAAATCTCTTCAAAGCCTTTTCTCCCGGGAGTGGGAGTCGAACTCGCACCCCTACGATAGTTGAAATGGTTGTAAACGCATTCAGCTACGTCATGCCTGTTGTGAAGTCTTTCCCAATTGCCTTCTTTTTGCATATTTTAATCTTTTACACATTGCATACTTCGTATGCAATTATGTGTTAAAGCTATGCTTGGTACGGCGGTTTTCAAAGAAACTTTGGTTTTGTTGCTGTTTTCGTTCTATTTATAGAACTACAACGAATTAACCAATTTTGTCTGTTTGTATGATTTTTAATAAATTTAAAATAAATTAAATCAGAGTTGCCACACATTTTAATAATGAGTGCTGAAAATTTAGCTATCTTTTTTGTTAAAGATTCGAAAGCGTTGACAAAATGTTGCAGTGGTTTCGATAAAACTGATAAGTGTAAAGGTATAAGGGCCATCTGTTTGAAAAAAGATATTTGAATATCGTAACAAATTTTATTGGAATATTAAAATTATTGTGACAAGACATAACCGAAGACGTAATATAAAAATAATATTTTTAACATAATTGCCAGATATTTTTAAAGTGAGTAAAATCATTACGAAGAGTGGATTGACCATTAAATAAATGCAAAAAATATAAGTTTAAAAAAGGTTGATTAAACGTGAATAAAATTTGATGTAGCCATACTTAAAAAAATAAGTCACGGATGGTAAAAAGTTGTTTTCGAATGCTGCAATATGGGTATTATACACATATACATAAATATAGACGGACTTCACTTCCAGTAAATACAACTTTTCTAAAAGAGCTGGCTGAAGAGGAACACGAAATATGACTTATGAAATATTTGCTTTCGAATTCCATAAATTTAAAATGTTTAAATCTATAAAAATGTGTTTAGAAAGGGTGCCAAACGTGGTGAAATTTATCACTATATTAAAATTGGAAATAAAATGCTATTACGGCTTGCACTTCCATATTACTGCATGATTTCATTTTGCAAAAATTTTTCTCAAGTGCAGCCATCTATTTTAAAAATTAAACTACTGCGAATATTTTTATTAAAAGGAGCTGCCGCTTGTTTGAAAATAAAAGACTTGATAAAATTAATTTTATCAATAAGTAAATCAAAAACCACCAATGTAGAGTTTTCAACAATAGTGGTATTATTTAGCACATACTTTCGTATAGGGTTGCCACTATTTTATCAATTAGTTTTAATAACATATATGTAGTGGTATTGCAACACTGAGCTTCAAACAAAAGCCTTAAGACGTTAAATTATGATACAATTGAGATTTCTTTACTAAAAAATTATTTAAATAAGTATATTTTAAAGTAATTTTTGGCATCTCTTTTCTGATACGATTGGCGAAATCTTGTGGAAAAAAATGTTTATCTTGCAATCTCCTCATGTTTGGAGGCTAGTAATTTTCTTGTGCCGATTCCAGTAAATACTAATTTCGCTTAAAGTGGGTGAGATTATTTGACATCCTGTCCACAGTGGTGTTGCCATTAATGAAAAAACGGTTTTAAAATTATATTAAATTACATATATGGAGAATTCTTTGTCAAATCAGCCACCCCCCTACCCATTTCAATTTTGGTGAAATCAAATTTTTTTGAGCACACGAAAAAATTCTTCAAGAAGTGTAGTTTTTTATGCCGTTAGGTGTTCTTTAAAAATAAAGTTTTTTAACCTAAAATGAGGCATCTCGCAAAAAAGTTGCATTTTTTAGTCAAAAATTTTCGCAAAAATATAATTCCTCAATAATAATGACCAAATTAATTATTAGAAATATTGTGGGGGTCGGTAAACAATAATCCGTTGTCAAATTTAAAATTCAAGATGGCGCCCAGCATACAGAATTTAGAAGAAATGGGTCAACAGTAGGAAAAATACTGTCCGCCATCTTGGATCCCCATCTTGAATTTGAAATTTGACATCAGATTCTTGTTTAGCGACCCCCATAATATTTCTAATAAGTAATTTGGTCATTGTTATTGAGGAATTATAATTTGTTTCGATTATTTTTGACTAAAAAATTGCACTTTTTGCGAGATGCCTCATTATAGACAGTTTTTTTCAGGTTAAAAAATTTATTTCTAAAAAACACCTAACGGCATAAAAAACTACACTCTTGGCGAATTATTTCGTGTGCTTAAAAAATGTTTCTCCAACATTGGAATGGGCAGGGGGGTGGCTGATTTGACAAAGAATTCCCCATATATAAATTTAATTAAATCTAATCTAAAGACTTTCTGAGTAGTACGACCTAGTGTTACATAACGTCAGAGGGGCTTCGAGCAGAAACGTAGCATTTTTATGGGGATATGTGTGTACATAAAGCAGGGATGCACCTTAACGTTAAGCTAATCGTTTATCAAAAAATTTCCACCGTTTCCGTTGAAACACTTCGAAATACTATCGATAAAGAAATTATCAAGATAAATTGTATCTCGTTTTTAACCGAAACGAAAAGCTTTCGTTAACGTTAAAAACTTTAACAAAAACGTGATACTTTATGTTTGAATTGTGCTGGCAATGCTATAGCCATGGTGAAGCCGTAAGGTGGTAACAACGAGCGCACATACACACACAAACTCCATATAATTTGTTTGTGTAATTCGTTGGTGGTAATGTCAAAAACACTCTGAGAAATGTTCGTACTGTCAAAATTCATGAGAAAAGTTGCAATCAGCTTGGCTATTGCTTTCACCTTTAATGACTCCGCCATCAATCAGCTTTGCCAGCATAGTTTGAAATTAATAATGAACATAAACGATTTGATTCCGTTTTGATATGGCAGAAAACGAAACGAAATCATTTCGTTAATTTGACGTTTTTAACGTTAATAAACGAAACGAAATGACTTTGTTTCGTTTATTAACGTTAATTATCGTAACGAAATGATATCGGTTCGTTGGTTAAGCATGCCTGACATAAAGAATAGCGAAACAAATTTCAGCATAGAATTTGTGTACCAAATGCATAGATGAATGGATTTGCAACTCTTTGTTTCAAGAGAGCGCTGTCAAAATGCACATTTTTGTCAATGATGCCACTCCAAACAAAAATAAATAGATCTGAATATGGGGATTTTTGACGTACATTTCGGCGATTATAGCTTCAATAATTTAATAAAATGATAGTCGTAAAATATTCATTTCTTTAAACTTATTTTACAATAATACGACTAGTTAGTGTTAGATATAAATAAAACTAAGTAAAATTTTCATTTTGATTAAATTAATTAGTCAAATATTGTAACGCATTTAACTCACAGAGAAAACCATATATTCTTTCGAAATTTCAGTAAATCGGACCTATGATATAATAGTTAACATCATTTAATGGATAGGGCTTATCCTACATGTCTGACGTTCCAGGTTCTGTGATCAAAATGGACTGGTTGCACCGGGTCTTCATATTTACAAAACCTGTTTTTAGTGATAACTTTTGAATGGGAAATAATATTTACCCTCCGCCTTCGAACTAATAATATTTACAATAAAGCAAGTATTTTTATCCTTTTCCCCATAATTTTTGAACGCTATTCTACAGTTGTAGGTTAAACTAAAGTTTACCAAAATTTTTGGCCCGTTTTTCGTTTTAGTTGGCACATTTTTTGTTCTGGCACCCGCTTCAGCTGGCGCGAGGGATTTATCTGTGATTGTTGACAGCACAAATTTGAGATAAATCCCTCGTGAGAGCGCAAAAAATTGGAGTTTCGTATCAAGTCATCTTTGACCAAATGCTTACTACTTGCATAACAAGCGAAAACTAATTTACTGCTTGCCTTGCTCAATCTCAGTCGCTGCGCTCATATGACGCGTGTATTATTTTGAACTTTGTACCATAATTTGTGAAAAATCAATTATCTTCATAACTAGCAGCTGGGTATAGCAAGATATAAGCATTGACTTCTGGCGCCTAACAGCAGCTCGCGCTCGATCTCAAGCTTACCCTCCAACACGATTGATCGCGCACGCTTCGCTTTGTCCAATAGTCGCGTTTTCATTACAACAACTGATATGTATTTAGTCGTGCAAAAGTTCACTTTATTGTTGCTGACAATACAATTAGGTTTTTTACTAGGTTGTTGTTTTTTTTGCTCTCTGCGATATAGATCGGGGCAGTCAATGTGACTGCAGCAAATTACAAAGAAAATAATTGTTGCATTCACGCGTTGGTGACTTTTTATGCGATTGCTGAATTGTTTTTTTTTTGTTTCATGTCTTGCTATTTAAATTGGGGCGTGGATATGCTGTTGTTAAATTGCAGATACAAATTTTTGTATATACATATGTACATATGTATATACATATATTTTTTTCGTTTTGATTATAATGTTCATGATGTTTGTGTGGCGCGTGGTGGCATGATGTTTTAGTTAACGCCTCTTAAAAAATGGCAAAGAAAAGGCGGCGAAAAAATATTAATATATCCACTAATTTATGAATGTGTCTGGTATGTGCCAACTAGAGGTCAATATTGAATGAGCGTCACAAAAAAGTAGACTTTTGTAAATATATTCAACAATTGTTGTTACAATACATTTTATTTTTGTGTTACATTAGACTGTATTTGAAGTTTTTGTTCTAAATTAGTCTTTTTGAGTGGTGATGCGTAATTTGCGTGTGACGTATGTATGTGACAGAGTGATTGATGTGACAAAATTACAGAAATAACAAGTAAGGATAGGACTGTCTTCGGCTATGCCGAAGACTTCATACCTTTCATGAATGGGGCTGAACAATAATCTTATCCCGTTCGTAATCTCCGAATAATCAGATGTATAAGATAAGAAATATCTAGTGAACAGATCTACATACCTAAACGATTTTTAAGATAAATATAAAATAAAAAATAGGTAGGTACTTTGTGTGAGGATGCAAAGTTTCAGGTTTTTTGTGGTCTGCGTGTAAAAACTATGACTACGAATCACGTATTTCAACAATATATGACGTAAACGTAACTATTTGATGAAATGTTATGGATTTTGAAGCTTCTAGCCGTAAAAAAGGGGCAAAAAAATACAGTTTATATGGGGTATATAATATATGTACCACCGATCTCTATGTTTTTTTCAGACAACAATATATGCTATATACGAAAGCATTTGGTGAAATTTGAAGCTTCTAGCTGTTAAAACGTGGAAGAAATTGCGCAAGTTTCTTATCTGAACAATCGGTTATATGAGATTATATATACCACCGATCTCTATGAGTTTTTCAGACAACAATATATGCTATATACGTAAGCATTTGGTGAAATTTGAAGCTTCTAGCTGTTAAAACGGGGCAGAAATTGCGCAAAGTTTCTTATCTGAACAATCGGTTGTATGAGATATATACTATATATACCACCGATCTCAATGATTTTTTCAGACATCAATATATGCTATACACGTAAGCACTTGGTGAAATTTGAAGCTTCTATCTGTTAAAATGGGGCCGAAATCGTAAAAAAAATATATATATACTATATATACCATGATATATATACTATATATATCACCGATCTCTATGATTTTTGATACAACAATATATACCATATACGTAAGCAATCGGTGAAATTTGAAGCTTATAGCTGTTAAAATGGGGTAGAAATTGCGAAAAGTTTCTTATCTGAACAATCGGTTGTATGAGATATATACTATATATACAACCGCTCTCTATGATTTTTTCAGACAACAATATATGCCATATACGTAAGCGTTCAGTGAAATTTGAAGCTTCTAGCTGTTAAAATGGGGCTAAAATTGCGAAAAAATATATATATACTATATATACCACCATATATATACTATATATACCACCGATCTGTATGATTTTTTCAGACAACAATATATGCTATATACGTAAGCATTCGTTGAAATTTTAAGCCTCTAGCTCTTAAAATAGGGCAGTAATTACGAAAAGTTTCTTATCTGAACAATCGGTTGTGGGGGATATATACTATATATATGACCGATCTCATCAATTTTTTCAGGCAACAATATGTGCAATATACGAAAGTATATGGTGATGTTTGAAGCTTCAATCTGTTAAATTGAGTAAGATATTACAAAAATCCTCTTTTTCTGAAAAATCGGTTGTATGGAGGATATATGCTATAGTGATCCGATCCGGCCGGTTCCGACAAATGTCTAATCGGACACCCAAATACACCCGCTCACCAAATTTTATCAAGATATCTCAAAAATTGAGGGACTAGTTTGCATACAAACAGACAGACGGACATGGCTAAATCAACTCAGCTCTTCAACTTGATTATTTCGGTATACTTAATGGTGGGTCTATCTATTTTCCTTTAAGGACTTACAACTTTGGGTTTCGTGACGAAATTAATATACCATTTAATTTTCATGAAAGGTATAAAAATAGTGTGCCGGAAGTTAGAGAGGAGCTGAATAATATCACTTATTTTGGCTATCTTAACGTATTTAATTCTGAAATCAGCCTCACACAAATTTGCAAGAGCATCATAAGCAGCTAAAGAAGGCAAGATATCACTGAGTTGTCAGTTTTTTTTCCAAAAGATACTCCGCTACTTTGGAAAAAATATTAGAACGTCGGTATCTCCCGTGGGTTTACCTTTGCATAATAGTCTCCACAATTCTAGGGAAGTTGACCAAAATCTATCAGCATTTAATGGAGTTGCGGCTCTCCTCGCCGCAGGAGGAGAGCAGCAAAGCAACATAATCGCACCACCTGTGTGAATACCCAGCTCTAGCACACACTAGGTTTCTAGCTAGGGGCATATATATGCCGCCAGAACTTAAGGAAGTTCGCACCAAATGGTTCGAATGGAGTAGCGACTAGCCAAACTTAAATGGCAAGACACAGTATCAGCGGAAATGTGCATCAAAACGCACCACGTGCGCTACTTGGACTCGAATACTTGGTGTGCGGGCAGCACAGCAACCAACCAATCAACGACCATCTTACGTTGTACCACAAGTTGCATTACTGTTAAAGACGCATCTTCTTCGTTGTGGTTCGGACTTTTTTGTTTTGGAAAAGCACTTTGAATGAAGATTATTCGTCTACTTTTTACGCCAAAGAAAAACCAGGCAAAATTATAAAAAAAAAAAGAAATTTTGAAACGGTATAATAATAAATCTTCACCAGCGCGCAGAAAAATAACAGTGACAATTTTTTACGTCAGTTAAATTCTTATTTTTTTTTTATTTTCGATATTTTTAGAGAACATTTCTAAAATGTTTTCAAATGAAACTATGCGAACCAATATCAAAAATGTTTTCGGAAATTCGAAAAAAATTTTCCAAAACTTCGAACTTTTTATTTGAAGTTCTCCGAATTCTTTCGAATACGAAGTTTTGTAGCCCAATCAAACTACAAGTTTTAGGTGTCTCGATATTCGCATTGATTATTGAAAATTTGTTTTTCTGAATTGGAATGAAGGAAGATGTTTTAGACCCTTTGGAAAAAATAGGTTAAATCATTGTAAAATTGTAAATAATCAAAAAATTTAGTAAAATTTTTTCGAATTTACAAAATTTTTCGGAACCTTTTTTTTTGAGATAAACTGAATTAAGCAAGGAAGCTGGATAGCCTAGTGGTTAAGGCAACTGCAGTTTCACCGTGTGATTCGCGGTTCGAAACTCGGTTAAAGCTTTAATAACATTACGAAATTGCCTGATGATGATTACGTGGTGGTTTTCGAAATGGTACCGTCGCAGTATGCCAGTAAATGTTTCTTTCCTTCTTTTCAGTTTCTCTTAGAAAACATAATAATTGAATATTCAATTATTATAAGCCAGTGTTAAGTTTATGATTTCTTAAATAATAAGTAAAATATCTAAAATAATAAAAAAAAAAGAATTCAACTAACGAAAATTGATAACAATTGCCACTGCTAATTCTCTGTTCGCTGCCGTGTATGCAAATATATTTGCATTTGAAGACACTCGTGTATACTTTATAATTAAACGAAGATTTTACGACAGCAATTTATTTTTGCAGAACTTGAACGAGGTCACCAACAGCGAAAATGCCAGCTGCTAATCACCGGCCACAAACCGCTATACGTCAGCCACAAGCCGCAAGTCAATTTTTTTTTTGAGAATGTTCCTCCGTCTGCTTGACTGTTCGCATTTATATTGAATTTTTTTGCTGACCGACCATCATCATGATCACAAGTGCCTTATATAAACAGACGCATTATTATATGCGAATTTGCATGTATTGAGGTTGGTGTGGGTGTTCATTGTGTGTGTGTCTACGCGCCAGTATGTATTTTTCATATTCTTTATTTTTTTGACATCTTTATGTGTTTGATGAGCCCTGGTTGTTTGATTTGATTACTTGTCAACATCAAAAAGGAAAATATTTTTGGTTTTTAATAAGCAGATTGAAATGTTGTTGCATTTGTTTATTTATGTATAGTAAATTGTTTGAATATTTTAACTGTTTAATATAACTTTGGTGATGGCTTTGGCCGTTCAGGAACTGAGGAGCTCCAAATCAAAACGCATAATTACAACTGAACAGCAACGAGAAAATTTAGTTAATATAATCTAAATATGTAATGTCTTAGCACAAATACAATTTTTTAATGTGAATTTTTAGTAGGTTAGACCAATTATGTTTATACTTTTCAGTTGCTATCTTGAAGATATTGGAAGGAGGATATAACTTTATCAGAATACGAAAAAAATGGTATGTGCCTTTATTGCGTTTTAATATGGAACGCCTCAACTGTGATGTGATGAGCTTGGAGTCTCTGCAATTAGAGTTTGCTGCCGTGAATCAAATAATAAAAAAAAATAAATAAATAAATAAAATAAATGTAAGGCGCGATAACCACCGAAGCGATTTAAGGCCGAGCTTCTCTTCCAATTTTGTGTCATGCTCCTCTTATTTTTTTCAACATATTGGCGGGACGGGACCTACTTGTTTTATTCCAACGGCATAACGAACGGCATCTGCGAGGCAGATGAGCTTTCACTGAGAGCTTTTCGTAACAGAAAAACACTCGGAGTGCTTTCCCAAAACACTGCAGAGGGGCGAGCCCGCTTAGAAAAATTGTCTTCCAGTTGAAAAAACGTGTTTCTAAAATGTTTGATGTTGCTTCGCCCGGGGCGTGACCCGAGGATCTTCGGTGTGGTAGGCGGAGCACGCTACCATCACACCACGGCGGCCGTCAATCAATCAAATCAAATCCTTAATAAATTAAAATTTATAAATAACTATAAAAAAGTTTTCATACATTGAGCAATGGGTACTAGCCGCTTAACCATAACAAATAAAATTTATGGTTGGTTGTTGTGCTTCTAAAAACAGCGCAATGCAATAAAAATAAAATAAAAAAATTTTAAGTACTTCCTTTTTAAAATATTTTAAGTTTATTTTTATTTTCTCCTTTTGCTCCTTTGTCACGGCGTCTTAACCTATCTGTGAAGTTTCATGTTTGTAGCTCAATGGGAAGTTACTTAAAAATCGATTTCAAAACTCCAAATTTCCAATTCTCATCTAAATATTTCGATCCGTGCGCCATCTAACGGAATTTTGTCTCCTTTTCTTACATTTTCTCGGTGTCTTAACCTATCTCTTAAGTTTTACGCTTCTAGCCCAATGAGAACTAACATAAAAATGAATCTCAAAATTCCCTCCGTTCCGTTTGATTTTTCTAAATATCTCAGTCCGTGCGCCCCCTAGCGAAACTTTTTGTATTCTGTCATCGGCTGTCATCGACCTCTGAATTAAGCTCTAAATTTTTAGCCTCTAGCTCATAGGGAAGTTACTTAAAACTCGGTTTCAAATTTCCAAATTATTATGTAAGTTTTTCAATCCGTGCGCCACCTAACGGAATCTTTTTCTCCTTTTGTTCCTTTGTCGTGGTGTCTCAACCTGTCTCTGAGGTTTCATGTTTATAGCTCAATGAGAAGTTACTTTAAAATCGATCTCAAAACACCAAATTTCAAAGTTCTTATCTAAATATTTCGATCCGTGCGCCACTCAACGTAATTTTTTTCTCCTTTTCTTAAATTTTCTCGGCGTTTTATCCTATCTGTGAAGTTTTACAGTTGTAGCTCAATGAGAACTTACATAAAAATCAATCTCAAATTCGCTCCGCTTCGTACAATTTTTCCAAATATCTCATCCCGCGCGCCCCCTAGCGAATCTTTTTGTATCGTGTCATCGGCTGTTATCGACCTCTGAATTAAGTTTGAAATTGCAAGTCTCTAGCTCATCGAGAAGTTGAAAATTTTCAAGTTCTTATCTAAATATTTCGATCCGTGCGCCACTCAACGTAATTTTTTTCTCCTTTTCTTAAATTTTCTCGGCGTTTTATCCTATCTGTGAAGTTTTACAGTTGTAGCTCAATGAGAACTTACATAAAAATCAATCTCAAATTCGCTCCGCTTCGTACAATTTTTCCAAATATCTCATCCCGCGCGCCCCCTAGCGAATCTTTTTGTATCGTGTCATCGGCTGTTATCGACCTCTGAATTAAGTTTGAAATTGCAAGTCTCTAGCTCATCGAGAAGTTGAAAATTTTCAAGTTCTTATCTAATTATTTCGATCCGTGCGCCACCTAACCAATTTTTTTCCTATTGTTGCATTGTCACGATGTCCTAACCTATGTGTAAAGTTTCACGTTTGTAGCTCAATGAGAAGTTAATTAAAAATCGATTGCAAGATTTGTATGAAAATCGGACAAACATTCAACCGATCTAATATAAAGGAAGTAAAAACCTTTTCACCCAAAGCAAGCCATCAATTATTAATATACAAAGTACGTTTAATAGATGCGCTAGAAGGCAATGAAGTTGTACAACAACAAATACGTGGCTTTGATCGAAAGTGTTTGTAAACAGATCAGTAGTGCAGTTTCAAATTACCTTCCCAGTAGAAAAGACTTTGAAAAGATTTACATGTTATAATCGAAACAGGTGTCGCCTCATTTGTCCCAATGTTGCGTTTTTAAAATTTTGTTCCAAATAAACTTGAATTTTTATTCACCTTATTACTGTCAAGCATTATTTAATTGTGATACTATAGTAATGTTTCATAAAGTTTCTTTGTACTTATCAATTTCCGTTTTAACCCCGTTTCCTAACAGTTAGTATGGCATAAAAAGTTTTAATCAATTGAAAGTTCCGAGGAATCGAAATAGAAGGTCCCTTACTTATCTACAACAACTTTATGACTGCAAAGACAAACATTGCTCACCCAACACCTTCACTTGAACCAATAACAAGTCAATGGAAGAAAATAAACAAAAAGTTGTTATGCGTTATATCAAACGAACTTATATGTTAAACCTGTCTAAATCGGCAGTAAAAAGTCATACGCGCATTTCACACCAAAAAGGAACAATGAAGAGACATTTTATCGCTCAGACATTTGTACGAAAGGTACTATTTTTTACTTACTTAATTGGCGCCTAACCGTTTAAACGGTTATGGCTGTCCAACAAGGCGCGCCAGTCGCTCCTTCTCTCTGCCAACCGGCGCCAATTGGTCACACCAAAGGAGTTTACATCGTTTTCCAAATGGTACTTCCAACGGAGTGGGGTCCGCCCTCTACCTCTGCTTCCATAGGCGGGTTCCGACAAAAACATTTTTTTGGCCGGAGCGTCATCTTTCATTCGCATAACATGGCCTAGCCAGCGCAGCCGCTGCGTTTTAATTTGCTGGACTATGTTGATGTCTGCGTATAGCTCGTACAGCTCATCGTTTAATCTTCTTCGATACTCGCCATCGTCAACGCGGAGAGGTCCATAAATCTTTCCAAGAACTATTCTCTCTCCTAGAGCCGTTTCATCTGATGTTGTCATGGTCCATGCTTCTGCATCATATAGCAGGACGGGAACGATATGTGACTTGTAGAGTATGATTTTCGTTTGCCGAGAGAGGACTTTACTTTTCAATTGCCTAACTAGTCCAAATTAGCATTTATTGGCAAGAGTGATTCTTTGCTGGATTTCAGAGCTGATGTTGTTGCTAGTGTTGATGCTGGTTCCCAAATAAACGAAGTCTTTCGAAATTATGGCTGCCAACAGTAGCGTGGTTTCCAAGGCGCATATGCGCTGACTCTTTGCGATGACAGCAGATACTTCGTTTTGTCCTCATTCACCATCAAACCCACCTTTACCTCTTCCTTTTCCAATTTGGAGTAAGCAGAACTTACGACGCGGGTATTTGAGCCCATCATTTCAATTTCGTTATAGAATATTGTCCAGTTAAGTTCTGTAGCTTGCAAATTGTATCATTTCCTCCCGCATCAAATTTAAAACATTGGTGTTTAGGCCGATAATATCAATGTCATCAGCAAATATCAGTAATTGCACGCTTTTATAGAATATTGTTCCAGAGCGGTTAATTTCTGCAGCTAGTATAATTTTCTCCAACATCAAATTAAAGAAATCGCATGATAGGGGGAAAGGTACTATATGTGACCCAGTCTATGAAAAGGTGGCTTATGACTCAAAAAAGAAATTGCGAGAAACAGCTGTTAAAGATAAACAATGCATTTCTTCAGTGTCTTAGTAGTTTTTCTTTTGCATTGTGATAATAAACAAAGAAGTTACAGCACTTTCAATATTTATTGCAACTGTTATTTTACCTGATTATTATTATACTTAGACCTGAAACTCATGATATTTTTGGAGGAAAAATTGCACATTTCGAAATTTTGTTAGTTGACCTAATCATGTGAAAACGACTTCATAGCTTAAAAGGACATTAAACGGAAATGTGAAGCTTCTCAAGGCCAAAATAATGACATATCAATTTTAAAAATCGGACGTCAAATAATCAAGTTACAACGAAAAAACCGTTTCGGCTGTATTTCGAAGGATCAAAAAAAATTTAAAAAAATTTTTGCGAAACCCTCTCAACATAATCTTCAAATTTAGGGGCGGAAATTAGCAACTATTTTTTTTGTATGTGGGCCAACCCAGTCTACTGTCTATTTAAGACAATAAAGCTCTTCAAATTGCTTATAGTCTTTCAATTTTCTTTTTTTTTTAATTTATGAGTTTTTTCTGTCGTTTTTTCCCACACACAATAATGATTCACGTCGGCACCAGTATTGAGTTATGTTTTTTTTTCTATATTTATACTTTGGCGCGACGATCCAAAATACATAAATATCCACAATATATTTTGTTAAAATTTTTTTAGTGGGTTTGTGTTTTTAAGTAATTTAAAGTAAGTAAAAGCATTATAAATCTACACTTGGCGGAAAATATGGGTATTTAAATCTCACCGAAATGATTTATAAACTGTATATTTTTGATTTTTGAGTATTTATTTTTTAGCATTATAATTTTGTCTATGGTAAGAAACTATTTAACATTTTAATCTCTACGAGACAGTTCGCACACTTTTTGTTTTAAAATAAAAAAAAGGAGAAAACAAAGAATTGTATGAAAATTTGGCGCATCTGTGACCAATAACATTTTTATAAAATCAAAATTGTAGAAAAATAGTTGCTTAGTTAAAAAAAAATTCTTCAAAAATTGGTATATGTATCTCAAACATTTTTCAAAATACAACACCAACATAGCCTTGTATACTACCTTTATCATTAGCAGCATACTGTTGCTTATTGTTTTTTTGACATGGGATTTTTTCTGTTACTTAACATTTTCCGACTTTCGCTCACTGCGACAAACTTTCATGTATAACATTATAAACAATAAATAATATCAACAAAAATATAGTTGTAAAAGTGTAACAATTTTATTAATATTAGAATAAGGCAATTCAAATTCGACTAGCAATGCACATTATATCTCCAACTGTCAATAGAAAGCATTACAGTTTGCTGTTTTGTATGGAAAAAATATACAACTTTTTGGTAAAATATGAAATACTATACTAAATTGAGAGAAACTGCATTTGAAAAGACAAGAAAGAGGGCGATGCCGCGCCTGCTTTCAAAAAATATATATATTAGGGTGGGTTGATTTGTATGGACGAAAGTTAACCGATATCGAGCCATCGATTTTTCGATAGGATTTGGGCTCAGGAAAAAAGTTCCACTACGCATACCCAAAAAAATAATTTTTGAGCCTGCTTTTTTCAAAAAACTGTTAGCGCCAACGTTTTTAGCGGACATTTTTGGGTCGGACAGGGTATACATGAAAATTTTACAATCAAATGAAAATTTTTTTAGTACGTCATGAAAAAAAACCTTAAAAATCAAAGTCGAAAAAAGACAAAAAAAATGAAATTTCGCAGGCTCGAAAATTATTTTTTTGGGTACGCGTAGTGGAACTTTTTTCCTGAGCCCAAATCCTATCGAAAAATTGATGGCGCGATATCGGTTAATAAATCGACCCAGTCTAATATATATAGTTTAGTATCAGCGCAAAATCTTACTTATATAGCTTTTTTATGTATATACAGAGATGCAAACTAATCCAAAATCGATTTCGAAAACATTTGCAAAAAATTTCGAGCTTTGCTTTTTATATGTTAAAAATCTCAAAGACCCTTCGAAAACAAATAGTCGAAGTTCTGAGCGACTTATAACTTGTAATATTAAGGCTAAATTTTATCGGGCTACAAAACTGCAAGCTCAAAAAAATGATGAAAATTCTAAATAAATAATTCGAAATTTTCATAAAAATTTCTCGAATTTTTGCAATTTTTCAAAACGTTTTTGGTATTAGTTTGCATAGTTTCAGTTACAAAACTCATGAAAATTCTTTCTTAAAATATCGAATACAATGAAAAGAAGAATATGATTGACGAAATTTGGCACTGCTGGTTTTGTGTTCGCAACTGTAGATCTATCATATTATTAAGGGGGAATGTCCTTACACCTCATCTCTATCTGTTTAACAGTTTTTTGTTTCAACACATAGTTGTGGTCGTTGGTTTTGCTAATTTACGCCAGGAGGTTGAAAGGGTAGGATCTCAACATAATATTTTCAACGATCTTTGATTTATTTACTCAGGAATCTCGCAAGGAATAAAAATTGTCGTATATCTTTGAGAGGAATTTACAAGTTTCATTGAGTTGCGCTAATTTATGTGCTTAATTTTAGCAGTTTATCGGTATTTGTTGATAAATTATCTAATTTTTCGAAAAGTTCGATTTCGAAAAAGTTGGCATATACAAAATTTGGTAAATATATCTCCAGTTTTGCTCCAGTTATTATATTTATGCATGGGCGGAGAAAATCTGTACTACATTCATATTATTGATAAACGCACTCTATATCGATTTCGATTCCTAAATACCTATATGACACTGCGTACAAATACAGCTGAGTATAAACAGTGTTGTAAAATTTAGACACTTATAAATGCTTAAATGTTACTCATACGCCATGGCACATCGAAATTTCGTTTATAGCTAATAAATACAAAAATTAGTCACATTTCTTACCTACCTTTTTTATAGAAAATAGAAAAAATTCTGCAAAAATTTGCCTGAAAACAGTGCCTTTTTGTTTTTTTTTTTAAATATAAACACGAAACTTTCGTCAACTACAGCAATATTTACTTAGATATTTCAAGGTTTTCCTGACAATTTTTTGGCACCATACTTTTATTCACAATATTTTACTGATTGTTATCAATACATAATTCATGTATGTATATGTATAAATATGTGTTTGTATGTAATTAAGTTTTAAAATAATTTTACTCACCGCTACGCATTCACATTTGATACAGTACATAACACCAAAAGGCGGTCCAAGATCCGCAAACCAAGTAGAACCGATTTCTCGTACTGTTTTGCCAAATTGACATTCCGAAACTGTAATGAAAAGAATAATAAAAAATTTGTTTAAGAAAATAATCTAATATAATAATAAATCTGGTAATATAATCTGCTAATAAGGATTGTTCATTGAAAGGATTGATTGATTATTGAAATTGTTTTATCAACACATCTCCAATTACGCAATCGATTAGTGACTTTATCATTTATCAAAAAAAAAAAAAACTTTTGAAATTCTTCAACTACCAATTAAGCAATTAATTCTAATTTTATATTAATCAAAATGGTAATAAGTTCAATAACGATAAACGAGAACAATACATCTTTTAATTGAATTAAATTTAATTGCACTGTCATTGCCTCAAATAAGCCCGTTCACCATTAAGAAAATTTGCTACAGCGTAGGTCAATAAAATTTATTGGTTAAATAAAGTGAGTAACCATTTTGGAGTAAGTAATTAATTCAACTAATTTATTTGGTCAATTAATCGACTAATTATAATTTCGGATTGTTTGATTAATTTTAATAAATGAGAAAGAGTTAACTGAGCAATTGATTATTTTCAATTTTGATTAATCAATTATTTATACAAATCATTATTCAGCTATCTCGATTAGTTTAATTATTGTAGTTTAGGTTCCTTATTGGAAACACACAAACTTTATTTAAAATTTAAAATAAAGAGAAGAATTGAAGTTCTCTGTGAAAAATGTATAAATAAATTAAAAATTTCAAGTAGTATATGCTATTGAAAGGAAGTCGAAAACTTGAACCTGTTGAACGAGGTTATTATCGTAATTTAGTACCAGCTTACAGCTATTATTTTTTAATAAAATTTTTTTAAGTTTTGAAAAATCAATAGACCTAGATAAAGTGTGAAAAAATTGCTTGTCAAATTAAACTCTAGATAAATTGCACAAAAAAAAAAAAAAAAAATTAAAAAGCTAAACCAAAAAATTTTGTATACCCAATTTACTAGCACCAATAAAGCTGAGAAAAATAGCCAAAAAAAGGTTAAAATAAATCGCATATCTATGCGCACATCAAATTTACTCTTAAGCTCGCCAGTGAGCAGCAACCAATTTCAATTTAAGCCAATAAGCCGCAATTAACCTAAATCTTAACAATGCACGAGACATCGTGGCGCATAGATCTACACAAATTGCCTACCAAGGCTGAGTTAGTGCGTCATTGGTCACTCATATTAACAAGCGTAGTTTTTTCCGATTTTTTTTTGAGTTTTCTAGTTATCAATTTTTTAGCATACGAATACATTTTTATTTTATTTATTTATTTTTATTCTGCGCTGCTGAACTTGTTGCTCAAAGTTAATTGCTCCCTTTACTTTGTCGCCAAAATTGCTTTCTTAGTGATAGTTTACGTGTTATTATTATGTAGTACAGCAACGCTTTTTTTGTTTTTTTGGTAAATTTGTATTTCTTTTTTTAGTGCTTATAGTAGGTTAGTTCTTTCAAACTTTTGTTTTTACCGATTTTTTTCGTTTGCTTTTAGTCTAGCTTCGTTGCTTACTAATTATACAATTCTTCGTCAATACAAATGAATTGTTGAAAATTGCTGGCGCCAGTCAATCAATATAAAATTGTCATTATTGATTTTACTTAATGACGATGACGCTTATGATGTAAGTGATGATAATTTGTCTATGCGCTAGCGTTTTGTGGCCTATTGTACGATTTTTCTTTTTTTTTCATAAAAAGCAAATGCAGTTGATGTACGCTTCCCCGTTCCCTGCTCCACGCTTCTACTTTAATATATATATTTTTTTAATTTTCGCAAAATTTTGTTTTCTAAAATTTCAATTGAATTCTTAATTTCATTTAATTCACTTTGATATTCAATTCAGTTCAATTCAATTTGGCACAATTCGACATCCTCTCGGTGCCGCAATGCCTTTGTATGTACCTTCAACGCTTAAACAAATCAGCCAGCCAATCAGCGTATCATCATCAATGCCATACATCGTTTGCCGTTATCTGCTTTATAGGACTGATTCAACCTGAAATCTTTTATTGAATGTACTTTATAGTGCATTTCATACACATAGCATAAACCAACTTAGGATTGACATATTTTGAAATCTATGCAAACATTTTGTAATTACATTTGGGGTTTTACAGTCCAGTGATGTTTGGTCTGTTAATTTTACCAGCTGGTAAAGAAATCAATGTCATGATCTTTGTCGAGAGTTGGACCGCCTTAAAAACCTTAGGATCGCACGTGAAAAGGGTATCGCGTGGAGGCGCTGTTGAGCCTAGCTATGTGACGCCTAAATGTCTCCATTTGCTGCAGATGAGATGGCGAAGAAAGACTTGAAAATGGATATAAACGAGACGAACAGCTCGGTACGAGAAAAATCCAGGAATATGAAACTAGGGGCAATGGACTCGCGGGGGACAAATCGCATTGATTGTGCGGTCCCAAGGTCCTTATGACCATGTTTTGGATAGGAAAGACACTAGTTTTCTTCTCAAGCTTAAGAAATCTGCAATGCAAGTAGTTATGGGTGTCATCACAATCTAACAAGCTTGCTCTGCAGAAGCTGTCAAGAAGAATAGGAAGAGGAGTCGATTTATCACTTTCTGTGCCGATGTCCAGAACTGCAAACGAGACGATTTCGACTTCTCAGAGCACTGTTTTTCGACAGTCTGACAGAGTTTGGGAACGTGGATCCTTCACTCCTATTTGGATTCATCAGAGAAGGCAAGTTGTCCGTTGAAGACTGCTAGGAAGTAGCCTGGTTGGACGAATGTGCCGCCACGCAACAAGCACTGAAATGTCTCCGTATGAAAGTGCTCTCTTAGAATTACCTTAATCTAACCTAACCACTTAAAATGTTTTTTGCATTAAAAATGCTTTTTGGCCGTTGTCATTAAAACGAGCTTGAAACGTCCCTTGTATTGTTGAAGATTTGGTCAAATATGAATTTAGGTAAAATTATGGTATTTTGAATGTAATGAAATTTTATACTCTACTTTAAGGATAAATAGAGGTAGCCATAATTTAACGATTTAAAAATCCATATCTTCGATTTTATGGTTTAAAATATGTGTTCCAAATTTTTTTAAATCAAAAGCTTTTGATTTAAATCCATTGGTAAAACTTAGTTTGACGAGATTAGATACATAATATTTGTATCATGTGATATCATATCTTGTGATCAAATGCAATATGATACGATATCATTAGATACCAACGCATGTGATATTATACTATGTGATGCCATATAACATGATAATATAACATTTTATATATCAACTGTTGTTTGAGGGGTGATGTGATATACTGGTGTACTGATATTTTTGTTTGTTACAGTAAAGTAGGTAAGACTTATTTTCGCTCATATAGGAAGATGCACAATGTCATATGGCACCTTCCAATTCACTGCATAATCAAACAATCATATCATATAATAACTTGTCTCTAATGCGTTTTAAAGTATTTTGCATCGTCAAGGATGAATAGAGGTAGCTAAAATTAAATAGTCGAAAACTCCATACATCGAAGATTTCTATGCGAAAAATTTTAAAATTGAAGCAAAAATATTTAAATATTCAAAAAATTAAAAGTCTGGTTGTGTTGTATTTATGAACAGCAATTTGGTTTATTTCTCGTTTTTTTAATTTTAATTTTTAATTGCTTTTTTTTTAAAAATTTATTATTTTTTTTAAATTTATCTTTATGCCATAAACCCCATTTACACACATAAATTAATGGAAAGCAGTGCACCAGACAAAACCACGCACATACATATGTATCTACATAAATTAATGTATATTAAAAATATTTCAATTTTAACTCAAGAAATTTACTTTTTCTGTGTATTTTAAAACATTTGCACAAAATTCAACAAAAATAGCAAAATAAAAAAATTATCTATTTTTAAAAGCCGTGTCAGACGCTGAAAAAAGCACGTAAAAAGAGAATTTTCAAAGAAAACAAAGTGCATAAAATTTCAACATTTTGTTCAGGGTCCAGCGGAAAGGACAAACACAATAAAAAATTTGAATTAAGCCATTCTCTTTTAGTACGTGAAAAAGTATATACAGATATACTAATCACTTAGAAATCCAATTTTTTTAAGTTTATTCATTTTATCAAAGATAAAAAAATACTTGTCTCACCCATCAAAAGCTAACAGTTTTTCTTTTTAAAACCTAAATGTTAGGTTAAAGTACAAATTGAATCTAGTTTTCTCATTGAAACTCATTATTTGGAAGACTTATTTTGTTTTGTTGATTTTCCGAGAGAGTGGATAAATGATGTATATTGGAACGAGTTTCCGTCATCCCTTGTCAAATTTGGTTTCGAGAAAAAACGGTTTCGGCGTTGTACCATCATTAGTGCCGATTTTCGAGAATGATAATCGCTCCAATATACATATTTTAAAAGGTTTTTATTGTTTGTTTGAAATTGGAAAGTGAAGTCATGTGTAACATAGGCGGGTGATTTTGTAGTTCCACCCGCCACTCTTACAAAATGGTAATTTGCTTGTGTAAATTACACACCTAAGTTTTATATTTCATCACTTTCGTATCAAGCAAATATTCAGCTTTAAGTGATAAAATTTGAAAACTTCTTATATTACTAAGTTGAATGAGACTACACGATATTTGAGATAAAGTCGAGTGATCCCACCTGTCACTTTATTTCTTCATTCAAATAAAAAAATAAAACAAAAAAACTCTTGTCGCCGAGCACTGCTTATAATATGCCATAATTTGAAATTAGTAGCTGTGGAAACAATAAAAAATTACAATACTGTATATGTGCACTTTACGCAAACTTACACAAGAATCAATCCATATAAAATTCAAGTCACCAAGTTATATGGAAAATTACTAAAACTGCTTTGTTTGGTTTCCCACATAATTTTTATTTATCTTACTGTACATATTAGCGCTGTTAGTAGTGGCAAAACTATGTCGATATATTTCATTAATGCATAGAAATATGTATCGGAATTTCACAAAACTAATATCATTAGCAAATGTTTAAAAAAATTTCAAGCATATTGGTACAATTAACAAAATATACAACATAATTTTATGCGATATTTCAATTGAGCAAAGCTAAACATCGATATGTTTTATGTATCGATGTTTTCTGACATCTCTATAAATGTGCTGTAACTGCTTCGGATTTGCATACATACAAAATATGGAAACCAATCAAAAAATAAAAAAAAAAAAAATTACGAATAGCCAGCAGTAAAAAATTTCGAAAATATATCGTACGTTGCACTGACGGCGATCATACACCGAAAAAATCAAGCTAGCAAAATCAACAACTCAGGTTTGTTGTTTTTGAATTAACAGACATTCAGTAATATTGATCGCATTATGGTTAATTCAACCGAGTTTCATTGTCTAGAAGAAAAACTGTTGGACTCAAAATAACAACATTTCTGTAAAAATTACCGATTTTTAATCAGTCTGACTGATTTTTCTGTTAAAAGAACTGATTTCATTGGTTATTTCAACAGCGAACAACTGCCAATATTACACAAATGCATCAGCTAATTTTAAAGAGAAACTTATGCTCACGGCGCTCATTACTTTGTTCATATGATCATGTTGCCACAAAAATATCTGTCATATCTAATGTGTAAAGAAATCTGTTATTGTAAAGGTTTTCATTTGTGATCTTAGGGTGGCATTAATAATTGACAGTTAACAGAACAGAGCTAGGCGGCCACCATGGTGTGATGGTACCGTGCTTCGCCTATAAGGTCTAAAAAAGCAACATCAAATCGTTAGAAAAAGGGTTTTTAATTAGAAAAAAAATATCCAACGGGGTTGGTCTGCAAATAAGTAATTTAATTTGTGATGTATATTGGAACGATTTTCCGTCATCCCTTGTCAAATTTGGTTTTGAGACAAACCGGTTTCGGCGTTGTGCCATCATCAGTGTCGATTTTCGTTCTGATCTGTTGTTGTCATTTGTCCTGTATTTATAGTTCGTAGGTATATGAGCAGGTATTGTCAAATTGATGCTTGTGTATATTTATTTATGTGTATGTGCTGTGTGTTCGTTCAGAACCGAGGATGGTTTACTAATCGATTTGTGTGGCTGACTGGGGTAGGTAGAAATCTGTGATTTTAGTCGTTTGACCTTCTTTGTCGGTTTTTTGTTTTGGTGTGTTAATTGCTTTGTGTTTATTTGTTGTTGTGTGTTTGTCTGTTGTACCTGTGTGATTAAGTTGTTTCCTGTAAACAAGCTTTAAAGGCTCGAATATTGTGTCAGAAATTGTGTTTATCTGTTCGTTTATTATTCTACCGTCGAATGTTTTCTGTTTGTAGATTTCCATGTTTTCGAGTACGTTGAGACGTCGGCCCTTTTCTTGTATGTGAAGAACCCTAACTGTTTTATTGATATTTGTTGGGGAACATTCATTCTCGACCATGTGATTCGCGAAGTTAGACTCGGGTATAATGTTTGGATTCCGTATTTTTTTGTTGTAATCTCTAATATGTTCTCTGAATCTCGTTCTTATTTGCCGTCCTGTTTGTCCTATGTAACTATGCTGGCATCCGCAGGTAAGCTTGTATACGCCGTGGCTGCTAAACGGATCCTCTGAGTTAATGTTAGTTCTTAGTTTTCGCCCTAGATTGTTCGATGTTTTGAATGCTGTGTTAATGTTGTATTTTTTAAGGAAGTTTGCCAATTTATATGTTGCTTTTCCAGTATATGTCATAGTCGTCCAGCTATTATTTTCCTTTTCATTATTTCTTTTTGGTTCTCCCTTTGTCCTTCTGAGCTTATCTACTAGTGCTTTTTTATATCCGTTGCTTGCAGCGATATTATATATGACCTCAAGTTCTCTCTTATATGCCTCTTGTGTAAGAGGTGTTCTTTCAAGTCTATGTACCAAGTGCCTTAATGCTGCATTTTTATGATGTTGAGGGTGATTTGAGGTATTGTGTATTATTGTGTCGGTGGCCGTTGACTTTCTATATATGTCATAGTTAAATCTTTTGGCTTCTTTATCAATATTTATCGTGAGGTCTAGATAGTTGATTCCTCCGCCTTTTTCGGTTTCCATTGTAAATTTTATATTGCCGTGCTGTTTGTTGAGGTACTCCAGTACGAGCTCTTCGTTATTAGTAGTTAAAACGCATATTATGTCATCCACGTATCTAGCATAAAATGACACGCCTAATTTGGACTTCAGCTCCTGTATGTACTTTTCTTCCAGATTTTGCATGAACACTTCCATAAGAATTGCTGATGTGGGGCTTCCCATTCCAAGACCGTTTGTTTGTCTATATATTTTATTGTTGAATTTAAAATAGTTTTGACGTAAAGTGGTTCTTAGCGTATTTGTGATTTGCATACTTTTCACTTTGTTTTTTGTGTTATGAACTATTGTTGAGCTAACTATGTCCAAAGTCTCCGATAGTGGTATAGATGGGTATAAATCTTTTATATCAAAAGATACCAATTTGCTGTTTCTTGTTAGCTCTACGGTCTCGAGTCTCTCTATTAGTTCTGTTGTGTTAGCTATTGCATATTCGTTCCTTAGCTCCAGAGTATCTATCAATATCGTTTTTAAATATTTGGACAGTTTGTAACATGGTGCCGATTTAAAATTAATGATGGGCCTCATTGGCGTGGCCGGCTTGTGGATTTTTGGTAGCGCAACCAGTGGAGGAGCCGAAGGGTTCATTTGGACCAATCTATATGCCATGTTAGAATCTACTATATTTGTTGCATTTTTTATAGCAACTTTGATTTGTTTTTGGTATTCATCTGTGGGATCCTCTCTCATTCTACGACATTTCATTTCCTCTATGAGATCTTCGGTTTTGGATATATATTGCTCTTTTTCGATTAGCACAGTGGTATTTCCTTTGTCCGCTTTCGTTGTGACAATATTGTTTTTCCTTAGTTTATGCCGTAGATTCTTTATTGTTTTCTCCTCTGTATTCGGTTTTTGTCCTTCCTGTGCTTTCACCTCCTTTTTTATGATTTCCCTGCACATGTGTCTTGCGTGCTCCTGTTCTTCCTGTGGTATCAATGATATTGCGATCTCCGCATCTACAATCGCTTGCTCCGTTTTTCTTACTGTATTCTGGTCCATGATATTGTGCTTCAGGCCCTTTTCGAGAAGTTGTGCCTCTTCCTTGGTAATGGCGACTGTTGTGAGGTTAACGAACTTGTCATGAAACTGGTGAGTGTTTTGGTTTTGGTTACCCTCTCGTCGTCCTGCCAGCTTGTCCAATTTTCGGTTCAGCGACCTGTATTTTTGTTGTAGTTCCTTATTAATTGCGGTAAAGTGTTACTTGAGCAAGATGTGATTTTTTGATATAGGTACATGAAAATAAATTATATAGATAGACTAGAGCACCCGTCAAACTTTGTTATGAAATTGGTTTACCCACCTTTCAAAAGTGAGCTTCACCTCGCCTCTTCTCTCTCTAGCACATTCTCTTTCACTTTATTTACTATTTTTCTTCTTATTCTAGTCCCTCCTTATTCCATTTACTTTTCCTACTCTCTCTATACCAAATATGGAATACCTGCTACCTTTCAGGAGTGAGCCTCGCCTCACCCCTTCACTCTCTATACCATTCTCTTCCATTTTGCTTCTTATTTTTTTGCATCCCTTATTCCATTTACTTTCATCCCGCTCCTGAACCCATTCCCTCTCCAACTATCACTCCCAATATCTACACTCGCCTCAATTTCCTCACATATAGAATCTCTATATGAAATATAGAATATCTGCTTCACCTGACCGGCCGCTTCAATATCCCTGTTTCTACACGCCACTACGAAACTATATGACACTAACACAGGCACATTTTTTCAAATCGCATTCATCTTTATATATAAGATAAAGATAGATTATTGGGACGTTCCGCTGCCGAATATTATTCCTCTCTATGATGTATATACTTTTTCTGTAAACAGAGGCATTTGTCATACTTTTGCAAACTAAATTTAGTGTAAACTTTAGCCTCTCCCTACTCATCTCGATGTTTGCTCACTGTCTCTCCTCCGTATTTTCCCCTTTTCACTTTCTCCATTTCTCTTTCTAAATTCCTCTGCCTCACCTCTATTTTTCTTCATCTTTAACAAAGTTTCGGAAATTTGTATACAGAATTTTTCGGCCGAATAGAGACAACAACAAAAATATCTACAAAAATTGTTTGTGTTCACAATCTGACCTCTGAAAAGCCATCCATGCGCAACTGGCCTTTCTTTGAAACAGCTACACTTGAAACCCACTCAAACGATTTAACTGAAATTGACCAAACTGAAAAAATTAAATCACTGTTGTGGAATCAGGACATTTAAGATAATCTCTTGAATTCATTTTGATTTTTTATTTATTTATACGTGTATACTACTTATCTTCTTTCTAGTACAATTAGCCCTTCAACACTGCGTTTAAATAAACTACAAACTTCAATCTACGATCAAAGATCGATTAATTAAATGCTAATACCATTCTGCTGTCAATAACCCTTAAAATGGTTTAGCGTGAAAATTAGAACATTTATTTACACTTAATGACCGAACATAAAATTTAAAAGCCTTAATAAAATTTACCAATACAACATAACGTAGAAAGTGTTTATTTCCGGCGAATAGAAATTTGTTTGGGGGGGAGGGGGTTAATATATAAATTCCAGAAATACTCGTAGCGGCACATATCATCATATATGCCACACACGAAACCTGAGGGAACATAAAAAAAGCATGATAAGAAAAATAATAAAACAAAACAAGTGAAATCGTAAATTTCAATGAAAACCCGAGATGGCTTCAAAGAGAGCGAATTATACAAAAAAAAAAAAAAAATTGATAATAAAAAAAAAATTTAAAAGCAGCCTGTGGTCACAAACGAGGGTATGAGAATAAACAATTGTATATACCATATTTGATTTAATATGTATGTACGTTGTATGTAAATAAATACAATTTTAAGAGCAGGCTTGCTCATAGGGAGCAAAGCGCAGAGCAACAAGGTTGGTAGGTGCCAAGACAATAACGCTGATATAACCGAAATTAAATCATTTGTCTTCTTACTCATTCACATTTTTCATGAAATCATTTTGAAATTGTTGCTTTTTTCTTGGTTTGTTTGTTAGATCATCGTACGCTTTGTCGGCCGACTACCAGCAGGATCCCTGAGGTTAAATTTCAACAGATAATCTTAAAATGGTGTGAAAATCATTTAAGATTGGTGCTGGTCGATGCGGTTGGTGTGCATTGTTGCCATTGTTGTTGTTGTTATTGCATGGCGCAGTGATTTGTTTGTGTGCACTTTTTTGTTTGGTCTTTTCTCCTTTATTTTCCCCTTAAAACCAAAAGAATGTAAGGTGAGGCGAAACAGTTCGTGATGATTAATTGTGGCGCACTACAAAATGAAAGAAGTGCATTGGAATGCAAGCCAAGCAAAAGAGGTACCCAATCTGAGGTGAGATAAGCGAGGAGCGAGAATATATTTTAGTATATTTGTATTTAAAAGGTATAAAATAAGCCTGCCAACACCCAAAATAAGGTATGATAAAATTTATTGACTTCCGACGGCCAATTCACAAATACCTTATCCGCAAAAACTATTGAGCAATGCCCTAAGCAGAACTTCTTGCAAGACTGTCCTACTAAGCTTAGTTTATTTTTTCAAAAACTTTCAGCTTCAGCAGCATCATTCGATATGGGCTAGATAAAAAAGTTCTGAAGTTCCAGAAAGAGCTGTGCTTCTATTCCATATGCAAGTTAGGATGAAGTTCCATTTAATATATAAATAAAAAAAAAAAATCAGAAATTCTCTCCCGTCAACAATGTGGCGCCCGAGCAAACTCGTGAGCAATATTCCAGCTAGAGCCGTGGTTCAAGTTCCGCTGTTAGCTATGGTGAACTTTCTTCCATATAACCTAACCTTCCATAAAAACTAAATAAAAAATTCAGAAGTTCTCTCCTCACCGACAGTGTGGCGCCTGAGCTAACCCGTGAGCAATATTTCAGAATGAACTGTTCTTCAATTACAACTGCAAGCTAGGTTAAACTTCTATTCAACATCCTTTGATATACACTAAAAAAAAAAATACACAAATTCTCTCTCCAACGACAATGTGGCGTCCGAGCGAAATCGTGAGCAAAATTCTAGAAAGAGTCATGTTCCAATTTCTAATTTCTGCTATACGCTGTTACAAAGACATTTATAAAGGAGACTTTATAAGCCACATAGTAAAATTTTTGTTAATCAAAACTAAAAAGTCTATATATCCATGCAATTATGGGTCGATTGAGTTCATATTTGAATTTAACTTAGAGCTTACTCGATAAAGCTGTGAAGAGGGGCATGTAGAAGTAGAGGTAAAGGTGGAGAAAGAGATAGAGAGAGAGAGAAAGAGGTAGAGAGAGACGGAAGGAGATAGAGAGAGAGATGTCGTTAGATACATCGATAGAAATAACGATGGAGATAGAAACAGAACTGGACATAGCAATAGTTATTGCGATGAAGATAGATATAGGGATAGAGTCATGGTAGGCGAGTAAAGGGGAAGGAGAAAATATAAATGGGGTAAAGCTGCTTGAAAAAAAGAGAAGAAACAAATTGCGAGTGTAGTGAAAGCGGGAAAGAAAGTTCAATAAAATTTGGCGGCTCAATAATTTTCGAACGTCCCAGCTAGTATAAGATTTTGCTGACAAAAACTATATATTTAATAAAAAGCTAATATATACAAATAACACAAATATTTTTTATTTGGAAAAACTAGCTTGCACAAAATTTGTTTAAGGAGACCTCAAGTGGCGCCAAAGCTCTAGCATTGTGGTCTCTCCTTACTTAGCCAACCACGCCAAAAAAAAAAGATGCAGCAAAAAGTACAAAAAAGTTAAATACAGAAAAGGAGAACTAAAAAGGCTAATTTAAAAAAGGAGCAACACAAAAAAGGCAAAGAAGATTTTTTTGTTAATTTGCAAAAAAAATTCCATAAACCGACAATGCAAAAACTTTAACGTGCAACTTCAATTACCACGCAATAGCAATAAATCAAAAGTGTGCGCGACGTATCGGCCAAATCGGCTGTCGACTGTCGACTGTCGGATATCAAAACTGTCGGCTAGCGGCGTTTAAACAACAAAAATAACACGCAATCACAAATGACAGGCAGGCACAGCGGACAAAATGTCGATTGAAACGAATTAGAGTGAGAATGTAGGAAGCAGCAATCAAAGCAACAACAACAAGAAAAACACCAAGAACCACAACAATAAAAACAACAACAATATACTGCAATAATATAGGAAGACAAAAATAGTGAGAGCAAAAGCAGCAGCAGCAACGACAACCAAATTGGCAGACAGATAAGATGCCAAAGCGCCAAAGTGGGCAACAAAAAGTAGGCGCGTGCACACATGCACACACAAACCTTTTTTTTGTTTTTGTTAGCGCATCGCCTAATGCAGTTTATCCATACCTATATGCCAGTGTTTCTGTGTGTTTACATTAAACAGCAATAAGTGCTCTATGTAGACTATTTAGGTAGGCAGAATGTGAGCAACAAAATTGCAAAAGTGGCGTCTAGCAGCCGGCAGGCAAACTAGCGAAATGTTCATACATACATTGCGGCACACGCAATATAAAAAGCGAACAAACAAACTGCATGCAACAAAACTCTATTCTAACTTATTTCTTTTTTTAAATAAATTATGTATGTTTTTTTGTATTTTCGTTTTGGTAAGTTGATTTTGTCTTTTTTAGAGGAGTCGTCTTTTTTGGTTGTTGTTTTAGCCGTTTTAGCGGTATGTTATTGCCTTTTTCTTTGGATTAGTATGCAGGCGCGTAGGATTAAGCAATTTTATGAGATAAATTGACAATTGCGGTGACTTAAATGTTTGTGATTTTTTTAAGATTACGCATCTACAATGTAATAGCAATACAATGGGTTTAAAGTAAGTAACAAAGAAGTTATATCATAATTTTTTTTCTTTTGCATAAAGTTAAAGATTATAATGGAGATTTTGTTTTAAATTATTATATTAAAATAGTTTTTAAATTTCTTAAATTTTTCTTAGACTTTTCAAACATTTTAAGTCTCGGCTTCACACACTTGCCAGTAAAGAAAATAGCAGCAGAAATAACTAGCAAATTGTGTTGTTTTTATTTTGCTTTTCTTATTTTCGTTCAATAAACAATTTTCGAAATAATTGAAAAATGCGAAAGGTATTAAAAAAATTGAAATTTTTTGGTAACTTTCTGAGCTTGTTTTTAGGTATGCAGTTTTGTAGTCCAATTGATTAGTATTGAAAATAAAAGCTGTTTGGCAATGGTTTTTAATTTTTTTTTAGAAAGGTTTTATATTTTCTTCCATTTAAAAAAAATTTAATTGAAGAAAATCTTAAACACTTCACAGACAAAAAAAAAAGGATTTCAAAAATCAATGCGAATTGTGGGAGACATACATGATAGTTTAAAATAAATTGGCCTAAAAAATTGCAGATGAGCACACTGAAAGAAATGGTGCTAGAAAAATTAACAAATCGGTTCTGCTGTTCTTGACTTACGGAGATTCGGTGAAATTGATCGAATTATGGTTAATTCGACCGAGTTCTTTGTAAAGCGAACAAACTAGTTTAGCCATTTCAACAGAAGATAAATTGTCGCTCTTAAGTTAACAAAATCTGTAAAATTGACAGATTCCTAATCAATCTAACTGATTTTTTTGTTAACACAACTGATCTCACTGGTAATTTCAACAGCGAACAAGTCAATACATGAGCAAATTTCAAAGAGAATTTTACGCTCACTGCGCTCTCTACTTTGTACTTATGTATGCTGTGTACTATATGTATGCACATATTTACATATGTGTATGGCGGCCGCCGTGGTGTGATGGCAGCGTGCTCCGCCTACCACGCCGAAGACCCTGGGTTCACACCCCGGGTAAAGCAACATAAAATTTTAGAAATAAAGTTTTTCAATTAAACATTTTATTAATTTTCAGTTAAACAACTTTAAATATAGAAATTACCGAAATTGTGTATAAAATTAAAAAATTTGTATGAAGATCGTTCTTCTCGAATCTTTCAATGCTTTCGAAAGTGTTTTCGATTATTAATTAATACATGCGCTATAAAACTTAATTTTCTTTTAAATAGAGGAGGAAAATATTAAATAATGTTTGCAAATCATTTTTGCTGGTAGTTTTTTTTTTGCTCGAAGATGTGCATATAAATCTCATTAAGGAACAATAATTGCAGCATTTTTCTTAAGAGTTTTCATACTTATACCTTGCACTACACAACTGCATACTTCAAACCGTTTCCAAAAAACTTAAAGAAAAATCCTAAACATTTGTTTAAAAATTTGGAAATTTTTATAAAGATTTTTAAAAACTCCCTTTAATATTTTCGAAAATGATAACATAGTTTTCTTTGTAAAATAAATTTTTTTAATCAGCGACATTAAAAAAAGGAATAAAAAAACAAATAAATTTTTTTTAAAATTTTTTCTGCTATTTTTTTAATCTAAGGTGTACATTTGGATCTCATTGAAGACACTGAATAAATTTCAGTATTTATAAAAATTTATGAAACCCAATTCTTAAGCTTTGCAGCGTAGGCAAATTACGCTTTTTTAACAAATGATAAAAAAAAATGTTACCTGTTACGCACCGGTAGCCGTCTTTTCATATGATACGGATATGTTTGAGTGGAATTGGTTCGTTTTTGATCGGTTGAATCACTTGCTTATTTAGTTTTAAATTTGTATAATGAATATAATTTTTTAAAGAGGCTATACCATCGTTCATTTGTAATACTAAAACGTATTTAAAACTTAAAATTGTAAACTTATATACGACGAGTGGGGGAAAACCAAAGATATAGGATGAAAAATTTATAGCGAAAGTATGTAGAAATTGCCCATTTTATAACCACATTGCTTGCACAAATACATACATACATAAGTAAGCATCATGCAAACGCCGAACACACCCACCTAAAAGCGCAGCGTTTAGCAGCCACCTCAACTTCCGGCACTTAAATACGGATATTGATTTGTTGTACATTGTATTTGTAATAATTTACCAATTAAATAGTAAATTGCACTATGTTTGCAATTGTGTATTGTGTAGGTTTCGAACTGAGATAACAAAATTCAATTGAGTTAGCAGGCTTCAGAAAATGACACAAGCGTAATGAGAGCATTATTGCCAACGGCTTACTGAAAGAAATTTAAAAAAAAATCGAAAAAAAAAATATTTTATCACAAAAGACAAGTAGATACCAGCGATGCTCTCAACCAATGTAATATTTTTTTTTTGTTTTTGTTTTTTTAATTTCGACTTAACACTTGCACTTTAAGTTCAAGTCAACAAAAGAAAAAAAAACTATTTATATTCTTGAAGTAATAAAAATGAATTGTGAACGTTTTATGTGTGTATAAGTAAATAAATTAAAGAAAATGTAAGTTTGATGTTTTTTAGAACAACTTTCTTCTAATTGAAAAAAAAAAATAATGTTTATGTTGCTTTGCTCGGGACGTGAACCCAGGATTTTCGGTGTGGTAGGCGGAGTGCGCTACCACCACATCACGGCTGCCGCGGTAGTTATGCCATTTAATTACAATCAAATCATTACAACACAGAAAATATGTAAGTATAAGTGCTACAGCAATGCATAGAACATGATGGACCGACCAGCAGTGAATGAATGTTGGTCGACTGTTGTACCGTTTGCTTTGAGTAGACGCTATAGTGAAAACAAGGCTATTCAAAGCATGCTGTGATAATTTTACCCGTGTTATTCTACCGAAATCGACTTGTTTGTTGTTGGGATCAAATACTACTTTTCTTATATGTATACCTCTCTCTTTATATATTAACATTTTGCATTTGAATTTAATATTACGAGCCGGACCCGTGCGCATCTTGCGCAACCAATATAAAAGTCTCTTATCAAATATCAACAGAAATCAGCTATTCTATCTATCAATTAAAATTTACAGCTTGCGCTGCTATCTGGCAACTGCCGGTAATGCAGTACAAGTATTCACAATAGCGTCATAGTACAAATAGATTTCTTTGTGTGCTCACAATCGTTAATTTTTAACAAATTATTTTAATAAAATATAGCTTAACAAAAGCACTGCGCCCAAAATTGCCCAAAGCTCGCTAATAGCCCGAATATCCGACTGTACAACGAAAACTTTATTTATAGATTTGGATTCCAAATAAGAGCGAAAAAGAGACCCCTACATAAAAACAGCAATTAGAAATAATATATATATGATGATTAAATAGATGGCAACCTCGCTCAAAAATATTTTCGCTATACAGCCTCTTTCAAAGTGTTTCTGTACTTTTTTTTACAATAAGATTTCAAATTTTTTGCACAAACTTCATGCGAAATATTAGCACAACGACGTAATTCGACAATGACAAATTTCCAAAATTTTCACACAACACGCTCATCGATGAGCATTGCATACCTTTTATTTCACACATTGCCTGCCTGCCTCTTGAGTCGATGTCGATCACCGCGAAAAGTTGAATGAAATGGCCCACATACAACCACATCAATATATATTTACACTAGTGTTAATAAACAAATTATGTATTAAGCACAATTGTTGATTTTAGCAGCGAGTTTAAGTGTACAATGGTATATATGCGCATTAGGGTGGGCTGATGTGTGGGAAACGAATATTCCTAGCTTTTTCGGAAACAAAGTAGTTCCGACAAAATTGGATTGAATGCCCATGACAGAGGCAGGTCAAATTGTTTATTCTTTCAGCAACGAGTGTATCAGCCAAGCCCATTCATCTAAGCAGAGAGGGCCTACGAACTCTTACTGGGTACTATACAGGACACTGTAGTCGTACAATATCACCTAAGTAAATTAAATCTATCCGATACACAAATCTGTCGCTGTTGTGAGCTGGGTATGCAACAACGGTTCACATTCTCTGCGATAGTGTCGCTCTGGCAAGGCAGATACTCTCCCATCTAGGTGCCGTGACTCTAATTCCCTTCGCCAGTTGGCGTAAAAAGCCTGAAGAGGTACTTAAATATGTTGAAAACCTCCACATACAAAAATAGGTTGAAAGGCCATGCACATTAGATCTAAATAAATGTCGCAGTGCATCGAGACCTGATATTAAAAACATTGGGATTTTACATGATTTTCCGGCAAAAGCATCCACTAGAGCTTAGCTCTAGTATATTTGCGATCTTGCGCAGTTTTGATATAAGGAACATTGACCTATGTGCGACACCGTCTTCAGCGATTCTAGCGATTATATTCTATTTAAGATCACCCTTATATACATATGTACATATATATACTGCTGTTCTGCTATTGCATGCCACTATGCCGCTGCTGGTTCCTAGCAACATTTTGAATGCGATCATTTGCCTCCTTAGCTGGTCGCGCACTTGCGCCGGCGGTTGAGGTGGGGCATGAGATGGTAGTGATGTGTTGCTGTTATACATAGCTGTCAGCGGCAGCCAACATTAACATCAACAATGCGAGCAAAACGTGTATGAATGTGAAGGGGGCAACAGAAACGGTAACAGCGATGGCATGGCAGCAGCGGCGCCAACAAGTGTCAAGCACCCATCAATGACAGCTGCAAAATAATTACGCAAACAAAAATTGAATGTATGTATATACACATGTGTATTTATATGTCTACACAAAAAAATGCAATCATGTTATTGCTGTTGTATCGCTCAAATTTGTGTTGCTAACATTCCTGTTGGTGCTAGTAATGACAAGCTAAGCGCCACTACTTATACATCTATATTGTTGTTGTTTGCGAATTCTGCTTCTGCATTAACTGATTCTGTGCATTGCCGTCTAACTAAGTGACTGACTAGCTGACTAACTGACCAGACTGACGTTTGGCATCTGACAGCGGCTGAATGTCATAGGCGCATTTCAATGTTGATCAGTTGATCTATTGCCTCATGCACACCTCAGATGTGTGTGTGTGTGTGAGTATACATTGCTTTTTGACATAATGCCAACACCATAATAAAATTACATTATTTATTTTTATTTCCTTAAAATGTATATTTATTTGGTTGTTCGCGTAGTAAGGTGTTTTCTTTAAATGTCGTTTGTAATGAAGTGACATTTATGAGCGTGTTGTGAAAATCCTTTGGTATATCATGTATTGCATGCGATAAAAGTTTTGAAGCGAAACAAAAGTACTATTTCATAATAGACTGGCACACGCACATTTAATTAATATGTGGGGAGAGTTGAAGTAAGATCATCAAGCCTCTATAAGAATTGAGCTATTTCAGAACCGCTCAAATTTACTGGAAAATGTACGTCAGCTTCTTTCTGAGGACATCACTTCATGTCTTTAACTACACGGTTAAAAGCTTGAGATTTAATCTAAAATTTTGTTGTACGACATACATACATGAACAAACCAAATTTGGTTTCAAATTTATATTATACCGGTTTTCGTAAAGACGAACGCGCAGAGGTTTGCTCGCTTGAAATGTTAACAGCGGAAGTAGCAAGGCAGTGCTATAATATCTAATGACATTGATCAAGTTCTGCTGAACGAGCCTAAAAATATTATCCTACAATTCGGGACTAAAAACATGGCATATATATACCAAACTGTGTATAAAGGGTTTAGCAGCAATAAGGCAATACTTAGAGACAAAATACAAAGCGTGAAGCGGGGTATTCTAATGGCTGAGTGGATGGAGGGATATGCCGTAACACCAATTCAAAACTCAGCACACTAAAAGCTATCTAACGAAAAAGTGAAATTCAGAAACATGTCCTAGTAACCATCGCCGTGTGTTTTTGGTTTTGTTTTCAAACAATTTTGAAACTTTAGAATAATTATTCAGTTAAGTTTAAAATTTCAACTAGAAGTTCAGTTTTAAATAAAAACCAGAAATGTATACAACCATATAGGGACACAACGAGCGCAGCCTGCTTAACACGACATTTGATAAGCTACACACACATAGTGAGTATGATATACAGAATAATGATAGGTACATACCTATGTACATCAGCGAGCATTCCAAGGGAGAGAGTCCTACCGCTGGTAGAAATAATCACGAGATAACTTAATACTATGTTCAAACAAAAAAATAAATTGAGACAATTTCGATTTAAATTGAGTGGTGTTCATACAACTCAATTTAGCTTACATAATAGTAATTTGATAGCTGGTTGGCTTATCTCTACAGCAACAACATACCTTTGTTCAGACTGTCAAAATGTGCGTGTTGGTATTAAGCGAATGGAATGGAATAAAAACATAAAACTTTGAAATTTTTGTGTGTTGTAAAAAAATGTGTTCAATGTTTTGGTTTCATTTTGAGTTTCCCATTTTCTTTTGATAATCCCTACACCAGTGAAATGAAAAAAAAATAAAATCAGCTGATGAGATGAGCTAACTACATAGTTGGGCCATGCGTAACCGACGTTTAAATCTACGCAATAAACACACCTTACAAGGTTGCATTTGCAGTTTGAAACAATTTATTAAAATTTTTTTTTTAAATTGGCAATTTATTATTGCAATTTATTATATGATAAATTGCGTAATAAATTGCCCAAATGGTATAAATTGCAAATTTTGTGTGTTTGTACATAGTATAAGGGTATAAGCGTCGCAGTTCAAGGCAACAGAAATCAGTTTCTCTTTAACAAGTTGTAAGTGAAGAACACGAATACACTCAATTGTGAAGTTCCACCACTAATGTTGTAGTGAATAAAGAGACTTTTGTTGCACAGAATATTTGAGACTATTTATATGACATTTCAATGCGGCGAACCGATAAAAAATAAATAAGGAAGTTATCGAAAATCGATAAAGTACGAAAATCAATATAATCATACATTTTTCTTTCGTACTTCGCATAGGTATACAAAATTTTATATATTATGCTAGTGGGTGGAAACCCCAAAATTGATTTTTCAACTTGTATGTTTTATGCAGCAAGATTTATTAGCTATATTTTTGACAAATTTTTATTACAATCACATCCATTTGCGGACAAATGAGCGGCTCGTTAAATCGAAATTGGTGCCAACACTAACAAAAAAGCGTAAAAAACCTGAAAATAGAAAATCATATGTAAACAAATAACAGCACGCCAAGAAATATCGCCGGTCATAGGACAGAACTACATAAGTGGAGTTAAACAAGTTTTGAATTAGCTATCGCCAACGTAATCATTTTTTGAGCTTTTATAAAGTATGTAAATTAATTATGAAGAAAGTGCAAAAAGAACAAGTTAATCAGAAAATACATTTTTTTAAACAATTTGAATAGCTTAATTTAATATATAGTGTAAATTGAATTTTTTTTTAAACGTGTTTAGACCATCTCTTCGAGATTTTGAACGGAAGCTCCGTATTGAATGAATCAAATCAGTTTGAATGGTACTGATTTAACGAATTCGTTAACTTGGATAGCTTCTCAAATGGAGAATTTTGAGTTAAATGTTTCTAGATCCAAGTGAGCGTTTACTGTTCTATTCGATTAGTCAAATGCATGCGTTTAAACTTTATTAATTTTGCAAATTTCAAATGTTGATTTAAAGAATTTTTTTTAAATATATTTTCGATGTTATTGATATTAGAGAAAAATCGTAGGGTTTACAAACGGCGATGGTTACTAGGACATGTTTCTGAATTGCACTTCTTCATCAACTAGCTTTTCGGGAGCTGAACATTGAACTCGAATCTCCAATATTCATACCAGTGCAAAGGCAGATACCTTTAGCTACTCAGCCATATGAATGTCTTCGATTGTTTCGATGTAAACACCGGAGTATATTTGAATGCGTAAGTATACACTATGGTTGTATTGAGAAAAACATGTGTTTGGATTTTCAATCTCACAACCTAGAAATATGCGAAAAGCGTGAAAACAAATGCAAAGGCATTTTTATTCCTTCTTGCTTTTTAAAATGACTATAATTCTATAAATCGGTTCATTAATAACAGAGTTACAGACCAAAACATTATATATGACCCGGCCTATGAAAAGGGAGCTGATGACCCAAAAAAAAAAGAAAACTACTAAGAAACTGAAGAAATGCATTGTTTACCTTTAACAGCTGTTTCTCGCAATTTCTTTTTATAAATAAAAACAGATTTTCTTCATTCATTGTTAAGAAGAAAATAACCAACACTCGTGACAAAAAAAAAATTATCAAAATTACACAATAGTCGATAGCGTTTTGAAACTGTACGTCGTAAAAGTCATATTGAATGAGCTAATAATAAACTGCGTACTCGAAAAATGTCTAATAATTCATAATAAAAACTTGAAAATTTTGCGCTTGATTGAAATCTTGGCATCTCTTTTGTTCTATAACTTCGAAAATCGTAAAATTTTGTAAAAAAAAAAACAGCCACCCTAATGTACACACACATAAATGCACATGTATCAGCTAGCATTCAAATAAAAGAGGCGCCAACGCTTTTAAAACTTAAATAATAAATAATATTTGTTTAAAAACAAGTAAGGGTGTAACCGAACATTACATACTCAGTTCAGAGCTATGGTGACAACATAAAGGAAAATAACCATGTAGGAAAATGAACCGAGAGAAACCCTGGAATGTGTTTGCATGACATGTGTATCAAATGAAAGGCATTAAATAGTATTTTATGAGGGAGTGGGCCATAGTTCTATAGGTGCACGCCATTTAGGGATATCGCCATAAAGGTGGATCAGGGTTGACTCTATAATTTGTTTGTACAATATGGGTATCAAACGAAAGGTGTTAATGAGTATTTTAAAAGGGAGTGGGCCTTAGTTCTATAGGTGGACGCCTTTTCGAGGTATCGCAATAAAGGTGGACCAGGGGTGACTCTAGACTTTGTTTGTACGATATGGGTATCAAATGAAAGGTGTAAATGAGTATTTTTAAAAGGGAGTGGGCCCTCGTTCTATAGGTGGTCGTCTTTTCGAGATATCTCCATAAAGGTGGACCAGGGGTGACTCTAGAATGTGTTTGTACGATATGGGTATCAAATTAAAGGTATTAATGAGAGTTTTAAAAGGGAGTGGTGGTAGTTGTATATGTGGAGGCGTTTTCCAGATATCGACCAAAATGTGGACCAATGTGACCCAGAACATCATCTGTTGGATACCGCTAATTTATTTATATATGTAATACCTGCCAAGTTTTCCCATCCCATTTTTCGTATTTGGTATAGATTTATGGCATTTTTTTCATTTTTCGTAATTTTGGATATCGAAAAAGTGGGCGTGGTTATAGTCGGATTTCGTTCATTTTTTATACCAAGATAAAGTGAGTTCAGATAAGTACGTGAACTAAGTTCAGTAAAGATATGTCGATTTTTGCTCAAGTTATCGTGTTAACGGCCATGCGGAAGGACAGACGGACGACTGTGTATAAAAACTGGGCGTGGCTTCAGCCGATTTCGCCCATTTTCACAGAAAACAGTTAACGTCGTAAAATCTATGCCCCTACTAAATTTCAAAAGGATTGGTAAATTTTTGTTCGACTTATGGCATTAAAAGTATCCTAGACAAATTAAATGAAAAAGGGCGGAGCCACGCCCATTTTGAAATTTTCTTTTATTTTTGTATTTTGTTGCACCATATCATTACTGGAGTTGAATGTTGACATAATTTACTTATGTATATACTGTAAAGATATTAAATTTTTTGTTAAAATTTTACTTAAAAAATTTTTTTTTTAAAAGTGGGCGTGGTCCTTTTCCGATTTTGCTAATTTTTATTAAGCGCACATATAGTAATAGGAGTAACGTTCCTGCCAAATTTCATCATGATATCTTCAACGACTGCCAAATTACAGCTTGCAAAAGTTTTAAATTACCTTCTTTTAAAAGTGGGCGGTGCCACGCCTATTATCCAAAATTTTATTAATTTTGTATTCTGCGTCATAAGTTCAACTCACCTACCAAGTTTCATCGCTTTATCTATCTTTGGTAATGAATTATCGCACTTTTTCGGTTTTTCGAAATTTTCGATATCGAAAAAGTGGGCGTGGTTATAGTCCGATATCGTTCATTTTAAATAGCGATCTGAGATGTGTGCTCAGGAACCTACATACCAAATTTCATCAAGATACCTCAAAATTTACTCAAGTTATCGTGTTAACGGACGGACGGACGGATGAACATGGCTCAATCAAATTTTTTTTTCGATCTTGATGATTTTGATATATGGAAGTCTATATCTATCTCAATTCCTTTATACCTGTACAACCAACCGTTATCCAATCAAATTTAATATACTCTGTGCGCTCTGCTCAACTGAGTATAAAAGTGTGCATGCTAAAAAATTTTGGCATTTTGCTTTGCTTTGACGCTTTGAAGCTTACAGCCACCCTGTCACAGTACCACTCAAGTTTTTCTCTCTTTGCCTGTTACCAATTAACACTATCAGTCTATTATTGGCTATTATTGAGTTTTGTTGAATGTCTCTTCTTTGCTACTTAACCGCTGATACCGAAACTTTTTGAATTAATCTGATAATAGGCGCGACGCCAACACCATTAATGCTATGAAAACATAATTGAGCGATAATGTTGTATGCAAGTGGCAAAAATTACGCTTGACTTGTCAAATTAACGTACATTAATTTATATGTATATTAGAGCGGGTCAAATTGTATGGTTGGATTTTTTTTCATCAGGAGTATAGCAAAAACGTAATCTACAGATAATTCTAAGAAAAATTGAAGACACCATAGCTCTATGTGCGATTTCTAGTCCCCGACTTTTGCAAAATAGATATTTTGCCATATGAATGTAGGGTTCGGCCAAAAAATCTTCACAGCTCTGATAGAATTATAGGAAAAATATCATATTGGGTTCACTTTAAAGGTATTTTACGTACATTTCAGAATCTGTATTAATATCTAGTGTTTTTGAATTTTAGTAGAGATATCAGGGTTAGATTATGAGAAATTAGCCTAAAATGAACTTTTAACTACTATATTATCATTTTTAACAAATTTCTTATGGAACATTTTTTTCTTTACAGCTAAAATAAGTTCAGAAAATTTCCAACAACTTTCATTCAGACAGTTTGTCTTTTTTCGAATTCGTTTTAGTAGAAAAAAAAGTTTCCATAAAAACTCTATATTTTCAAGTAATAAGCAAAAAAACACATTTTTTATAATTTTAATGTAATTTATTTAAAAAATAATTTTTTTACTTAGAATTGACCATTTTAACGTATTTGTCAAAATAAAAGTAATGTTATGTTATTTTTTAAAATCTTTTTTGCTCTCCATTCGTGCTTGTTTTTCACGACTTTCTGCTGTAACAGCCATAACACCTTCACGTTTTTTTTTCTATAACACGTTTGGAAACAGATGTTAACAACTGTACATATCTTTCTGTTCCTTGTAAATGCATTGGAATATTAGGATCATCTTGGCTTGTTGGTTCATCGTAATCTTGTTGGCTCATCATAATCTAAGAATTGTACCAAGTGATCGTATGGAATCTTGCGAAATTGCTTTGGCCATTTGATATCAATATTTAACATCTGTAGATAATTCTCGTTCTTGTTCATCACTGATCATACAAGGCATGTTTTCCAATGCTATTGGTTCAAAATCACTTACAACCTAAAAAGTCGGGGACTCGAAATCGGACTTAGAGCTATGGTGTCTTCAACAATTTTTCTTAGAATCATATATAGATTACGTTTTTGCTATACTCCTGATGAAAAAAAAAATTCATCCATACAATTTGACCCGCTCTAATATGCATACATATATTTATATTTTGAAGTCAAGTCAGTTGAGTGCAGACCAAATACAAGACATTTCCGTCCGCAATTGGACTTATCGAGACAGTCTCTTGACTTTGGTAAGACTCTCAGAACTGTGAGGCGCGCAAATGCAATTAATTGATTTCGTAAAGATGTGGACGCAATAAAAAAAAATTAGACTGGCTTATTTCTAATATACTAAGTTTTTTCTTTGCAATAAACTATCTAGCTAAGTAAAAACACTAGCTTAAGCTCATAAACGGATAGCAGTCATGCACTCTACATAGTTTGTTAGAAACTGATCATGCTTTTGATTTCTTGCTATTGCTCTCGCATGTAGGTTTTGCATATATTTGTTCCTCGCGCCAGCTCGGTGAGAAAAGAACTACCCTACCTGTAACTGTTCTTAAGCAGTGGTCGGTATTCTCACACAGGCAAACAATTCAGTTCATAAATGTGTCTGCCTCCCATTCAGATGTCAAAAATTAAACATAAGATTAGTAGCAAACAAACAACAAAGCGCAAAATTTTCATACAGATGCACACAAACTAGTGACGGTCTTGCTTGCTTGGAAGTTTGTTTGCTACTTATACATTTTACAGTACTAATATTCTTGCATCCCACCCTAATAGGCACTCTGCGCCTTATCTGCTCTAAGGCTTTGGGGCATTTGGGTTAATGCAAGCCTGGAGCTTTTCGGACCAGTCAGACACGCGTAACAAAATTCTAATATTAAACCAGTATGCCTTTCTTCTAGAGGCTATATGTAAGCTAAGTTTCAGCCAGGTAATCTGAAGCAGCAGCGTGACAGCTCTATGTTATGGTTTATTAATTGAGTACATTATAAATAATCATAATATGTGAATATATTTCTTATCATCTCGCGTGTATTTAAATAAAATTAATTTGCATAGATTTAAAAAATAACAAAAATAAATAAATAAGCGCATATCGCTTAAGTGGTAATAATGTGGCTAATTTAATGTGACGTATACATAAATTAAGATTGTACAATTTTGTAATGAGTTGCAAAAGCAACCCTGTAGGGAATATAGAAGACAGTCACGTAAAACTTTGCACTTCAGTTCAATTACTAATTCGCTGTAGGGAACGTACACTCAGAGAAAAACGCCGTTCTAAAATCCAACACCCCGGAATAAATTCAAGCTTTTCATGTTCTTACTTTTTTGTTCTTGAAAAACGAATGACCTGTTCTCAAAACAACAACCTTGTTCTTGAACTGACAACCATTTTCTTGAAAATAGAATGATTGGTCTTAAAATATAAACAAATGTTCTATTAATGAGAACAATGTTCTTAAATTAAGTTCAACAAAAAAGAAACGGTATAATTCGTGTGTACTACAAAGTAAAATGTAACGTTTGGCACAAGCTATCAAGCAGTTGTAGTGGCCCAGCGGCTATGATGTTGCGGTTGCGATCGTGTGGCGCGAATTCGATTACCGTCAAACCCAGAACTGTTTTAAAACAATTTTTCTATGTTCTATTTTTTTTTAACTCTTATTTTTCGTTCAGTTCCATTCACATATGCACAGGTAATTCTCAAACTTGTTATGAAATATTTTAAGTATACATATATGACCGATTTTCTGGGAAACTAAACCAAGTAGTTTTTTTTTGTCAAATATTGCAAGCACTGGGGTCTTGCAGGGTTCATGACATATTATAGTAGCTGCCAAAAATAGTGTCATTCAATTTTAGTCGTTTTAAATTAAACTTTTCGCTCTTTTATAAAACGTTGTGAATAAAAAAAATATGGTCGGAAGTAGTTCAGCAAACAAAAAGGTAAATATAACGTGTTTGTTGCAAATAAAATTTAGTCGTTCAAGTTTTATCTATTAGAAAATTAGCTATAATATCATAACACGTAAAGTTTTTAAAAAAGTTATGTCCCAACTAGCAGTTATGTGAAAAATAAATGTGCCGCAAAAATCGTATGTAACGTTAGCAGTGCAAAACCAAAAACGTTTTTTTAAAACATGTTAAAATACGTTTTCGTTTAATTTGTTTATATATTTTCTTAATACTATACGTATATCTCGCGTTAAAATTAAAAAAGTTTCATTTCCAAAGATTTGAAGACATTGTTAGCTTAAATAATATGTAACGTTAGCAGTGATTTTTTATTTAAAATAAAATTGTCCCTTTCCGTTCCCTTACATAGGAGAGCAAAGCTCAGCAAAAAATATAAAGAAAACCTGAAGAACTCGCCTCAATATAGGGACTACAAAAAAACAAGCGGCATTAATGAAGAAATATAGCGAAAAAAAGAGAGCAGATGTGAAAAAATTACCACTGAAAGCCATGAATGATTTTCAAAAAGCAAATCGAGAAGCTGTTCGTGAGGGTAAGAAAGTGTCGGGCAAGAATGATATTGGCTAAAGTCAATCATGAAAATGTAGCTGTTAGCGACGATGATAATAATGAACGCCACATGGCCTACAAATCTGTCCAGTCGCTAGGAAAGGCTGTCTCTAAAGCAGTTCAAGCCCTTCCACGTTCGCCAACGAAAAAAACAGAAGTTCTTCGAGAATAATTTTAAGTTTGGAAAATTGGGAAAAAAATAAATTGTCGGGTGAACTGATTCCTCCAAAAAAGACCTATTCTCCAAACGTGGAAATCAATTCTGACATCACCAAATTTTATGAAAGGGATGATATTTCACTCACTTCGCCAAAGATTCGGGACGTTAAAAAATACCAGTGCGCCAATACTGGGGATAAGGTTCTACTGCCAACAAGGCATATGCTTCTATCAATCAGAGAAGCCTTTGCATTATTTGATGAAGACCAAATAAGTAAAGGAAGAGGTATTAAATTTCTTATTTGTTGTTAATTTTATTGCAGATACTTGTTCCTTATCTCATTTTACTCGGACACGGCCACAGTATGTGAAGCTAGCAAATAACATGCCACACAACATGTGTTTGTGTACATATCTTTCCAACTTCATAGAAGCCTTTACAACTTTATGTAAAAAAGTTCAAAACATACCTAATTATGACAATAGTTTTGTTAACCACTTTCTGTGCAAAGAGTCCTCGATAGCGTGCTGGTATGTTAATTATGAAAAATGCTCTGGAAAATTCGTATATAAGATGGAGGAATTTGTACTAAACACTCCATCTACTTCAACGCTTAAATGGTCGGCATGGGAAAAAGATGTTTCAACGAAGCGGGTAGAGAAGAAGGAGAAGAATGGAAATATGGATGAGTTAATTAATTATGTAAATAAGTTATGGCCACAGTTTTTAGAACATAGCTTTACCAAACGTGAGCAGGCGTTAACATTCAATGAATTTGATCGGCCGAGAGCTTTAAGCACGGCGTTAGTTGGCGAAGGTCTTCTTCAAATAGATTTCGCCGAAAATTATGTTTGCGAAGTACAGGACGAAGTACAAAACGCTCATTGGAATCAGCGTCAACTTACTTTATTTACAAGTGGTTTTTACTATAACAACGCCTTTCAGGTAAAAGTTTACGTTTCTGATAACCTAAGTCATACCAAAGATACTTTAGTTACTTATCTATGGAAATTACTTTCAAGTCTACCATCATCGCTTAAAATTTTAAAAATTTGGAGTGATGACCCGTCTTCTCAGTTCAAAAACAAGTTCATTGCTGCTTTAATTCCGTACTTGGAAATAAAATTTGGAATAAAAATATTTGGAATTATTTTGCTACCTCGCGTGGCAAAGGCTATGTGAATGGAATAGTGGCTACAGTAAAAACCGTTGTAAGAAAACATGCCATAGCCCGAAATATAATCGTTAACTGTGCAGTAGATTTTAAAAACGCTTTTTATATGACGACATCCAAAATCGTGGTTGAAGCAGTAAAGAACGACGAATTTGTTAATATAAATAATGATATCGAAGAAGCTCAGTTGTTTTCAAAAGCCAAAAATGTACAAAATATGTACGACGAATTTGTTAATATAAATAATGATATCGAAGAAGCTCAGTTGTTTTCAAAAGCCAAAAATGTACAAAATATTTCAAACGCCCACCAAATTCAAGCAACAAATGGCAAAGTTAATACTTTTCCTACATACAAACAAGGGTATATATAAAAAGAATTATAACTATTTCATACACTTTTATTTGTAACCAAATAAGACATATAATCAGCAATAAAAGTAAATTTCCAAAAGCTATACAATTATTTATCTTTATTTTGTTTACTCAATTTTCGTAACTGTAACGTTCCATGCTTTGTGTAATGCAATCACAACCAGCCTTGACACACCCTTGCGATATAACACAAAGTAAAATTAGGATGAAGGTCTCAATGAATCTTCCAAACCTTATCCATTTCCCTCTAATATATAAGGAGATATCTCCGAAACCATTCGAGATATTGAATTTAATAGAATTACTTATTGCAGCACTCATCAGCACCTTTTATTTGATACCCATATTGTACTAAAACATTTTGATCACCCTTGGTCCACATATTGGTCGATAACTCCAAAACTGGTTGAGCTATCGAAATAAGGGATATCTTAAGTATTAAAGTAGACATCTAGTAATGCAATGGTGAAAGTGTCATTCAATTCCATCATTCCAATTTTTAGTGACCCGCGCACAAACATAAGGACAGACAGACAGTCAGACCGACAGAAATTTTAAAAACTGTTCATTTGGATCCCACTGGCTTCTTTTTTTTATTTTCTTTATATCTGCAATGTACAGAGATCAACGGTTACAATTTTATTATATGTAGAGATACTCAATTATCGCACGTGTAACGTTAGCAGTGCTTTTTGTAACGTAGGCAGTGCCTTATTTTATGTAAAATTACGTTAAAAAATCCTAAAGATTTTGGTAAAGCGGTATGCCGTGACCTTGTGGCATCCTTACTATATAACATGAAGTAAAATTGGCACGATTATCTCAGCAAGTTCGCAGAAAATAAAAATGATCTGTATCTTGATCTTACTTCCAAATGATGTAACGTTAGCAGTGCGTTTCACGCGCTTATAACTTTTACGGTATGGTAGCCATCAAACTAATGTTACTCTTAAAATGAAGGTATAGGTCTACCTGATAGCACAAATAGCAGAACCTTGGACGTTTCTAACATTTTTGTTATTATTTCGTATAAACTAAATAAAAACTCCATGCGAATGTAACGTTAGCAGCCGGAAAATTGGCCATATGCAGATTACGTCTTCAAATAAGAATAACTTCTCAATAAGAGAAATGAATGAAAAATTCATATTATTCGTTTTTTCAACTTTTGGATTTTAATAATAGTTTTTTTGTTATAAATATTTTTTATTAATGACTAAAAAATTATTATTAATAAAAATAAATAAATAAATGGGTACTAATAGAAAAAAATTACCTTCCCACTCCCTCCAAAGATCAAGCACAAACCGTTCTTGAATACGAAAGGTGTGCGTGGAAAAACTGTTCTTAAAACAAGCCCATCGGTCACGAGTTAAGAAAAAACGTACTTAACAGACTTGTTCTTAATTTTGAACTTGTTTCTTTCGTTTTAGAACGACTTTTTCTCTGAGTGTACTCATTAAAAAATTTCTTTGATGACCATACACTGCGTTTTAAAGTTTTTTTGGATTTAAACTCTAAACTTATGTGATCAGTAAATCTAAAATCTTAAAATTATTTTAAGCCAAAAAAGTTTAAGAAATCTAAAAATTTAAGTTTGTGCAAACTTTTGCTTTTAAATCTAAACAGAAAAGTTTAAAAAATCTAAAAATATAAACTTGTATATACGGCTGGGTTTAAAACAAAACCAAAAGTTGAAACTTATTGCTGAAAATCTAAAATTTAAAAATTTCTGTTGTGACATTATTTTTAATATATTTTGTTATACAGATTTGACAGCTAAGTAGGTATAACGCACGACTGTGATCCAGAGCACTTCCACTTGAAACCACCGGACGTACCGCGGAATTTTTTTCACAAGTGCAGGCTGCTCTGGTTTAAAATTGCAACAAAGTTCTGTGCATTAATTTTTACGTAAATCGATGTAATCGCAATTTTAAAAAATTTATTAGTCATGAATGCGGAACAAAACAGTTTCTAATTCAAGTTCAAACTTTTAAGCGCATAATCACAAACTTTTAACCGAGGTAATTTGACAACGTGACATCTGAGCGGACAAGGCGACACCTGTTTAGATTATACTTTGTAAATCTCTCCAAAGCCTTTTCTCCCGGGAGTACGTTTCGAAGTCGCACTTATTTTTTGACAGTACATACTTTGTATGTAAGCTTGTATCAAAGCTACGCTTTTTTTGTTGGCGGTTCATTTTAAGAACCGGTTTGTTTTGTTCTATTTACTGAAATACAACGAATTAAGCGTGAAGTGCCCTTTATTGATTTGGATGTATGAAAATTTTTTGTAAAGCAATTTTTTAATTTAATTTTTTTAATAAATTATATGCCATTTACAAATTAGCTTTTTATTTGTCTTCATATATTATATTCGATTCATTGTTTGGTATACCAAAATTTGCATTTTTAGCTATTTATGCAAATTTACCTTGTCATTATCTCTCCACTTTCGTTGTTAATTGTTATGCCACGCCTGTAAAAACGTATCTTGTTTCCATGTTCCTATTCACGACTTCATGTCAGCGTTTTTTCGTTTTATTTTAATTTGCATCATATCAAATAGAAGCCGCGTTTTTAAACGCTATTAATTGGTGATTTATTTAAAATTTTAGTGCTGTCAACATTTTTTTTATATATTTTTTTGTATCAACATTAAATAATTAATTAGTTATTTCTTCTTCAAATGTCACAACAGTTTGGTTGCTATTAGTTTTCACTTAAACCTAAACGATAGTAGGTAGTGTTCTATTATTTTTCATTTGAAATTGCCTTCTAGTACTTTGCCTTAAGTAATCTTACTTTTTGATGTCTAAACATGTCACAGTATGGGGAACCCAAATGTAGGTGTAGGCGTATTGCATGGGAGTGGTGGAAGGAAATGAACAGAAAGAAAGGCAAGGCAAGTAAAAGAGAAAGAGTGAAAGGGAAACCAAAATTGAAACTTGAACAGAAACCAGACGGTGTGGTATCGATTTGTTTTCCAAGTTTTAGTTATCGGAATATTTCCGATGAATTATCGGTTTGCTATCTATTTTTATCGGTTTACTATCGGCGTGTTATCGACGAGGTATTTATTGATATCTTGTTGAAGTCTTATACATGTATTATCCATTAAAATATCTTTTACAAAGCGCCTCGAAGCAAAACTAGCTGATGTTAAAACAGCGATAAATGCTATCTGGTCAAAATACATAAATAACCCTCGCATTTGTATCTCAAATAAGATGAAAATTTTCGAGGCAGCATGTAAGTCCATTATATTTTAAGGTGCGCAGTTCGGGGGTGGTGATAAGTTTGAATGCGTAGAGAAACTTCTTCGCTTCTTTTTAAAAAATTTAATTTTACCAGCTAATACACCAAACTATATGTTACACCTTGAATGAGGTTTATCGTCGCTACTCAGTCACACCTTACGCATTCACATGCTTTATATTGCGCGCTGTTTGAGTTTGGCAGCAAACAGACTGCCCCGAGTTGTAGCAGAGGAGACATTGAGACGAGGGTCGTACTGGGTCAAAAAGTGAAGAAACGTTTATGAAAGTGCCTCTGTCTGACTTTTCTTCTGCAACGCTTAATATGAGCATACCAATTTTACTAGAGAAATTTATTCAAAAAGAGTTTGCAGACTATGCCGATATTTCTTTTCAGTCGTCACATGATCTTTACCCCGACTTGCTCCCTGTGTACTCTACCTATTTTAACGATGAGTATTCTGCGTACGCCATAAGTCTGATTTTCCGAGCAAGGGGTGGCTTGCTAAATCTTAATGCTCGATGTTTTAAAAATGTTTTTTTCCAACACTGTTCTATGTGCAATTTATGTGTAGCTGAAGACACCTATCACTTCATTGGGATATGTCCTATATATAAAGAGATTCGGTTTAAGTGCTTTGGTGAGAAAGTTTTAGATCTACAAAAGGTAGTAAATATCCTTAGGTGTTATAACTATAAGTCACTCTTTGTTTATATAAGAAATTGCCTTGTGTATAGAGAACTTATTGTCAACGAATTTTCCTAAATGATTTGTTTAGCTATAAGTGGTATTAAGATACATAACGTTTATTGTTATTGTCTGGAATCTTTATTTATTTTTATATATTTATAGTTTTAATTTATTTTGATTTACTTTTGTAATTACTAATTGAAAGAAAATAAATAAATCACTACTACTACAACTACTACTATTATCCAATAAAAAAGTTGTATTTGAGCTAGCGCTTTTTACCGACGGGATACTGATTTTTTATCGATGAGTTATTGAAACATTATCGAACGGTTATCAGTTTTTATCAAAAATTTATAGATTTTTTTGAATTTTTTGTAAAAGGACCATGTCAGATGCAGTCGTATATAAATGAAATTAGATATAGGAATGGTTACTAGTCTCACGGAACAGCTTCATGCTGATACCTTTTGTATCGTCAGAACTCTGAGTGTATATGAACCAGACCAATGAAATATTGTGTAGGGACGAGCCATACCTTTCGTGATCTAGTTAAAGTGCGAAAGCTACAACCCCCAGGGAACTGTTCTACAAATCATTTTTAATTCGAGACCGGAACCATGAATATGTCGTATATGGGTCATATAAATCGAGGTCTACCTAAGACAACAATTTTTCCTTTTAAATATCAAACCCATATCAAGAAAATATTGATTCTGCAGAAAAAATTTATCAACTGCGTAAGTTCATCAACTTAATTCTATAAAAAAATGTTTCATAGTCACACGCTTTTAACAAAATTTCCGACATTTACGAGCACATGAAATGTTTTGATTTTTATTAAACGAAAAATGAAAAAAACTCTAAATGGCACAAGCACGCAAAAAAAATTATCAGCATTAAAATGGCTTTAAATAAAAAGATAAAAAAAATTCCTCAAAAAATATATAATTTTCGGCATAAATATCACACCAATTCATATGCCAGTCACGACAAAGTGCACAATAAAAACAAAAATCTGAGAAACTAAGGAGCACTAAAACAGAAAATAATATTTCAGAAATATTAAAAGTTGCTAAAATAAAATGCAAAAAAATAAAAAAAAAAAAAATATGGTAAACAAGAAAGTCTCAAATTAACTTGTTATAAGTTAAACACAAAAAAAAAATAATAATACAATAAAATAAAAACAGTAAAGAAGCGCCAGTTAATGCTTGTTATTGTTGTTGTTGTTACTTCCTTCTTAACTTGTTCTTTTCTTGAGAACAAATTGTTTGACGCGTTCTGCCATACTCCGATATGTAGCTATGACTTTTTGGCTGTTGTCATCGCCCCTATCAATAAATATAAAACTCAATGCGATCGCATCAAATTTAATAAAAAATTTGTAAGCTTAAGTTATGCATAACCTGTGTGCTAGTACTAGATTGCAGAGAGTTAAAACATTTAAATACATTTAGTGTTAATTTTCGTTTAATTTATAATGAAGTATTTTATATTCGGCTGCTTTGATATTTTACTCACGTTTTAAATAGGCGCCATTAGTAAGCTGCTAACTTGTTTGCTAATACAAATTAAATCGAATAAACCTACTTGCTAATAGGCTAACTGAAAAAAACCTAATATGATACATTTATGTATAGGTGAACTAAAAAAAAAAAAAATACAGTTAAATAAAAATAAAGCAAGAAAAATGAAAGATATTTATTCGATCTAAAGTTTTTCCCATAAAACTAACTTCGTTAAAAGAATTATGTACATACACTTATGTTCAAGCGTTGTTTTTGCAGGGTACCTATTTTTGTCATATATACAGATCAGTAGGTGTTGATCTGTGAAATAGCGAAGTTCAGGGACATTTGAGTTAAGCCTTTATGCAAAGAGGTACATATTGTGGTGAAAATTCGTAATTCGGAAGCACTATATCGCTAGTAAATAAATGCTGCACCACTACAACATTAATCTAAGCAGATTAGACAAGAAACAACTACGCACCCAAGTATACAGCAGCTAAGAGCGCAGACAACATTACACACACATATCCACAGCAACAAAGAGAGCGCAAAAATATAGAAGCTTCTCTCTGTATGAAAACAAAATTGTAACTGAGCGATGTGGAAATTGCTTTTTTCATATGTGCCTAAAACGGAGATTCCCAGTTTTCGTAATACTTATGAAGCTATCGATAATCGATAGAAATATGGCTGGCCATGGGAAATAATATAATTTCACCATGATGTTGGTCAAAATTGTCTTATAAATAATATTCATTAATTTTTGATCGAAATATGCAATGAGGTATGGCAAAAGTAAACTAAAGCACTAGGTGGGTCAAATTGACCCACCAACGCAATAAGTGTAACAAAAGCATATTTAGAACTTTATTGTAATAATAAAAACCGTGGTGTGATAGTAGCGTGCTCCGCCTACCACACCGTATGCCCTGGGTTCGCACCCCGGGCAAAGCAACATCAAAATTTTAGAAACAAGGTTTTCCAATTAGAAGAAAATTTTTCTTTGTTGTCCTCGCCTGGTGGCGTTACCTCTTCCGTGATCTGTGTCGGCTCGGCTGGTGGCAATGTGTGCTGCGTGACTGGACTGAATAGCGCGAGGTGACCTCCTCCGCAGGATATGATGGTTCCCATGCTCCCTAGCGTATATAGGCCCAGTATGATGTCGTTGATTGCTCCGGGCATGACGTGTAAAACTGTGCGGTGTGACGCTTCTCCGAAGCGTACCTCAGTCCTTATGGTGTTGAAGATTGTGGTGCTAGTCCCGTTTGCCATCGTTATTTTGATGGCCACTCTCACTATTTCTCCGCTCCCCGAGTTTACCACATGTTCTGCAAGTCTGCTCGAAACGAAACTTCTCGATGCCCCTGTATCGACGACCGCCTCGGCTGATTCCGCGCCGAGCCTGGCTACGGCATAAAGGCGGCCATGCTCTTGGCACATTGCTACTGCCGATTCGGCGCTGGGTTCCTTGGGCTCACCGCGCCTTGTTCTTCGTGAAGCCCTCTGTCGTTTCCCTGACGTCGATGGCAGCATTCGATTGTGCATATATCACTGCGGCCACACTCCCAGCAAACAAATTTTCGTGGGTTTCGGCATTTATTGGCGTATTGTCCTTGTTCATCGCACCTCCTGTATACGTTGTCGGAGTCGAATCTCTGATTGCCTGGAGGCGAGTGGTGCGGTATGTTCGGTGGTTGTGGCGGTGGTGGAGTTGCAGGTTGCGGTGGTGGAACCAAAGTCCTGTCACCTACGACGTGTCGCGTAACTTCGCGGCGATGTCCGTCTGATGGTCTTCGATAGCAGTTGTGTATGCTTTCGTATTCCTCGGCAAGGGTTAAGAGTTCTGTTAGATTGGAGAAATCCCTCTGACAGATATGAAGTAGGTAATCGGTGTGGCTATTACGGAAGATTCGTTCCAGCCGCTGTTCGCTGGTGTACCCTGTGGATCTCATCAAGCTCTGTATCGCTAGCACGTAATCCTTGTACTTCTCCCTGTTACGCTGCCTTCGTTGGCATATGTCGTTCTCGAGACGCTCGAAATACCTGAGTGGCAGGAACAGACATAAAAAATCCTGTTTGAAGCTTGTTGTTGGCTAACTCCTCTAGCTGTTCGATGAACCCTAACGGGTCCCGTCCACCGTCGTACTTTACTGACCACTTCCGCACTTGGTCGATGATGGGTGCGAACACAACGGTCGGTGCATGAGTTACCTGAGGTGTATAATTGCTGCCTGGTGTTGTTATTCCTGATGGTGAGTACGGTTGCGCGGGTTGCGTATTCTGTGGAGGAAATTCCAGTGGGTTCTGCCGTGGTTGACCCCCGGTCGTGGTTCCGTCTGCGGCCGGAGGGATTGGTGTCTTCGGCTCACCTCCTCCCTCATTTGCTTTTTCGGCATCCTGGTATCTTGCCTCCACTGAGAGGAATTTATTATATATTTCCAAGTCGTTTGGTGCCTTAGCAGCCTATGCCCCTATGCGTTTGTGGATCTCCTGCGTTGTGCCTATGTGCTCGATACCCAGTTCCTGTGCGATGTTGTTTAACCAAGTGGTGTCGACCTGGACGGTCATCTTGTGGTTTATATCTTTAGTCAGGAATTTTCCTTCTGACGTTATGCGATTTACAAGGTCCCTGCTCGGGCGCCAATTGTAATGAAGCATTTCCGTGGCCCCGTTGCTCCTTTAATAATTGCTGGGGTATACTCGCTGTGTCCGGGGTTCGTTTACAATAACTTTGTATTTAAGGGGCACCTTGCAAATCGATTTAATTTTATTGGTTGATTGCTTAAATACTATAATAACCAACAAAAATATGCATAGAAGGCAACAGCCATTATGAGATGCAGAGAAAAGAGAGAAGTAAATAAGCATCAATCGAGAAGGCCGTTCGCGAAAAGTCTAGAGCCTGGGATGAATGAACTAACGAAACAACTGAGATTATAAAAGCAGCGAAATCTAAGGAATAATCAATAATCTTCATTTTAACATTCCATAAGTGAGGTACGCGACGACATACAATTTTGAAGCTCTACTATCATAGCTGGGCACTTAATGAATATCATTTTTCATACAAAACATTTGAGCTTATTTAGTTAGGGATTCGAACGATAGCAGAAGAGAAGGAGTAATAGAGAATCCTTTAGATTCGTTACAATAATTATGGAACGGAAGGAATTCATTACAGCAAAATAAATAACAAAAAGCAATGAACGTTGAAAATTCAGTGGCAAAAATAGCAACAACGACAACACAAACAACAGCAAACACTAAAACAATAAAAACATCACTTTTATTACCAGGGAAAACAAATAAATCTATGTAGTTAACTTTAAAAATCAGTGTTGACCAATAAAATATCACAAAATATGAAGAACGTCAATTTGCGCAAAATTTACAATAAATACAGATGATTTATTGAATCAATTGCAATAAAAGTGCATGCGAAATTGATCTGTAGACCAGGAATATGTCAATTATGTGATTTAAATTTTTTTGTGTCTGTGAAAGTTAGGCGAATCTTTCTATCTCCTTCAAGAGCAAACAAAAGTTCCGCAGTTTTCAGCTGTCCATATGAGTGATTCTTTTTACTATAGACAGCAGTGCGAACTAATCTTTTTAAGGGATGGGCTAATGCACTCGGAAAAATTAAAACACCTAATTCAAATATGATTTAATAATTTGTAGAAACATTTTAATTTGCAGAAATCTGTTAAGGTTTTGGAACTGGCTTTTTATAAAGCTTCGACTTTTCGGAAACAGTAACTTTATAGAACTGTTAACTTTTGTCGAAAAGTTCGAATAACTTTAACTGGTTCCTTTTGTGGAACTGGTTACTAATTTGTACCCGTTTATTGTTTTGGAACCGATTCCTTTTTTGTAGCAGGTTATTTTTTGCGAACTAGATAGTTTTTTAGAGCTAGTTACTTTTCTGAAACTGGTTGATTTTCTAGACCAGATACTTTTTTGGAAGTGGAAACTAATTGAAACTTTTTTCAAATCATCAAATCATTAATAAAAAAAAAAAAATCATTAATATAGCGAAAAAAGATACCATTTTTTACATTTCAATACTTATTTTGCTAAACTCGGGCGAAGCAGGCATTGAGAAAGAATTTGTTTTTAGTGTAGAGCTTTTTTTTTTTGCTATGACGCGTTCAAATAAAGAATACAAATTCTGAGAGTTTTCGAATTGACAGCCACGATACCGTAATTTTCTATGCAGTGGACAACTTAGTTAAAAGTTCTGAAAATATTTGCTTAATTTGTTTTTCAAAACTAAAGCGCTGCATTCTGATCATAAGAAAACGCTCAAGACTTTTCTATTATTTTTCCGCTTTTAAGCCGAAAATTGAAGCTTTTTTATTTGAAAATATGTATTTTTCGTTTTTCATTACCTTTTTTCTTTACTAAGTTTCGTTCGAGATGCGTTCTGCATGCATCAATTTACAAAATGCAAAAATGTCTTGGGCATTTCTTGTGCATTTCTTCAAGGTTCCAAGAGATGCTCAAGAAATAATTGCAGGCTTAGATTTATGGTTGCAGCACATATTTCGTAAGAAACTTTGTAAATGAAATGATAAATAAAAACGGAAAATACATATTTTGAAGTTAATATTTTTTATTAGAAAAAAATTGAAAAATTTCTTAAGTATTTTCTTGTGATCCGGTAATTTTTGGTTTTCAATTCGCGCTACTGCAATTTTCTTAAAATAAAACTGAATTTGTTCGTTTTTGAAGGGTTTTAGAAAGGTGTAACAGATAGTTATTCTGATTGACCGTTATCAAACAATTCGGAAAAGCCATTACGGAAAAATCTTATACTTAATCGAACACACTAAATGTTGCGTATACACAACGTACGGTGTAAATACTTACCATTTTATATGCAAGATTTATGTTAACTTCGAATTAAATAAAAACGTAATAAAATTCGCCGCTTTTTCTGAAAAATTCAAGCTTCAAAAATATTTGACAACATCTCTGGAGAACAAATAAAACGAAGACAAGGCGGTTATGTAGAGCTTTCTGTAAATTCAAATTCGCTGATGCTATAATTATGAAAAGCACTTTAGCTAGAAGATTTGCATATATAAGCGAAATGGTTGATTGTGATTCTGCTTTTTATTTTAGAAATATCTCCTATCGAATAACAACAACAATACTTTTAACCACATTATCTAGACGAGGCGAGGTGACAAGTCGCTGCAATAATAAAAATTATTGGCGATAAAAACACTAGCAATGTAAAGTAAAGCGGCGCAAAAAAATGTGGGCGTGTGGCATTATTAAAATGCATATAAAATGTTAAAATCAATTATAACAATAACAATAAAATAAAAAAAAAAAAACAAGTAAAGGTGTCTAAGTTCGGGTGTAACCGAACATTATATACTCAGCGTGAGCTTCAATTGTACATTTCATTTCAGATAAATTACTTTTCTACATAACACGTGGCAGCGCCCGTTTAAAAGAAATGTGTCTCCCATTTCCTCTTACAGTAAAACTTGATGAGTGAAATATCATTGATTCAAAACTATTTTTTGCTAAGTTATAGCTTATTATTCTAGTCTACGACCTTTTTAAACCTTTTATATTTGTTTTATATCTAAGTTGCCGTGGTCTTTAACCGATCCCGACCATTTTTACTAGAAATATTTTGATACAAAGCTCTTTCTCGTTAAGATATACCTTATTTTCGTCTACGACCCTTTTAAAAATCTTTTATATAAAAGTGGGCGTGGTCTTTAACCGATCCCGTCCATTTTTACTAGAAATTTTTTCTGCTATAAGGAAAATATGTGTACACAATTTCATTACATGTTAATTTTTCTTCGAGTTATGTCTCCCGAAACATAGAAAGTTGCTTAGTCATAAAAGGGGCTGTGCTACACCCATTTTTTAAAATTTGAAGTTTTGCCTATTTATTGTTATAAATCCACCTAGGAAATGAAATACCATTGATATATAGCTTTTTTTGCAAAGATGTGGCTTATTTTATTCGTCCACGGACCTTTTAAAAATCTTTAATATAATAGTGGGCGTGGCCCTTAACTGATTTCGTTAATTTTTCCTCAAAGCATTCCCTATAGCAAAGGCAACCTCTCTGCCGAATTTTGTTACGATAGGTTTAACGATTTTTGATTTATGATTAATAATATTTGTAAAATTGATTTTATCACAAATGGGCGGTGCCACGTCCATTAAAAAATTTGTTTTTAATTTTTTCAACATTCTAGGTGTATAATTTACTAAATAATCATGTTTTTGTGTTTTCTAAAATGTTATATATATAAAAAGTGGGCGTGGTTATGATCCGATTTCGCTCATTTTCAATACCAATCTATTCTGGGTCCAGATAAGCTTGTGTACCAAATTTGGTGAAGATATCTCAATATTTACTCAAGTTATCGTGTTAAGGGACGGACGGACAGACGGACGGACATGGCTCAATCAAATTTTTCTTCGGTCCTGATGATTTTGATATATGGAAGTCTATATCTATCTCGATTCGTTTATACCTGTACAACCAACGGTTTCCAATCAAAGTTAATATACACTGAGCACGCTGAGTATAAAAATAATTAATGCTGGAAACATCTGTGCAAAATAGCGAAAAAAAGGTCTATTATTGCGAGTGTTTCTTGTCTTTTTTTATAAATATAAATAAAATAAAGCTTGAAACAAGGCGAATCTATTCAAGGTGATGACAAAACGAATTCAACCCAATTCTCCGTGCAGAAGAATGTAAAGTCAAAAGCTAGTTTCCATTGGTTTCGAATAACTGACATAATGTTGTACCAAGGCGTTGTAGGGAAAATCAAGAAGAAGCAATCAGCTTATTCGAATAACAACCCTGGTACTGAATTCACCTTAAGTTTTAAGCAGAATTATTGATAATTCAAAACGTAACAGCTTTGCAAACACAAATCAGTCGAAAAAGCGTGGTTAACGCACACATACATGCATAAATATATACATATGGCATATCACATTAATGAACTAAGCGAAATGTAAATAGAATGTGATTTATGAATCAAGTGGTGATTTGTAAATTAAATAAATAATATTTCTAACAAACCAGTAATATATATATAAAGTAAACGTTTTCACACTATCGCATACGTAAGCATATTCATCACACCTACACTAAATACGAAAAATATACAAAATAGCAAAGTGCTAAAAATATGCAATTTCGCGCGACTGGCGCCATAGCTAAGCTAAATAGCACAAAAACATGAGCTGAAGAAGAAGAACTGCATTATATACATACATAACAATATTTGGGTGAGCCAAAAAAAAAAAAAATTACAAAAAAAATGCTGAGGGAATTTTTTTCAAATTTCATCAACTAAATTCTTTTTTATAATTTTCGATGCAATCAGAAAAAACTTGCATAAATTTTGTATTTGAAACTATGCAAGCCAATCTGTTGTTGTATTAACGATAAAGACACTACCCGAAGGTTTTGGGGAGTGTTATCGATGTTGATGGTCCTTTGCCGGATACAGATCCGGTACGTTCCGGTAACAAAGCACCATAAAGGCACTAGCCCGACCATCTCGGGAACGATTAATATGACCACATTAAACCTTTTAGGCTATCCCGCCGCCCCCACCCCCTAGTGCCAAGAGGAACTTGGGGTCGCCAGAGCCTCGCCTGTTAAACATGCGTATGATACATTCATATTTGTAACACGATTCCACTCGCGTAGGTGAGGTTGACAATTGGGTTGCGGAGGCTTTGAAGCTATAAAGCTTTGTATTGCGCTTATCAACCCCTTGAAGCCATAAACGCCAAACTCATAAACGCTTTCGAAAAAATTTCTGTTCGCTGCTGTATATGAAAACGCATATACATTATCACTTAAGCAGCTTAGTCGATTATTTGTCCAATATAGGTAATAAATTGAAAGCTCTACAAAAAAAGTCATATGAACTTTTTTGATTACTCGCACCATTAAAAAATTATTCAAGGTAAAATAATTATGGCTTAGCCGTTTTATTGTGATTTGAAATTTAGTAACAGTATGGTTATGGAGTTGGGGAACAAGTCGAATAGCTAGACTCTAAGTGCTACGCATATGCCCTGCATGGTGTTATAGTAAGAATTAGAACATAACATTTTTTTAAACACCCTAATGTATATGTAATATTTATAAGTCGGTTGTTTACATAGTAAACGTGAAAAATGCGACAAAACAATAAAGTCAAGCAAATAATATTTCTTATTAAGTAGTTATTTGATTAAACACAACAACAATAACATGAAAAACAGCAGCAATTGTTTATTATGAGGTATTGAAATGCGCCCAACAGCGCACACAAAAAAGTGCGGGTGGTGCAAAAACCAGACACGGTGTGAGCGCGCTGTCAAAGTTCATTAAATGTTATTTGCGTATATTTAATAGCTTATTCTATTTTTACTCAAGTTTATAGACATACTAAAAAACTAACATTTATGAGAAGACATTTAAGCTATAGCAAAACTTAACGCTTCCCGATTTGAATTTTTACACATTGCTATATGCCACCCCTCACTTTTCAGCTCGACGGGCAGCTGTTTACTATATTTATTTAAATTCTGTTGCGCATTTGTTTCTACATGTAATTCATATTTTTTAATTAGTTGATTTGGTTTTTATTGTTTAATTGATTAAAATGCAAAGAAAGTTATTTTTTAATAAAAAAACAAAAATTATATCAAAATTTGCATAATGCGAACTATATTTTTAATATGAAGCTCTAGTTAGACACTGATTGCGGTTAATTGGTAGTTTATTAGATGTACAAATTTTTTAGTTATAAAAGCAGATTTATTGAAAAATTAAATACTTATGGAAATGTAGCATTCCATACTTAATATAAAATTATATAAAAACAAAAAAAAAAATTGTTGTTTGTTTAAATAGAAAAAAAATGAAATATGTTTTTGTCAAATAAACGCTTTTGAATAGTATACACATGTTTTTTAGAATGTCGAAAAAAAAAATCGATTGAAGCTATCGAATTTATGAAATATGAAAGGCTATGTGGTATAAAGACACCTAAAAAACTTTGATTTAGAAACTATAGCTCCGATACCAAGTAATTAATTCTTAAATTTGCTCTAATTCTCTTTTATATAAAAAAAAAAGTTTTGTCTTTAAAGAAATTTTTCAATTTCTTTAATGATATGAGAAAAATTTAAACAACGTCAGGACGGGCAAGGCGACAGCTGTTTCGATTATACCTGGTAAATCTCTTCGATGCATTTACTCTCGGTAGTGGTATTCAAACCCGCACCCTGCTATGGTTGAACTGTTGACTAACAAATTCAGCCAAAGTCATGCCTTTGTTGTGCAACTTTTTCCAATTGTCCTCTTTGCATAGATTTATTCTTTGGACAGTCATACTTTTTATGTAAGCTTGTAAAAAAGCTAGGCTTTGTTGTTGGCGGTTTATATTAAGAACTGGTTTAATTTGTTCTATTTATAGAAATACAAAGAATAAATCAATGGTGCCTATTTGTATTATTAAGCGGGGATTTCTCTCATTGTTTTTAATTTATGAGTTTTTGTTTCTTTGTTTGTTTAATGGTGTGCTCAATTTGTACTTATTATTAAGAATTCATGAGCTTAACACCGGCTTCTAATAATTGAATATTCAATGATTATGTCTGTTCTAAGAGAAACTGAAGAGAAAGAAAAAAATATTTACTGGCATATTGCGATGGTACCATTTCAAAAACCGCCAACGTAATCATCATCAGGCAATTTCGTAATGTTATCAAAGTTTTCACTGAGATTCGAACCGCGAATCACACGGTGAAACTGCAGTTGCCTTAACCACGAGGCTATCCTGCTGGTAATTGTTTGCATGCTTATTTTTCTCTCATTTCTACACTAACAATATGCCAGTAAATGTTTCTTCTTTCATTTCAGTTTCTCTTAGAATAAACATAATAATTGAATATTCAATTATTATAAGCCGGTGTTAAGCTCATGAATTCTTAATAATTCTTTTTTTTTAAGAAATTTCTTTGTATTTTATTATTAACAGTTATATGTCACAGTTGTAAAAATAACCACGTCTGACTTTTTTCAGCTATTTCCATGCAAAGTTTTTCGAAGAAAATAATACTACCACTTTAGTTTATTGGACCTATCATAAGCTTCATTTCATGCGGCGGATTTTTTTTATAAACGTATTAAAAAAATATATTTTACAGATTGTATGAGAACAATTCTCAATTAGTACAAATATTAAAAATGTAATTTCCTCAACATCAATTTTTTTTAACACTACGAACTCATTCAGTCTATGTGAGGTCCTCATGGACCGACCAGTTCAACATCAATTTTTGTGCACGTAAAAACATAAAATTTTTATTTAAAACTCTTACTATGCCTAGTGTGATTGTCAAAAATAATAATTTTTATAATTTTTTTTAATTGTCACCTCTGCGACTGGCTACTTATTGTGCATCGCATTTTTCAGCTCAATTGAAATTTTTGGATGTTGGCATTTAACGGCACATTGGTAATAAATGTATCTATACATATGTACGTATATTGTTTATAACATTTTAATTTTCTTTGTGACTTTTCGCGCTATAATATCACATACACACATACAAACACATCGATATATCACTTGTTGAAAGCCATATTAACAATTTTCTATGGTATTGCGGTCTAATTATTCGCATGCTACAATTGCCCATTTGCCATTTGTGATAAATACATTTGCAATTATGTATTTATTAAAAATTGCAAACATTTTATTAGTTTAAATGTAATTGTATCATTTTCGTTGTTGGTGTGCGCGGAAATTTTTTTTTACAAACATTTTTTTGTTGTTTTCTATATTTGAATGTAGTTTTAATTTGTAAGCGAATTATGTAAGTTTTCTTGTTTTTCTTTTTTTGATAGAGATGCCAGTTTTTTATAGTATTTTTGTTTACGTTATATATGTACTCCCCTTTTTTGTTTTCTACTTTAATAAACGATTGATAAATGTGTTTTTAGATGCAGATATGCATATTTATTTATAATTGAGATGTATTCAGACTTAAGCGCATATATTCAGGGTATTGAACTTGTAATATACTTAAATGTTAGCCATGTTTTTTTACATGTATATACATTGGCACTTAAACTTTATATGACCTGCTAAGTGCATAACTTTATCTAAACCTAAGAAATTGTTGCGCGAAAAATTAGTACTGCTAAATTTGAGTATGCATTATACTCAGTTCCAACTTATCTCTACATTATTCTCCACTTATATGACCGAGAAGTGTGTGTGTCCACGATTCATCGCAACCGATTCAGCAATAGGTTATACACTAGGCCGGGTCGATTTGTGGGGAGGCAAAAAAATCGCCCATTGCTTTGTGAAAATCATATTCTAGGGATCAAAATAAGAAACTTTGCGGAAGGAACCATACCTCTAAAACGGATTCTGATGTCCCCCCCTTTGGGTCGAACTTGCAAATTTTGAAAAATCCCACTTTGAAATGCCTATGTTTTTTCTTTTTGGAGTTTATTTTTCTCTTTAGAAATTTATTTAGTCAGAACATATGTAAATAAAAAAATGAATTTAACTTAGTAATAGAAAAGGAATTAAAAAAAATTATTAGAAATTAGCGTTTTTACAACCCCCTTTTAAAACCAAGGCATCACTGTGATGCATTTGCATGTCGTAAACATAGTTGTGTGGGTTTTTATTCAACCGTTTTAAAAATTGAAGGTATCACTGTAACACAATTGCAGATCGTAAAATTGCTTGTGTTGTTTTTTAAGCCACCACAAGACACAGCAGGTAGAATTGAAATTGTCCCTACCCAAAAGTTCGACCCAAAGGGGGGGACATCAGAATTCGTTTTAGAGGTATGGTTCCTTCGGCAAAGTTTCTTATTTTGATCCCTAGAATACGATTTTCACAGAGCAATGAGCGATTTTTAAATCGACCCGCCCTATTATACACTATGACCAACAGAGGTGCGGGCCCCCACTATTAAGCCCAACCCGTTTTGTAGCGTGTTATTTAACCACTGCCACGAGTCGTCAATAATTGTGGGAAGATGGGTCTTCGAAACATTATCTAAGTGATGATAAGCGTTATTTTTTATCCGAAAACCCAACCCAACTTTAATTTCTCATTATCTTCAAACGAGGTGCGTGTAGTCTGGGGTTACAAAACTTTTACGTTTGAAGCCTCATAAAACGTATGTTGTTGTAACATGTTAGAGTAATTTTGTTGTTTACAATATTGTCAATATTAATTGACTGTATTAAGTTGTTCCTATTGCTGTCATCTATGGCAATAAACGTTATCGATAATACGTTAATTGTTTTGTTGTAAAATGTAAAATGCCATTTGTATGAATTTCGCAAAATCATTGCGTTTGTACGTGTACAGCAATCAAAATTACCGTTATAAGGAAGTTACTTTCATCAGCAATAATTCAACTTGTTTATTTAAGCAAAATCATACTCGCAAAAACAATTACTTAAAGGCAATTTATTCATTAAAAATAGGCTTACGAAATCTTAAGAGATTTATTGCAAGACTTTATCTGTCTGCTTAAGCAAATGCTTACTTAAACTGTAAAGTAGGAAAATAGGAAGAAAAAAACTTAATTTATTAAATTAGAGAGTTGGAAAGCGGCATTTATTATTTGTTTACATATAAAAATTATATATAAATGATCTACCGTCTCATCATTGCCCTCCTCTGCCGCTCTTGCTAGTGACTATGCTCAATAACTTAACCAGTTATAACACTATCTTTGCTACTTTTGGATTAAATAGGAATGTAGAAAGTGAGAGATCCCCGCAAGATGTTGTTGTTGTTGCCTAGTTATGCACATGCACTTATCAAATCAATATACACATTATCTTTCGTCTTTTAGAAATGTAATAAATTTCAATTTGTTTAGAATGGGTAACCTGCCTGGAATTTTCGAATTATCAAGGGTTTGAGTTAAACTTTAGTTTATTAAGGCGGGGTGCGAGTAAGCCTAAATTTTAGGTACCTAAACTAATATTCCAATGGAAATTTCCAGCACTGCTACAATTTAGGTAAAAAGCTGTCAAAACTCTGCGAGTACATTTGACAATTTAAATTGTTTAAGCTTGGAAATGAATACAAACAATTGCACTTTGAAGCTTTTGTTATATTTACAATCTGCAGATATGCATGCTTTAAATGGACATGGACTAAGAAGGGTTCATAGTAGGAGTTCCCAAGATATCAGTAAATGAAACTGCATCTGATTCAACTTGTAGGGCCTTTTTTGCCGACCGTATTGGATAACATCTTGAGGGGATCTGCCTCTATCTAGAGTAAAATGAAGCGGCTAACATTAAGCATGCCACTATTTACACATTTTTGGCCAGTAAGTGACTATTTCTGAAAAATGTGTGCAGACTTTGATCCACATTCCTTGCCATCATCGTGTGGCGATTTGCTTTCACTGCAAAAACTCAACTAATTGACACCGTATTTACCAATCGATCGCCACACTTACCACATCACACTAACCATCGCGGCCTTGGCTATATGTTAACTACTATATTTGTATGCAGATGCGCATTTCACAGAAAATTTAGAAGTGAAAAACAAAATTGAAGAAAAATCTAAATTTTTTTTTATTTTTATAATTTGACTTTTCAATTTAAGTTGAAAAGTATGCTCAAAAAAATTCTAAATTTTTTCTTTTGCACTGCCTTGCCGACAGTTTCCAGTGATTTGGGGTTTTTGTGTATTTAGGTAGCAATTTAGGCAAACTCGCGCACAGCCTAAATTATCAATTGTATTGTATTTGTTTATTGTATTGTTTATTTAAGTTCCTTTTTCAAGCTCCTCAAATATTTTATTTAAATTTAATTGTTTTATCTAGGCTTATCTTTTTATTATTTTAATTGTATTTGATATAACTTGTGTTATTTAGTCTACTTTGTGTTACTCCATTTGCCTTTTTTGTACTTTTTTGCTTTTAAATTTTTATTGTATTTTTTTATTATTTTTTTTTTTTATCAATGTTTAAATTAATTTATCATAACTTTGTTTTGAGTAACTTTATTTAATTTTTTCATTTCATTTTATATTACTTTTTTTTGGTATTTATTGTTTTTACTACTTTATTTTATTTGATTTAACTACCTGTTTACTTTTATTTTTGTTTTTTTTTACTGTTTGTTTTTCCTTTTATATAATTTTCGTTTCTTTTTAGTTCTTTTGTTTTGATTTAACTTAATACAATTTTATCTTCTTTAAGATTGTTAAATTTTTTTGTATTATTTATTTAAAATTGCAATATTTCATTTTTCTTTTTTTAATTCAGTTTATATTTATTCATTTCGTTCATCTTTTTTATTTATCTTTTTTCTTCTGTTTTACTTGATTTATTTTATTTTAGTTTGTTTTGTTTTATTTTTTTATATTTTATTTAATTCATTTTATTGTTTGCTATTTTATTATACATTTTATTTTGCTTTGTATTGGTTTGCTTTGATTTCTTTTATTTTGTTCTACTTGAATTAATTTAATTTAATTTAGCTTTTAATTTATTTTATTTTATTTTATTTTGCTTTATGTTGTTCTATTTTATTCTATTTGTTTCATTTTATTGTATATTTTATTTTATTTCCTTTTATTTTATTTTATTTCCTTTTAATTAAATTTGTTAATTTTATTTTGTTTTATTTTATTTTATTTGATTTTATGTATTTTATTTTAATTTAATTAATTTATTATTTACAAATGTGGGCAAAATTGAAACAACGTGAGATCAGGACGGACAAGGCGACAGTTGTTTCGATTATACCTTGTAAATCTCCTCAAAGCCTTTTCTCTCGGGCGTGGTTTTCATATAATTCAAAGCAATGAGGGCAATTCCCCGCTAAATTCATACAAACTAATTTAATTTATTTTGTTTTTTTTAATTTTATTTTATTTTTTAATTTTATTTTATTTATATTGTTCTATTTTATATTATTTCTTTCATTTTATTTTGTTTTCTTTTCTTTTTTATTTTATTTTATATTTTTTAATTTTATTTTTTATTTTAATTAATTTTATTCTTATTTATTTTATTTTGGAACTGCGTTTAGGCGCGTTTGTCAGAACTGCTGTGATACCACCCCTTTCTCTCCTATCAACTAAAGTAAATTTGTAATTTTTGTTTGTCCTTATTAATTTTTCACTGTTTATCCGTTTTATTTTTATCATAACAGGTAAATTCATTTATTTTTTGTATCGAAAATATCTCGTCACTTTTTAATTTCTTTGTATTTTATTACTTCGTGATCCAATTCTCACATATTTTCTTAAAAGTATAATTATGGTTTTCTGCGCAACGAAAATAAAAACAACTTCTAAATATTTGAGCACATTCTACAAATTAAAATATTTTCTCTAAAAATATTCAATAACAGAAGAAAAAAATTTTGCTGAAACGCCGGCCGGTCATTATAGCAATTGAAGGCTTGTGCGCATATAAGCAAATTTTGCACGGAAAAATATTATATAATATATATATATACTATATAAATCTTTATATTGCCAATAGATGTGATAGTTTTAACAGTTTTTCTGCTTTGTTGGTTGCCGTTAATAATGCTTAAGTATTAACGATTTATGTAAGCTATCTACATATTTTCCATTCTATCTGTAATACACTTTTCTATCTTAAATAGAAAGCATTTTTCTTTACAAGTCAACTAAAAACGAAAATTCCAATAATTTTGGGCATATAATAAAAAGGCATATAATATGTAATATATGTATATAATATATAAATAATAATAATGCATATAATAAAAAGGCTAATTTAATTAGTTGTATTATTATTGATTCAAATCTATTCATAGCCTTAAAAAAAGGAAATGCATTCTTTATGCAAATTAAGAAGTCGAAAAGGAACAATAAATTACGTAGCTAATGTAGCGTCGGCTTAGTGAATTCGATTTTCTTTAAGCTGCATTCCCACAACATGTTGAATTGCTGTTGGACACAGTTCTTTGATGATTCGAAGTGTTGTTGATCAATCAATTTTTTCATTTTAATATTAAAGTGAAATGTGAAACATTATCTTTGAAGTCTTTTTCCGTTAAATTTAAAAATAATTATTTCAATTGACAGTTGGCTCAACAAATATTTTATAAAGCAAGGTTACTATAAATCAATTGCCTGAAACATGTAGCCACCTTAGCACTAATCAATTGTGTGCTCTGAATGCGACTATTCATTCACATTTGCGCTCACAACCGAAAATAACCGTAATAATAAATAAAACATAAACCAAGTTAAAAAATTGTTTATTCAAAAGTTTATTTTTGCAATTGATCTGGATATTCACATACACATACCTTACGCTACCATGGATTACTGGCTGCTGCTATTGAATGTTGATGATGAGTACGCAAATATACTATTTGGGTTAGGCTTCCCAATTTCATTCATCATACACCACATTCGTTATTTTGTACTATACATATGTATATATTAGAGCGGGTCAAATTGTGTGGATGGATTTTCTCTCATCAGGAGTATAGCAAAAACGTAATCTATCGATAATTCTAAGAAAAATGGAAGACACCATAGCTCTAAGTCCGATCTCGGGGTCCTCACTTTTGCAAAATAGATATTTTGAATTTGAATGTAGGGATTGGCCAAAAAATCGTCATAGCTTCTGATAGGATTACATGATAAATATCATTGGGCTTACTTTAAAGGTATTTTACGAACATTCCAGAATCTTTATTAATATCTTTAGTGTTTTTGAATTTTAGTAGAGATAACAGGCTTAAATTATGAGAAATTAGCCTAAAATCAACTTTTAAGTAATATATTATCATATTTAACAAATTTCTTATGGAAAAAATTTTTTTCTTTACAGCTAAAATAAGTTCAGAACAACTTTCATTCAGACAGTTTTTCTTTTTTCGAATTCGTTTTAGTAGAAAAAATTTTTTGCTTATTACTTGAAAATATAGGTTTTTGTTTTGAATTTTTTTCTACTAAAACGAATTCGAAAAAAGAAAAACTGTCTGAATGAAAGTTGTTGGGAATATTCTGAACTTATTTAAGATTTAAAAAAAAAAACATTTTTCCATAAGAAATTTGTTAAAAATTATAATATAGTAGTTAAAAATTTATTTTAGGCTAATTTCTCATAATTTGAGCCTGATATCTATACTAAAATTAAAAAACAGTAGATATATTAATATAGATTCTCAAATATTCGTAAAATACCTTTAAAGCAAGCCCAATAAGATATTTTTCCTATAATTCTATCAGAAGCTATGAAGATTTTTTTGGCCAAACCCTACAATCAAATGCAAAATATCTATTTTGCAAAAGTTGGGACCTCAAAATAGCACTTAGAGCTATGATGTCTTCAGCAATGTTTCTTAGAATCATCTGTAGATTACGTTTTTGCTATAATCCTGGTGAGCAAAAAATTTTACTCGCTCTAGTATATATATATATATATTAGGGCGGGTCAAATGGTATGGTGAAAAATGGGGGGAAAAAACTTCAGGTGCACATCCAGTTTCTGAATCTACTTTTAACTAATGAGTAATATTGTCCATGGGACCATAGGTCTGGAATGAATTTCGAGCCTCGCTAATTTTGTTAGACAATCTTATATCGCAATCCGAATCCGAATTTGACATTTATTTTCATGTATTTTATTTGTGAGAACCGCTATTCGGATTGGGATATAAAATTTTCTAACAAAATTAGGGAGGCTCGAAATTCATTTCAGACCTATGGTCCCATGGACAATATTACTCAGTATGACCCATAGATTCAGAAACTGGATGTGCCTTTTCAACAATAAATTTGACCCACCCTAATATATATGTATAAGCATGTGTATTTTTGTACATATCCCCATGTTTATTTGTTTTTGCTACTGTAATGTTATTCTATTGCCGATTCAATGTTTTTTCCTTGACAGCTATTGTTTATTGTTTTAAATCGCAACTAATGCGCTTGTAAATACATAAGTATTATTTTTTCCTGTTGTTTCCGTTTTCAAGCGTTTTCAATTGCCTTGGAGCTTTAGCGCACAGATCAGATGACTTTTACGTCTTGCTTGTTGCCCATTGCCGGCTGCCGGTTGCTGCTGGCTAACAAACCGAAAATGGCAAGATGATCTGCTATTAATTACGTTTTAATGTGTTTTGTATTTTTATTTTATTTTTTGTGGTGTTATGTTTTATATTTTAAATTTTATTTGGTGTTCTGTTATTTTACTTGATTTTAATGTTACTTATAGTTATTTTATTTTGTGTTCCTCAATTTATGGTAATCTGAGAGTGTGATTTTCTACGCTTGATTTTCGTTATGGTCACGCGTTCATTCTGAGTAGTTTCGTTGTAACTTACTTAAGTTTGTTTTGTGAATGACTCGAGCTGTGTGAAAAAAATGCTTCGTGTACTGTCAGGGAGCGTATGAAATGATTATTTTTGAAATTTCAATATAAAATGTGATATGGAAATAATTTGTCCTGTTAAGGATTTACATATATAAAAAATATGGACTCATTCAGTCTATGTGAGGTGCTCACATAGGAAAATGGCATATCTCAGCAAATATTAAAAACAAAAAACACGACCTATATCATCATTTGAGTGAAGAAAGCTGTAACCTCGAAACTTATTCAAAGTATATCCACACAAATTCAATGCATCTTATACTTGGAGAGGACGATTAAAAAAATGCACTGAGATAGAGCGATTTTGTGACAGGTTCGAATATTGTTCGGTTTCGTACTGCCAGACGGAATAAAGTAGTATTACACTCAGACGTCGATTTGCATATGACGGGAAATTTAAGAGTCTGATTTTTATGATGAAATAGGTAACTAAAGCGTTTATTTTATACTAGAGTTAGCCCAGTTGGTAAATTTCAACCCCAATAGACGTCGCTATACTCTTCTTTTGCTTTCTCTTCCTTTTTTTCAACTCCTTTTACTCTTTTTATTTTAATTTATTGTATTTTATATTATTTCATTTTATTTTATTTTGTTATTCCTTTTTTTAATCGACTAACAAAGTATTATGGCGACCGCCGTGGTCTGATGGTGGCGTGCTCCGCCTATCACAACGAAGATCCTGGGATCACGCCCCGGAAAAAGCAACATAAAAAACTCTAGAAACAAGTTTTTTCAATTAGAAAAACATTCTTCTAAGCGGGGTCGCCCCTCGGCAGTGTTTGGCAAGCACTCCGAGCGTATTTCTGCCATGAAAAGCTCTCAGTGAAAACTCATCTGCCTTGCAGATGTCATTCGGAGTCGGCATAAAACAAGTATGTCCCATACTGCCAATTTGTAGGAAAAAAATAGGAGCACGACTCAAAATGGGAGAGAAGCTCGGCCTTAGATTTCTTCGGAGGTTATCGCGCATTACATTTATTTATTTTATTTTACAAAGTATTAAACAAAATTGTCGCAACCAACTTGAACATTCGCTTTTGTTTTTGTAAATACTTTAAATATCAGCAAACAAAATTACACATATACAACTCTCTTCGTTCACATTGCGCGCAAGATCAAATGTGAGTAATACTTATCTAAACAACATGACATACGTAGTGTATGTGTAAACATTCCCATAGTATAAATGCGTGCCTAGCATTTGTAGTGGTGTCATTTTAAATGATAAATTGGCGCTTTTTTTAAACTTTTTATGGGCTGGCCTACTCGTTGAGAAGGCCTATCGATACATATGTAATTGTTTACACCTTACAATTATAGTTTGTTCGTAAAAGGGGTGCAAAGTTTTCAGATTCAACTCATACAAGTCTTTATAGTTATGTTCCCTGATTTCTACTCGTCATTCTACGCGGCAACTCTATGGAATTCTGTGAATGTTCGCTTGCAAATTGTTGACTTTTTTTCGTTGTGTTTTTATTAACTTCCCATAATGAATTTTGCAATTGGAGCATACAAAACATTTAAACCGAAACAATAACAATAAAATAGCTGCACAGTATTTATTTACTTATGTAATGTTTTGAAGGTGTTGACAGCGAGTGGCGTTTAAAGTTGGGATAGGAGAAAAATGCAGTAACAAAACGAATCCCTAAATAAATAAAATAAAGCTGTGAGAAAATTCATATTCCCTATGTTTTTATTTTTATATAAGTGCAATTTGAGAAAACTGTTTTGCAAAATCGTGGAGTAAGAATAATTGTAAATTATGTTGTTGAAAATATGCACATAAATAAAATAAATAAAAATTTTAGATTTTAAATGGTAAAGTTTGTGTTATTTTTGGCACCATGGTTAATATGTATCTAGTGTTCCAAAGGAAATAAAAATGTTGCATTAAGTCATTAAGTATTTGATCTTAGGCCAATGAAAGTTTTGCCCTTGAGAATCTCGAAATCACGAAAATTTTCAGAGGCATAATCCAGAGAAACCAAAATACAGACATACGGAAGTCACTACATGACAATATCCCGATAAAATAATCTCCGTAAAAGGGAAAACAGTCTAAAAACTAAACCGTCATATAACTAAAATGTCAAAAATCCAAACAACGTTCAATCTTTTGTCGCACTACAAAGAAAATTAAAAAAAAAAATATTTAGTCGGGATTTATGTTGGGATCTTGTGGTGAGATTTTATCGTGTCTGGATTATGTTTGTCGAGATTGTATAAGCGACAAAAAAAGCATTTACATATCTCGTTCAAGTGGAACACGATTGCACTTAACAGAGCTAACCGCCTGAATTAAATAATAAAAATGGGGGCGAAGCTACAAAGCTGTCGGTGCTTCAAGCATAGGAACTGAATGCGGGCTTGTTGCAAGTGGACATTTATTCATAATATGATGCTCTAGGATTATTCCGTTTTAAAGTTTTTGGAAACTTATTAGTAAAATTTTATGAGTTTGCTCTTTTTTGGAAATTTTATTCGAGCTAACGAAATTGTTTTGAAGTATTTTCAAGACATTACAGACTGTCATTAACCAATACACGGACAGCAAAATAAAATAAATAGAAAGTAGGTGGTATTTCAAGTTTTTAAAGTCTTTTAAATTCTACAACAATGTTCATGACAATTCTTTTACGTATTATACACTCCTCAGTTTAATTTCATGTTCTTTCGTCTAACCAATATCAAACCCAATTTTTTCTCATTTCTAACACTTTTAACTTCGCATACTTTTTCGATTTTGTTTTACTTTTCCCATTTATTCTTCTCATCTTAGCAGTTTTTTGTTTCTTACGTTTAGATCGTCAGTCTGTCCAACTGTCTTATTGTTTGTGCGTTGCCCTTCTCAGTATTGTTTTTGTTAGTTGATTGGATGTTTTCCTAGAATCTGATTTTTTGTTTTCAAATCCTTCACTTCCATTATAACTTTACCCATCCATGTTGCTATTGTGTCAACGTCCTTGCAATGTTAATCTGCGCATAGCGAGTATTCATCCAGCATTTTTCGTTTATCTTCGAACAACATCAGCAACATTATGTGTACGTTATTATTAAGGTGGTGTAAAATATGTTGCTCGGAATGTTATTGAATACAATTGATGTATTGAGTGTAGAACATCAGTACGAACGCCGAAAGGTAAACCTTAGCAGATTTTATTTTTCAAAAGACGGATAAGCCATGCAGTGTATGGTTATGAGTGAGTTTGAGATTTAAGCTGATTATGAGAAATAATTTGAAAACAAAAGATATATAAATATGCTCATAGATATAAGCACTTCATCAATTACCAAATACCGCTTGAAATGAACTCATTAGCCTATATAATTTAATGAAAATTATTTCTAAATTCATACCTAATTTTGCCTGCATATCAATTGCCGGCCACCCATACTGTGTTACGTGTATCATCTTCTCCATTCAGTCATCAACAACAACGCCCCTGTCAACAACTGTTTTTCCATTTCTATTCGTACTTATTCAAGAAGCCGTCATCTACAGTGGCTTGTCTTAATGACAACTCTTGGAATGTTTGCATCGTTAAAGCGTCCTTTTGTAATAATTCTTAGATCATCCTATACAAAAATAAAACGCAAAGCAACACATTGCGTGAAAGAAGGTGTGCCTGCTGCTGTTGTTGGTTCGTGAATCGGTTAGCGCATTGGTTGCCCTTATGGGCGTTTTTAACTTGTTATGTGATTAAACACCGACATTTACTGCTTGACCTGTGCAACAGCAGTGCAGAAAGAAGGATTGCGCATAGACGAGAAAAGGCACACCGCACAACATAAGAAACTCATTAAAAACGCACCCAAGTTGATGTTGGCGTGATGGGTAGCTGTTTTGTAAAAAACAAAACAATTGCAAAAATATCATTCGTCCATTGCAGTGAGTCTAGCGTAAAAAGGATGCCCGTCAATGGTACAATGAAAAAGCTGACTGTGTATAAATTACAAAAAAAATTCAGAGGTTATCAGGCAGCAGAAGGTGTAAACGTAGTTAATTATTGCAACACCTCTACGAAGTAGGATATATGCATAGTTATTTTTATAAACAAACTAGCAGAACCGGCAGACGGTGTTCTGCCCTAAAGTTTTGGTCTATCTGCATACATTTTAATAAGCTTTTTCCGTCTAACTCTGCCCTCGCCCCTCTGCCCTAAAGTTTTGGTCTATCTGCATACATTTTAATAAGCTTTTTCCGTCTAACTCTGCCCTCGCCCCTCTACACTTTTTCCTAATCTTTGTATTCACTCCTCCCTCCGTATTTTTCGCTTCATCTATCACCATCTTCGTCTCATTCTATCTCTTTCTCAGTATTTTCCTTCTCTCTTTTCTCTTCTCTCAAGTTTTTCTCATTCTTGGTGGTATGTATTTTGTTCCAGTCCCACTCCGAGTCTCAGTCTCAGCCTCAGTCACAGTCTTAGTCCTTATCACAGTCCAAATCCGTCTCTGGTCTACTTCCCGGAAAAAAGCATCGTAAATACTAATATAGGCAAATTTGTATACCAAATTTCAGGCAAATCGAATAGGACGTATGTAAATAGGTATGTGGGTATTATTAATTCATGTCTTTATTTCGGCTTCGCATGCATATTTATCAATTTTGCCAGGTTGATGCGACTAAATCGAATATCACAATGAAAATTACTTTAAAGCTCTCAGCAACAGCTTTCTTTACTTTAAAGCTCTCAGCAACAGCTTTCATTTGATATCCATAATACACACACATTCTAGAGGTATCCGGGTCCATGTTTTGGCCTATATCTCGAGACCCTAGTCACCCAGCGGTGTAAAACTTACTCTGTACTAAAGAACACATCAACAGCTTCAATTTGATACCCATAATGTAAAAACACATTCTACGTGTATCCGGGTCCACGTTTTGGCCTATATATCGAGACCCTAGTCACCCAGCGGCATAAAACTTACTCTGTACTAAAGCACACATCAACAGCTTCAATTTGATATCCACAATTTAAAAACACATCCTAGTGTTACCCTTATCCACGTTTCTGCCTATATCTCGAGACCCTATTCACCAATAGGTATGAAAACTACCCTGTACTAAAGCACTCATCAACAGCTTTCATTTGATATCCATATTGTATAAACACATTCTAGGGGTGCCCGGGTCCACGTTTTGGCCTATATCTCGAGACCCTAGTCACCAATAGGTATGAAAACTACCCTGTACTAAAGCACTCATCAACATATTTCATTTGATATCCATATTGTATAAACACATTCTAGGGGTGCCCGGTCCACGTTTTGACCTATATCTCGAGACCCTAGTCAGCCAGGGGTACGAAAAATACCCAGTATTAAAGTACTCATAAACAGCTTCCATTTGAAACCCATACTCTACAAACATATCCCAGGATTACCCAGGTCCACGTTTTGATCTCAAGACCCTAACCAGAACGGGATAAAAAGTATCCCATGTCCGTTCCCTGGTTCTGAGCTACCTCTCCACCAATTTTCAGCCAAATCGGTTCATCCGTTCTTGAGTTATGCGTAGTGTAACTAACACCACTTTCTTTTATATACATATTTGAATTTTTTCTAAAAAAAAATCATAACTCAAGAATGGCTAAACCGATTTGGGATTTCAAAATCAACTAACCATCATCTCTCCTTCCTGTATCTTTCCTAAAAATTTCATGGCAATCTTTCTATCCGTTCTCGAGTTATGGAGTGACAATCAAAATGTACACTTCTTTTTATATATATAGATTTATATCAAGCATTTTGCTATATTTAAGATGAGGATAAAAAATCTCAGTTATATTAGGTTCCTTGACCGGACTTACACTGATAAGCGTGATTTCTTTAGTTTCGCTTTGAGAGATAGGAGACAATTGATTATATGTATATGTAACATGTTTAATCGAAAAAATTAACATTTATGAAAACCCTAATAAACAACACAAACATTTATGAAAACATTTAGGAAAAAAAAAACATGAATGGCTGCTTATAAGACTTGCAAAATAATAATTTTTGATGTCATCGCGGAGACAAGAGATCAAAAATCGATCCACAACCGACTAAGAAATCAATAGAAAGTTTAAAACAGCATTAGCGGCTCCATGAAACATTGGAAGCATAAGATTTTAAAAACTAAATATCGAAACATAAGCCTAATAAATTTGTGATTGAAAGTAATGCTTAACAAAACTTGAAGAAAAAAATAACAAAATTTAAGTGTACTAAAAAAACTCGAATGAGGCTTTTGTAGAAACTGGAGAAAAAATCAAGATATATGAAGATCTTGATATCAACAAGAAGTAGGAAAGCAGTTTACCTAGTGCCTCACTATATCTAAAAACAAGTCACTGAATGCTATAAAATAATACCAACCTACCACATGCCGAATTACAGAATCCCCAAATACATAATCTAGACACGACCAAAACCTGACCATTCATAATGAAAAACAGCGTACGTAATACCGACAAGGCATAGTCGAGACACAAATACCGACAAATTTCGGTTTCAATTTGTATTTTTTAAAACTATCTCCTTAATGATGAAAAACACAAAAGGCCTTTTAAAATAGCAGTTTTACGAAATTTTTAATTAAAACAGCTTTATAAAACTACTTTATTTTTTATGATTAAGAGGGTATATCTAAATTTTTAGAAAATTTTAGTAGACGCTGACAGTGCGGTGTAAGTTTTACTGTTATTGAAAATTTATCTAGTTCATGACATATCGGCACTTAGTATTGTTGGGATGTTGCCCTGTTTCGATATTGTGTTAACTGAATGTTGTACTGTTGGGATTTTGCAATGTCTGGATCGTGACTTGTCGGTATTCTTGAAAGTTGTCTGGTTTGTGTTTTGTTCGGATCCTTAACGCCCGATTATGAGGTTGAACTGAAAGCCTAAGTAGCATTAGTCACTTATTTGACAACCTTTTATAAATAATTTTTATTCTTGAAGTCGTTCTGGGAATCTTAAGCTGAAAAACAATTTAACAAAACTGAATCGCAGCACTTTTCCGAAATATTTCTGTCTCAATTGTTTGCAGCTCTTTTGAAAACGGAAGAGAAATACGTATTACAAACAAGCAAAGTTTAAGAAAACATAAAGAAAAGCTTTATACATTGAATAGTGAAGCCGCAAATCTTACTGTAGTGAAATATTAGAAGTACTTTTGTGTGAGATCTCTCAGCAGGCGCATATAAAACATTATTCGGAGATCCTGCAATATTTTAATCAGATATGTAGCTAAATAATGAATTTTAGAGCGTCGTTAACCCTTGTTAGATTTTATGCAATTTTAGATGTAACAAGTCGAAACGATACATTTTATCTTCGAGAATGCTCAGATAATAGTTTTTAGTTATACATACATATGTAAAAGTTTTTCAATAATATATGCATATAAATTAGTCTCAAAGTTCAAAATTCACTTGAAAACATTGTAATTTTTATATATAGATGCTGCGTCAGTTTCTTAGGAATTTTTTACGTAAACCGTTTTTATCACGTTCCATTTTGATTGAGATGCGAAACCCAAACAATTAATATGCAATAAATTAATATTTATGCATATCTAAAGCTATGCTGAAAATCCTATAGAAATAATAGTAAATAATAAGTAGAGGGTGTTTCGTAAGGAATATGAACACAAAAAGAGCTTTTTAGAGTAGATATTTTTTGAAGATATTCGCTATTTAATTTTAATAATAATTATTATTCAATGCTTCTTTGAGTGTACTACAGTTCACAACAAAATTCATTTGTTTATACACTTAGGACCGGATTCACCACCTTCAGTTAGTCACTTATCTATAAGTTACGGAAATTTTCGTTTTCTGCATGGCAGCTGAAGCTTCCCGTCTCAGTTAAGTTAAAGAAAAAAGTGTAAATAAAGCTGTTTGGCTAATTTTCGTGTATTCACAATATATTTTTGCAATTTTCCCACAAATTTTCACAACTATCGATTTAAGAGTGTTTTGGTCACCCTGTGTTGGTGAAAATCAAAATATCAAATGAAGCTAGCTAGCTGATGCTATCCTCCAGGTAAAATCTAACTTAACTGGAGATGGTGGAAACGGCCCTTTAGTTAGTTCCTTATGCTTATGCTAACTGAAGCATTAACTGCCAGTTAAGTGCAAGGCTAAAGTGTAAACAAAATTATATTATTTTAGTAATTTTCGTGTATTCACAATATAATTTTGCGATTTGTCCTACAAAATACTCACAACTAACGGTTTAACTGGGGTTGGTCACCCTGTGTTGATGAAAACAAAGTTGCCAAATGAACCCTTCAGCAACATGACATTTTCAGTTAATACAGCTTTCAAACACGTAGCTGTCATCCACACGAAATCAAAATACTCAAAACCGAAATGAGAGAGAAAGGGACCAGGGAACAGTTTAGAAAATACATTCACATCCAAATAAGAGTGCTTAAATGTTTTTGCTAAGTGCATTGTCAGATCTGACAGTGCTTATTGAACGATAAGAAATATGCCAAAAATATACAAATTTAAATTCTTAAAGAAATTTTCAAAATGCAGCACCCTATAAAGTGAGTAAAAAAAAATATAAAAAATGTGAAATAACGGACATGTAAGGAATTTCAATTAAAATATATATTCGCAACAGTAATTGTATATCTATGTTTATGCATATTGAAGTAAATTAATGACCACATGAGTAAAATCAAAACAATGCGCAATAGAAAGCTCCATCCATCGGTATGCCATAAATGCGCCGATGCACTTTGGGCGTGTACCCTACTAAGCGCATCCGATTTACGCTTGACTACGCGGCACATACCCCACCACCCACACATTCACGCACAAATACTTTAGATATTTTGCATATTTATTGCATTTCCCCAATAAATAAAAATTACAAAGTAAATAGTTTACTTAATACAAACAACGCACTCCACACATCAGCACTAATTCAGCGCCGCATACAAAGCGCACAAGTCTAGACATTATTTGACAGCTTTTGGGGAGCGCAATTTTTGACCGATTTAATTTAGCATAAATTTACTAGAACGTAATATTAAAGAAAAATTAAAAAACAAAATAAATGATAAGCAACAACGACGTTTAGGGTGGTATCATACAAACAAACAATTTTTAAACGCTTTCAAAAAAGTATTAAAAACATTCGTAAATGCTTTTAATAAAAGTGTTTCCTGTTTAAAAAAAGGTTTAAGCGAAAAGTGCTATTCAAATAAGTGAAAACATGAGAAAATTCCATTGCACTCTGATGCTGTCATTGCCCATATAACGAACCCAATTAAATCTTAGCACGTTGCAAAGCGCTCGACAATAAACACTGCACACTGCACACACATGCAACTCAACAGCAATGACTAATGCTTAATGCCGCACCGATGTAGCGCGCGCAACCGTTTCGCATTCTCCGGCAGGCGCTCTGACGTTGTTAAGGTGTGAAAAAAGACACCCCCAAAATGTGTCTTTGTAAGAGCTAGAAGTTCTTTGCTCTGCGTCAGCGGCAATCGCGAAATACAAATAATATTTTCTTTATACATACATATTTCCCCCAATTGGTAGCGTGCTGCACATCCGGATTTTGTGCAGTAAGCGGAAAAAGACATATAAATTCTTGTCCCGCATACTGTATATACCCAGTTGTGAGCTTAAGAAAAGTGCGTGATTTTCCAAAGACGCTGCAGTAAAATTACGATTCAGTTCCAAAAAATGACGCTTCTATAGGTACAAATTTCGTATCTCGTTTTGTACGGGCTTCAAAAGTTGTATTAATAAGACCTTTTAAAGTATCTGTAATCGATTATCGTATTTCAGTAATCAGAATTATCCAGGTATAGAACCGAACAATAAATTGTTAAGTAACGCAGTGCTGACAATTGACACCGCCAATGGCATCGCCGTGCAAAAGTCGACAACACAACCCAGCAGAGTATTGAGCGAAAACTAGTACTGCCGTCAAAAGGAAGTTTTGGAAGTCGAAACATGAACTTGCCAAAAGTGTTGTCCTGAATGGAAATTTCCATTGGCCTTCACAGATTTTAAGAATATTTGAAGAAATTTTCATTAATGACAAGAAAATTTGGAATTTTTCATATGTTTTTTAAAGTCCAAATGATTCCTGTGTAGAATATCACATTATCTTGGCTACCGTACCGACAACGATCTATTTCAGCAATCTTTTGAAAAATGCCCTACCTTTAACAGAATTTCTAACCCCATCACTTCTTGCAGTAATGCCTTATCTCTGAATTTAATTGGATGAGGCACTACTAAGAACTCGCTTTTAGAACATCCAATATCATAATATATTCCCAAAACGCTTTGACTGGGACTTTTTTTGTTTTTTAAATAACGCTCGATTTCAAAATTCATTTAAAGAACACCCCTTCGCAGAATCTCTTGCAAAACGCCCTATCCCAGTATAAATTCAATACATTTTGAGCGGAATTAGTACGTGCAGCTACGTTTCAACGGAAATAAGGGATGAAGAAAATACCTATACATTCGATTTGCCTTCTAGAATGTGGTAGGCGAATACCGCAGAGTGGTGTAAAATTATTCAGGTGTTAGGACTCTCGCTTTGCCAGACTATAAAAGGCAGCTTGCAAGCAGGCGATGCAATCAGTTTGATTTTAAAGCGTTGTAAGTGAATTATGGTTAATTAGCATTGAAATGTCAAGTTGTACTACTATTGTTAGTGGCAATAAAACTAACGAATCGTATGCGGTATTTGTGGTCTTTTATTTAATTCCAGTAAAACGAACCGGCTTTGTAAAAATGAGGAATCCACAAATTCTTGATAGTATGAGCTAATTAATGGTTTGGACGTAGGAATTGATGAACATTTGAACGAACTAATCAGATGCTGGAAAGGTGGATTAACTTTTGGGCTTGGCTTTATAAATTTACCTAATTTCATTCTCGACTTTCTTCAAAGCGTAAGGAGTTACTTGAAGTGCCAAACGCATATGGGTATAAGATAGTACCAACGTTTTCGTACACTTAACACGGAAAGCTTAAAAAATAATGATCAACTTTCAGCAAACAGCCTTTGTTCCATCGCGACCATGGGGGGAAATGTGCAACATTGGAATGTACGTCCGGCTTGCGGGTCATGCGGCCATGTCTGTAGGTTGTGTGTTGCATGCCACATGTTACATGAAATTTGCTGCATGCAACTGTATGAGAGAATAAGTTGCACATGCCAATATGCAGTTTTTTGTGTACACCGCATATGCTAGCGCACTGTTGCCATATTGTGTGAAATGGATGCAGTAAAATAAAAAAAAATTATTTTTTTTACAAACCACAACTAATATGTTATCAATACATTTTTTTTTTTAATTTTTCTATAAATCGCAACCACTTAAATTTGATGTTTTAATTGAATAGTCACTTTTCTTATTATGAATTTAATTGGCGTCTGGCAAGCGCCTACACTACGACGACGGCATCATCAATCTCAGCATGCAAGTGGTGCTGTGTGCATTAAGTGTGCGGGCGCATGCATAATCGGTGGACGCTGCTATGTTGCGCCCAAAAAAAAAAAAACAAAAAAAAACAGTGTGAATGGAAATTGAAGATGTGGGCAGCAGCGCTCTTGGGGAGTACCTACATACATGTTGAATAAAAAAAATTAATGTTGTTTATAAACGCCTAAAATTGTCGAACAAGCTGCTGTAGGTGTACCAAAAGGACAGATGCACATAAGTACGACAAAGCGAACAACATAATTTTTTACACTAAAAAAATACAGTTATGGTGCGAAAAAAATTATATAAATTTTAATTCATTTACCAAATTTTAGTTCAAACGTGTACGCACGTTGATTGCATTACATGGCTGTTTGTAGAAGATAATCATTTTTGAGCTTTATTTTTTGTTATTGCTTATGCTCTCGTTACACATTAATATTGAAAGCATTTTTCTAACCTTTACCGGCTTGAGCCAACCCCTTTGGGAATTCATGCCGTACATATGGCAAAAGTGACGAATTATCTACACAAAATTCGGCAGTCTTCAATTTCAATGGAAATTTGTCGGACATTTTCTAAAAACTTCAAGGTTCGCTTTTACTTATTATTCCAAAACAAAATTCAATTTTTCAATTATAGAAAAAAAAAAAATATAATAAAATAAAAAAATTGTAAGCACTTCCTTTATATAAATGGATAAAAATCAGCGAAAATGTGTCTTTATATAAAGACATATTCTTGCTAAATTTTTCCTTTTAAATTTGCAATTGCAAAAATATTTATGAGAAGCAAAAATAAAAAAGTGTCGCGCACATTACTTGGATTGGAAAGTTGGTAGTAAAGGAAGGATAAAGGAAGTCGGCCACCGTGGTGTGATGGTAGCGTGCTCCGCCTATCACACCGTATGCCCTGGGTTCAACTCCCGGGCAAAGCAACATCAAAATTTTAGAAATAAGATTTTTCAATTAGAAGAAAATTTTTCTAAGCGGGGTCGCCCCTCGGCAGTGTCTGGCAAGCGCTCCGATTGTATTTCTGCCATGAAAAGCTCTCAGTGAAAACTCATCTGCCTTGCAGATGCCGTTCGGAGTCGGCATAAAACATGTAGGTCCCGTCCGGCCAATTTGTAGGGAAAAATCAAGAGGAGCACGACGCAAATTGGAATAGAAGCTCGGCCTTAGATCTCTTCGGAGGTTATCGCGCCTTACATTTATTTTGTTTTTGTTTTTTTTTTTTAGTAAAGGAAGGAGATATTATTAGTCAATCCATTGCGCTCCACCTTTATATTTTTACTTCTCATAAATATTTTTGTAATTTCTATGTCAAAGTTTAAAAATGAAAGTTTAGCAAGAATATGTCTTTATATAAGGAGACATTTTTCGCTGATTTTTGTCCATTTATATAAATGAAGTTCTTAAATTTTTTTATTTTATTTTTATTTTCTCCTTTTCTTACATTTTCTCGGTGTCTTAACCTATCTGTTAAGTTTTACGCTTCTAGCTCAATGAGAACTTACATAAAAATCAATCCCAAAATTCCCTCCGTTCCGTTTGATGTTTCAAATATCTCAGCACGTGCGCCCCCTAGCGAGACTTTTTGTATTGTGTCATCGGCTGTCATCGACCTCTGAATTAAGCTCTAAATTTTTAGCCATTAGCTCATAGAGAAGTTACTTAAAACTCGGTTTCAAATTTCCAAATTATTATCTAATTTTTTCAATCCGTGCGCCACCTAACGGAATTTTTTTCTCCTTTTGTTCCTTTGTCATGGTGTCTTAACCTGTTTCTGAGGTTTCATGTTTATAGCTCAATGAGAAGTTACTTTAAAATCGATCTCCAAACACCAAATTTCCAAATTCTTATCTAAATATTTCGATTCGTGCGCCACCTAACGGAATTTTTTCTCCTTTTCTTAAATTTACTCGGTGTGTTATCCTATCTGTGAAGTTTTACAGTTGTAGCGCAATAAGAACTTACATAAAAATCAATCCCAAAATTCCCTCCGTTTCGTACGATTTTTCTAAATATGGCATCCCGTGCGCACCCTAGTTACTTAAAAGCTGGTTTGAAAATTTTCAAGATCTTATCTAATTATTTCGATCCTTGCGCCACCTAACGGATTTTTTTCCTATTGTTGCATTGTCACGATGTCCTAACCTATGTGTAAAGTTTCACGTTTGTAGCTCAATGAGAAGTTAATTAAAAATCGATTGCAAGATTTGTATGAAAGCGGACAAACATTCAGCGACCTAATATAAAGAAAGTAAAAACAATAATTATCATTAGAAAAAAAATATTGTTCTGGCCTTGAGCTCGAATCGAACCTTGAATCATTTACCAATAGACCGATAAAACAAAAACATTTGTTTTCTAAAAACTGTTTAAATAGAGCTCCGTACATATGATTACATTGATAAGGTAACAGTGGATACTGTAAAAACCAAACTAATGTTACTAAGCTTTTAAGCGCGCCTAAAAATTCAACACCATTAGGTTAAACAGAATATAGAATTATATCTACCTACACATGGTGAATAAAATGAATTACAACAAACACAACACTTAGAGACCAATTGCAAGGCGAGCAGCAGCGCATTCATATGGCTGAGTGGTTAAAGGCATCTGCCTTTACACTGGTATGAATGTTGGAGATTCGAGTTCAATACTCAGCTCCCGAGATGCTAGCTGATGAAGAAGTGCAATCCAGAAACATGTCATAGTAACGATCGCCGTTTGTGAACTTTGCAATTTCTCGCTAATTATCAATAACAAAAACTTTTGTATAAAGCAATTTGAGACAGTCTCGCTAATTACATACAGAGCTCCGTACCATTAACTTACTAAACTCATATCAAATAAGTAGCCTTTGTGCTTTATAATAATTGGGTTTTTTGGAGATCTAAGGCTAGGATCAGGGTGTCTGCTTAAAGCAATGCTAGACGGGAATCTATATCTGTTTTTTATATATTTCACAAGCCAGAAATATTTTTGGCACTCTGATAACTTTACAATTTTCCATAAATAATATTCATATATGGTTAATACCTTGAGCCTAAATATTATTAAACAATTCATTAGTCTAAGTGATTCTTATACACTTTGGTTGAAATTGCTTCCTGCTGCATATTTTCTTTCGTGCAAACATACTTCATATATTAATATGTAACTTAAGCTATGCATTTCTCGATGGCTTATCTGATGAACAGGTTTTTGCATTGAGCTATTTCTAGAAGCAACAACTAATCGTGAGTTTTATTTTGTTATTGTTAAGCGGGGAGTTGCCTTTTGCTCAGCAAGCGTTAAACTCAAGTCAACATTAACTGGAATTTAAAATCGCACTGAAAAATCCGGCTTTAATGTGTGAAAAAGATTTTTAAGCAATTTTTATATTAATAAATATTTTGCTCAGAAAAGTATATTAATAGTGATATCTTAGCTAAGTGATATTACAAAAACAAAACAAAAAGGATATTTTCACACATTTAACCGATCTTGTCAAAAGCCGCATGATAAAAGATTATTTTTTTGCGCATAATGTTCAGAAAGTGTTACAGATTCAAGATTTGTAAAAAGTTAGGAGAGTAAATAATGCTGCCATTATGGGGCAAATGCTTTATTTTATGCTATAAATGAAATCAATTAAATATTTTTATCAAGTTAAATCGTCACTTTGGCCACATGTACGTCTCACACAAAAAACTTGCGTCAAGCTATGTATGTAAGCATGCGTGTAAGTATTAATTAACGTACCTATTTTACGCTTTTCAATAAATGTCATGTCGATGTTTGCGTTAAAAAAAATCTTAGATTTGTTTTTTTTTCACGTTTCTTCTACTCTTTTTCCATTGTTTTCTCTTCTACATGTTGTGTAGAAATTTATTTGTACGTCTTTTTTTCTTGGCCTTAAATGTTTACAAGTGTGATAAATGACGTGTTGCGCTGTGGAAAATATTTTACAGCTTTTGTGGAATAGTTTAGATATTTTAAAACGTTTTTTTTTTTTCAAATAGTGTATTAGGCCTTTACAGTGAATTGTAACAGTAATTGACAACACAGTGTCATGTGTTAAAGAGAATTTGTGTATATTACAAGTAAGGCATGCGAAGTATGTGTGAAATTGAGCATTCCAATAAGAGTTTGTAAGTCATAGTTGCAAGAAAATACCGTTTTTTTTTTGGTGATTTAATTGCACGTACATTCGTTATACAGCGCCACATTATACGAAAGTCTAGGGTGGTGTCCATAGGTTTGCTGCTAGTAGAAGTATACCCTATAGCAAAGATGCCCTCGCTATCTTCGTAAAACTATTCAGCATTCACTTATATATCGTGTGAGCACAGCGACAGAGATTCTGCAAAGCGAGCAGCCAATCAGTTTTCGCTTGTACGTCTAGCTCAAATATCCCTGCAAAAAATGCGATTAGTCTAGGATGAATCCGAGATGAGTCGCAAAGGAGTATGAGACCAATGCCAGTTTTGATCTCTTTGTATGAGTTGAACTGTTCCCTTTTGTTTGGGCATGTCCTATGAAGAGACTAATTGTACCCATTTATACCCGAAAGGGATCAATAGGGCCAATCACCTTTGTACCCATATGGGAAAGGGGACTGGTTTTCGGTTCTATAAGGACTCAAATACAGCCCAGTTGCATTTTTCATGGCAGAAACACAATCGAAGGGTTTAGCAAACCACAAAATCTGATGAAAGTTGTTCCGCCAGCTTTTCAAAATGGAATAAAAAGTATTTTCCGAAAATTTAACCCTAACTCCAGCGTATTTTTTAAGTCTTAGTAATTTAGGTTCGGTATAGGGCTCCGCATTTTTCTTAAATAATACGATTCAATCACCTGCAATCCTTTTCATTTAACTCACTTCGTTGCCGCTTTTTTATGTTTATTCAAATACATACATTTACAACCTGACTAATCTTAACTGTACCCGAAAGGGACTAAAGGGGATCAATTATGCCCAAATGTAGACAAAAGAGCACAATCGGAGACCAATATCTTTAGGAATTAATCGCACTATTTTTGGCAGGGATGCTTGTGCACACATACTACTACAAAAAAAGATGCGTGTTGGCGCTGTGCACACCTGATCTATAGTACTTTATACCAGGGATTGCAGATAATAATTTCGGACCCGGACCCGTGCGCATCTTGCGCATCCGATATAAAAGTCTCTTATGAAATATCAGCCGAAATCAGCTGTTCTATCATTCAATTAAAACTTACAGGTTGGCACTGCCATCTGGCGTATGGTAGCAACTGCCGGTAATGCAGAGCAAATATTCACAATAGTGCAAATAGATTTCTTTGTGTCCATCTTTACAACCAAAACTTTATTTATAGATTTGGATTCCAAATAAGAGCGAAAAAGAGACCCGTACATAAAAACAGCAATTAGAAATAATATATATGATTGGTTAAAATTTCAACCAAAAAAATTATACTAAAAGAATAAGGCACCTACGCTAGAAGCACACTATCTGGTTTCTTACAACAAAGAAAATCGATTTATGGATTAATTTTCTTTTTTGTTTTTGGTTTTACTATAAAATTCAATAAACAACAAATATTTTCGAGTGAAATTGATAAAAAAATTAAAAACATAATTATCTGAAAGAGATTTTTATAACAAATTTAAAAGTTATAAATTATATCTAAATATATTATAAATCAATGTCTTAAATTTTCGAAAGTGGTCATCTCGGTCACACCGAGGGGTTGTCTAGCGTGTCGAAATCTGTTTCTTTAAACTTCGGGAGTGTCCTTATCGCTAAAACAACTACAACAATGTAAATTCAGTGCTGTAACGAAAGTATATGTTATGGTGTTAGTCGTAAATCAACTGCCTTTCGTTTATTCAGATTATGAATTGGTATTTTCGTGTGTGCTCTTTAAGTTCAGAATAATTTAGCTTTCAGCTTTCTGTAGAAGTGAAAATAAATGATATTTTACGGAATCTCGAGCTCTTAAAATCACTTCCGTCAAAAATAACAATTTTGACTGAGCGAGTCTCCATAACAACATTTAAAGTGCAAAGGCAAGCCTACCATATGGCGCATGGTCTTTTTTATTGAAAATCAAAAAACTTTAGAACTAAAGTAAATGCTTGAAGGTAATGTTTACTCACATGTATACTAGACGTTTGGCGTAGCCTCGCGCAACCATGCCCAGTTAGTGTATAAAAAACATAAACTTCATTAAATTCAAAATTTTTCTAATAGAAATCGTATTTAAAAACGTATAAATCTACTTTCTAAACTTTTTCAAAATTTGAGAATACTCTTTTGAAAATGCAGTCTCTCAAAGTGTTAATATTAGACTATTTGGAAACTTTTTAAAAATGCACTTTGTTACAAAAATTTGATGGTCTAGAAAACTATGTGTTCGCTTGTTGCTTTTAAAAATGAAAAAAAAAAAAAACAAATAAATAAATAAAATAAAATAAAAAATTTATGTTTATAAATTTTTATGTATTTCAATGAAATTGGGTATACATATTTTGTAATATTGGTTCTTTTCCATCTCTTACTTGCACGATTTTACAGTTTATGTAATAGAATTTGCATTTTTTGCCACCGGTATGGTTTGCTGTGCCCTAAGCACAAAAACTGTTAGAACAACAACCACAACCACATTTATTTATTTATTTATTATATAATGGAAAACGCCAGACAACCGAAAAATCTATTAATGTTATTCTACTTTCAAAATATACAAACATTAGTTCAAAACAAATGGTTAATTAAAAAAATAAACAAGACATTTATTTAGAACAACAGTGGCAAAATATTTGGTAAAAAATTAAAAAAAAAATCTACCTAATTTTCTTGGCGCACACAAACATATGTATGTATATAAACAATTCATAAAGTTTTTAAGTATACGATTTAACTTGGCCTCACGTCTTAACCTGCAAATACATTGTAAACGTTAATGATCGGTTTGGTGGTGCCAACGTATTGGGTATGAGTTGCTATTCTATTGGGCTTTGGATGGCGCCGCCGCCACCGTCAAATAAAATTGTTGCCACCACTACCAATAGCAGCAACAAAAAGCAAGAAAGAAAAAACATTAATAGCGCGCATAGTAGCTGTAATTATAATGGCTATAAATTTGGGTGTTTTTGTTGTTTTTTTTTTCTGTTTGTATTGATATTGTCCGAGGTCTATTGATAGCGTCACTTATTTTGCCATGCACGATTTACAGTGATTTCTTCTTTGTGTGGAGTGGCTGACTGCTTGTGTATATGTATAGTTTTATTTAAAAACTCAATTTAAATAAATTGCCGCTCGCTTTTTTTTTATTCATTACTGTGTTTTTTTTTTTGTTTTGTTATTTAGTTAATATATTTGTTTTTCTTTTAATTTTGTTTTATTTTCGTGTGATTGTTGCTGTTTGTTTTATTTTCATTTTTTGTGTACTTGGTAATTATTTTCGACAATTAATTACTTTTAAGCTGACCTAAGCAATTTTATTTTAATTAATTTTAACATAGTTTGGCTATTATTGGCGCAAAGCTGTCGTTTTATATGGCTAATTGTTGTTATTGGCAACGAAAAATCGGCGGGAAAGGCGGCTGTTTCGACGCCACAGTGACAGAATAAAACAAAAGAACAAAATCGAAATGCCTAGTAGTGTTGGCAAACTATCGACCGTGGAGGTAATCGATAGAGTTTGGCTGACTATCGTTATAGAGGATTTTTCTCAGTGCCGATATATGATCGTTGCTATTCATTATTGAGTACAGTAAGGTCCACTTGCAGAACGGCAAGTTAACCTTACATGAAGGAATAAACTCATACACGTTGAATCAATTTCGCAAACATTTTTGATTCTGAATTGAATGTTTCAATACTCAAAAAAAATTTTTTTTCGTTAACGTACGCCATAGCTCTTTTAACTTGAAAATACCGATGAAAGTGTAAAAATAACTAATTTTCGTCAACACTAGAATAACAGTTAAGGCTGTTAGTTTTTATTGCTTTTTCTTTCTCTAGCTCATGCATTTCATAATATTGATGAATGATGAAATCAGGTCATTAACAGTAATATAAGCTAGATTAGTTGAAAATCTGTCATTTTTACAGAATATCAGAACAACAGTATTTCCCCTGTTAAAATTATACAAATTTGTTCTCTTAACAAAGTCGTTGAATTTTACCGTATGTCTGTTTATTCAGGAACAACAAACCCGATCGATTGATTTTACTAGCGTTGTTTCTGTCGGTCTTGCATTTCGTTGCCGATATGGGTTGAACCGAATTCGCAATAACAAAAAAAAATACACACAGTAGGTTGTTAGTGTATTAAATAATAGAAAAACTAGTTTCAAGTGAGTTTTATTAACAACATTCAGAAGAAATGAAAGTCTATGAAAAGAGCTTTAATGGTTGAATGTGTTGAGGCAGGAACTTCGTTAAAGGCTTAAAAGACCTTGAGAAACAATTGTCGTCTTGTCCAATTCGTTCAATATCCATAAATGCAGAATATGAAGTGGCTAGCTAAGAAATGAAGGTGTTTTTTTTTAATTTTTAAATAAAATTTTGTTATTACAAATTTACCCTTTTTGTTATAATCGGTTTACATTATCTTCATATTTTTTACCTTTTACGAGTAACACAATTAATTTTATTTTTAATACAAATATATATGTATATTTTTAATCCAGACTTTTAAAACCTAAAAGAATTTCCATAGTAAAATACTCATATTTTACGCAATGCGACTGCTATCACTATCGATATTCGATAATAACATAAAATCTCGATATTGTTATCGATATTTTGTCCTCAGTAATAGTTAACGTTTCTTTGTTGCTCCTACACGCGATTTTGAACTTTTTGTGATAAATTCTCGTCAGGTATTTTGTGACTCAGCTACCGTATAGCGAGTTGAATAAAAAAAAACATTTGCATGTTGTTTTAGCTCTTTTTCTTCTCACAATCTCATCTCTCTCGGTATAATGTTATGTACAAACACACACCAAATTGGCATTTTATACCACTTGGGCAATTTATTACGCAATTTATCATATAATAAATTGCCAATTAAAAAAAAAGCGTAATAAATTGTTTCAAACTGCAAATACAACCTTGTAAAGTGTGTTGGTTGAGTAGATATAAACGTCAGTTACGCATGGCTCAACTATATGGCTGGCTCATCTCATTAGCTGATGTAGGGATTGTCAAAAGAAGATGGCAAACTGAAAATGAAACCAAAACATTGAACGCATTTTCTTACAACACACAAAAATTTTAAAGTTTTATGTTTTCATTCCATTCCATTCCTTTAATACCAACACGCACATTTTGACAATCTGAACAAAGGTATGTTGTTGCTGTAGATATGAGCCCACCAGCCATCAAATTACTATTGTGTAAGCTAAATTGAGTTGTATGAACACCACTCAATTTAAATCGAAATTGCCTCAATTTATTTTTCTGTTTGAACATAGTATAAGGAAAGAGATCACTACCTAAACATAAAATATATGTATAATTTCTAAACACATAGATGATACCTTTCCTTTGTTTGTTAAATAAAAACGAGCAGTTTTATGTCAATTTAAAACATGTTGATGCTGTAAAAACAAATAAAAATACATGCTGTATTACCGCTGGCGAAGCTAAGAAGCTTAGCGCAACGTTGGTTCATGATATTGAAGCTTTTCGTGCACTAAAGCACCTCATTGGTCAAAAGTAAGGCTAATTTCCATACAAAAAAATAAGTTTCTTTTGGAGGGACTAGCGCCTTAAACAATATATAAAAGGCTTAGCATCTAACCATTTCTTAATCAAATAAAATAGAGCTTACGACTAACTTGTTTGTGGGGAAATTTCTCGCGAGTCACGGTTTCTCGTGAGATTCTCTATGGCTCAGTGTTCAAAACACTTGCTACTTACTGCCCACACTCTAAACAAAAATCCAAAAATATATTTATCATATACATACGTACATATTTATCCAATATTTTGGCAACCATTTAGCTTTTGAAATTCATAATTTTCGTCGCTTTTGAGTTATAGCATTTTTTTCTTTTTTGATCCAAATGCCTTCGATCGATTTATTATGACGACGACAGCTATAAATGCTTAGCATTGCCGCCAATGCACACATTTTTTAAACAAACCTACATATTTACCAAATGTACATAATTCAATTTATAAAATTTTGTCAGTCGATTTCTTTTACATACAGAAATCCGTTGCGGTAAAGGCTTGACCGCTTTTCAGAGTTTTCATTAATTTCTTCGTGGTTTTAAAAGAAAAATTTAGATGAGTAAATAAATTGCGTGCACAAAATTTTTTTTATTTTTGTTAAATAAACAAATCATAAACGCCTAAAAGTAGACGTTAATATGTATGTATTGTATTAGTATTGAGCTAGATTATAATATTGTTTATTTTTCGATACATTTGACAGTTTAAAGTGTTGAGCTATCAATCAGTCAAGTAAAAGGCAATTGAGACTACCATTTTGATATATTTATTATTTAATAGAGTAGGCACGAAAAAAAGAGCAGAGGTGCACTATTTGAATGTGTTGCCCTATTATTTTGGTCGAGAAGAATTTCAGTGAATTTTCCCCGAATACGCTCTCTATTTTTCACTCTCACAAAAAATTGATTTATGTACATATTTTGAATAAATTTTTAAGAATATGTTTTTGAATTGCGCATATGAATATTTAAAATTATTAAAGTAAGATATTTCATAAATATCAGCGTTATTCATTTTAACCCTGCAACGACCAAAATATCTTTACTTTTTAGTTTTTCAAAAAAAAAAAAATAGCCGAAAGACGGCAAACACATTTGTTTTTTGTAGTTTAAGTTTAGCCTTTCGCCGACTAAAAATTATTTCTTCGTACATTTTCTTTCCAAAGAAATATTACAAGAGATCGCACTAATAGCACAAATTAAGTTTAAATGTTTCAGAAAATTATTTGCAATGGAATTTTACCGATTAAAATCTAACGTTTTTACCCCATTCACCCATTAAAACTTTTTTTAAATTTATCAAACGAGCAAATAAAAAATAAAAATGAGGAAAAAGTATGTATAGTTAAATTTTAACCCTACAATTAAAATTAATTTAATTTCAGACAAATATGTATGAAGTTTAATTTTAACCCTGCATCGACTAAAAATAATTTCTCAAAAGAAGTATTCCTACTTGAAAAAAAAAAACAATCCTACATACCACTAAAAATAGTAGTCAATACTTTTTATATTTAAACACTAAAAATGGTATTTAAATCATTTTCAAAGACGCTTCAAGTATATATGTACATAAACACAATATTTCAACTGCACGACGGCGGCTTTATAACAAAGCTTTAAAGCTGTCATTAATTTTCACTAAATTTCACCCTTATCATTGCAATTGATCTGACGCAACTAACTCCCATTATAGAGATCGTAAATAACTTGAAGACATACTTATACATCCTTCATTTATGTACATAAAAATAAATAGGAGTAAATATTTATTTAATTAAGGTAGATATATTAGTACTTGTACATTAGGGCGTATCATGATGCATGTACAAAATAAAAGTTAAAAATATTTAAGTGTTTACCTTATGAAGTTTTTAAACTGAAAGAAAAAAAAAACCGAAACAATACATTTTTCTACGGCTTCTCCCTTTTATCTTCGCACGTTGTAAAATAAAGAAAAAGGCAGTAATTTATTTGCTCATATTGTTTCTGAGTTTAGTCTTAATGTTTTTTGTTTTTGTAAATGTAGCTTCGTTCAGAACGAAAATCGACACTGATGATTGCGCAACGCCGAAAACGTTCCAATATACATTAATATATCATTAATTGAAGCAAGGCTAAATTGGAGATGCCATAGAAAAAGAAGGAATCTCGAAAATTTTGCAGGGTGGCTAATTTATTTTTTCTAGTTATTACAATCTTCGCAAGTTTTCGAACTCACCACTTTCACGATACGCCCTATTGTGCACAATGCAGCCCATAATTTTTTTTTCAAAGTGATCTTTTTTCTCGCATGCACAGAAATGGCACCGGCAGTGATGTTAAACGGAATATTTTATTTTATAAGTATACACATATCTACGGACATTAGGGTGGTCCACCAAATAATAGTAATTTGTAAAAGAAAGAAAAGAAGCAAGTATTTCAAAACTATTTTGGTAGCACTGTCTATTACACATTGCCGCTCTTTGAAAATAATAAATTTGTGTTTTATACATTTATGGACAGGGTGTATAAATAACTTAGAAAACAAAAAGTTTTGTAATACTGCAGCAAAAAGTTACCTTTTTTTATATGCAGCGTGAGGCATTCTAATGTACAAATAAGTGCCTACTAGTTTTCATATGCTACATTAGCCTAAATTGGTGCATACAACAAGCATTCCATAAATTTCAAATCAATAGCTCCACCACAGTCACTACACCAACCAACACAACGTTTTGTCTAGCGCGAACGTAAAAAGATGGCGTTGCTTGACTTTATAACTAAGTGATTAAATCAATCAGTTAATCAAAACAACCATTCAAAGTACATATTCTTCATTTATCTATCTGACAGCGGCAATCTCTAACCGGCGATGTCCCCGCACTGGCTACCATAAACGCACAGTGCAACAATTGAGGCTTATGAGTGTCCGTTAGATGTTTCATTGAAAATCTTTTGAATTAGCAATTTCGAATCTCACGGAATTAAAAAAAAAAAATAAAGAGAAAAGTGAAAGTTCACACCTCAAGTTGGAATGCTAGTGTTATGAAGATTTTTAAAAGCCGATTTTTTTCCTCTTAACGCCCTGTAAAAAAAGCTGTGTCCAATGCTGTTGCTATCGTCATGCTGACACCCTGTAAAAGGACCGAAAGTATTTTTCTCTATCAGTTTGATGCGAAGTGAAAGCTAGAAGCATTGCTGGAATATTATAAAATATTTCAAACTGTAGAATGTATGAAAATTAATTATCCTAGCAAAGCTTATAGCGAGCACTTTACCGTTAGCCTCACTTCTTTATTATACTGGTTTCAATGGGGTGATGCTCGCATTTCTTGCGACACTCGAGTAAATTATTACAGCTCTCGCCTACATTCGAAAGAAGGTCCGTTCTGCCCTCCCTATTGCTCGCTTCCTCCACCTAACAATCTCCACATCTACCTGTATCGCTCCTCCGTTTCAGCTGACTCTGCCATTAACTTTCCGTCTCTCTTTTTAAGTCATATCCCCGCATACACCAAAATATTATGAACTAAGCCCAAGCAGCGTCGGTTTAACGTCAAAAACAGTGTCTGCGGGCTCAGCAGCGCCTACATACTTCTCAAAAATCTTATATAGCCTATAAAATAAAAAATCAGTACATTAATCAAAATTACAAACTACTTGGCGCTAATACTAACATTTTATTTTTCAAGTTGCATGTTTTACATAAAAATGCATCAGACTCCCTGATGAAGTTGTAAAACAAATATAAACGCGTAGGAGAATAAAAAACAAAATTTAGTTTTTTGTCTTAAGTACAATGTATTCGCCTAAAAGCCTCTTAAAAACCTTTAAAATAGTTCACCGGAAAAACAGCAACTCAAAATTTATTCGAAATAATGCCAAAATTTTGATTATTTTCAAAATAGTGTCCAAGTAATACTAAATTTTTAAACGGTTTTGTTTAGCTTGACTTAACAGGCTGGCTGGCTGGCTGGTTGGCCGGCACTAATTTTGTAATTCAAATTTAAGTAACTTCTTTATAAGCTACAAACTTGAAACTTGGAATATAGTTCAGTACCCTATGACAATGCAATAATAAGAAGAAAAAACTTCGATAGGTGGCGCAAGGATCGAGATATTCAAAAAAATCGTATTTGTAGTCCGATTTGGTCCATATTTGGAAAACATAATACATACATGAATAAAAAGCGACCTGTGATGTCCGATTTGGCTCATATTTGGAACAAATATTACATACAGTCCGATAGAAGTGACATCAAATAATTTGGAGTTCGACGAGGGACAAGTATACGTGGCGCAGGGTCGAGTAAAGTTTTTGGAAGGATTATGTATTGAGGACTTAGATTGTAACAAATTATTAGGAAAGAGTCCTTGTAATAATTAGTCACTAAATGAACTTAATAGAATGAGAAATAATACGCAATTAAATAAAGACTAAAAACTTGAAAATAAAATAATTAAACAAATTTTTTTAAGTTAAACGGTTTTATTGAAAACAACACGTACACGAAGTAATAATAATACTAAAAGCTAGAAAATAATTAGGTAGGTCCTAGGTACTAGTCATCATACTCCTCAACAATCTAGGGCGTTGATCAGACAATGAAATAAAAGCGTTGGACGCGTCAAATTTCTATTGATAGTCATAATACCAACTTAACCTTAATAATAATAATTTCACGCTTTTATTTAATTGTCTTATCAGCTGATCTAGATTGATAAGGAGTGTGATGACTAGTACCTAGGACCTACCGAATTATTTTCTAGCTTTTAGTATTATTATTACTTCATGTAAGTATTGTTTTCAATAAAACCGTTTAACTTAAACATTATTTTTTAATTATTTTTTTATCATATGTATCATTTCATTTTTGCAAACAACTTAAAATTTATTCATTGTTAATTCAATTGATTTTTGCTATCAATTACTTTAAAATGCCCCACTGTGCACATGTTATCTGCTTTGTGATTGCTATCATTAATGGCACGGATTCGAATGTTTAAATAACATATTGATACTTGTCGATATGCGTTTTCTCCTTAAATTTTCCACAGCAATTTTTCATTTCAGTTTTTTGTAATTTTACTTTTTCTTGTTTTGGTATAGCCGTTTATGACAAATATGGTGCTGGTTATGTTGCAGCGTTCATATTTGTTTATTTTTATTTTTATGGTTTGTACAACTCAAGCGCCAGCGCATTACTTAATGGACATGTTTGTTTTTGGTTACCATTTTATGTTTGTTGTTTTTTATTTTTTTGTTATTTTTTACTTGTTATTTCTTTTATTTTTAATTGGGTAAATGGCTTCTAAATATAGTTTTGTACAATTCAACGATAACCGTTTTAGTGTTTTAATAAAAAAAATTGTAAAGTTGTTTTTCTTCAAAGTACAAATTCAATCCAGTAGTGTTGAAAAATCTATACAAATATTTATTTTGAATGTTGTTTATTGAACTATCTATATAAATACTTATCATTATTAATGGTAGAAACGTAAAGGTAAGTAGTTGTTGTTTGACAAACGTGAGGTGTGCCTTGTCTATAAATAATTTCAATTGACGTATTTTAAATTTATTGACAGGTTTTTTCTTTTTTTTTTTGTTGTAGATCGCTCCATTTGCTGTATATTTATTTTCCATTTTGCGTGATTTTAAGTGAATATAATTAATATGAAATGCACCCAGTTTGTATATTTAAATATTTTAGGCTTCATTTTTTTCCTGCTTTTGAAATATGCATTTCTTTTTTGGAAAATAAGCGCGTGCCATACATTTTTTGATTTTTTTTTTCTAAGAAACAGCTAAGATTTTGGCAAATAACTTTAAAATTGGTTTGACATCATAATCGCACAGTTTAATTCTCAAGGAGTCGTTGCATATCGAGCCAATTCAGTCATCCCTAACCTCAATAACACCATTTTCAATAAAAAAGGATTTAAAGTGCTATGTTTTCAATGTCATATGGCTATGACTAATTGTTGTGAGATGTTGAGATTGATCAATTTTGTAACCAATTTTCGTTGCACGGGAAAAATTTATTCCAAAAAACTCTATTAACCTATTTTTTTAATAAAAAAAAAATAAAAATAAAAAATTGTATTGCTCTAACCAAAAATATGTAACAAATATATTAATTTGTTAATGGATGTAGTTGGAATTAAGTAAAGTAAACAAATGCATGCAACAATAAATTGAAGAGACTTAGCACGCGCGGATTCAGCAGGGTTAGAGCGGCAGTCATGGTAAGAAAAAACCTACGTATACCTGTCTAAGCTACTTAACTTCCGCACTGAAGACCTACCGGTGGTCACTACATGGCCCATAACGTGGAACATACATATATCAGCTTTAGCAGCCCCCTAAAGTAGAGAAGAGAAAACCCTTTAGAATCCCTACGACAACAGACTGATACAAATTTCAGTAAGGCGTTACCAATGTAGATAAGTGCAATAACTTCTAATCAAAGGCGCTGACAACTGCGTAGAACAGAGCTTGTCCTCTGCGAAAATTCAAGATCAAAGCCACCATGGTAGTGTAAGGAGTTGAGTCTTCTTAGAGCGCAGTTAAAAAGATTTTGAAGCTGGCAAAAGTTGCAGAAAGCGAGGTGTGCTGGTACGAATACAAAGATCTGTTGAGGATCTATAAAGATGAAATCAGCGGGTCGAAGGCTGTTTCATGGTAAAATTTCTGTGCGGACATAGAATCCTCCTCCCTCTTGAGAATACTGAAATAATTTAAACTTTACGCTTTTATTCTAAAAGCTCCTTATGACTATCTTAGCCCTAAAGTTCAAAGAATTCATGTGTTGGATAAAAACTTAGTTCTGAAAAATTTAATTCGTATCGAAATCAGAAAATAATGAATGAAGCCTTGAATGTTAGAACATTTTTTCAAAGGAGACCCTAAAAAATACAAACACCTAAAAAAAAAACAAAATATTATGCACAGTTATATATACTTAAATGAGATTTACTCTATCAATTCTCATTTTGAACAGAAATTGCATTTTACTTTTGACAGGCAATACAAAAATTTGCCACAAGCTAGACAGTTGACGTCAAAAAAGCACATTTACACTGCAATTATATATGTATGTGTATAATATGGTGTGATTGTAGCGTGCTCCGCCTACCACACCGAAGATCCTGGGTTCACGCTCCGGGCAAAGCAACAACAAAGTTCTTTTTCAGTTAGAAGAACATTTTTCTAAGCGGCGTCGCCCCTCGGCAGAGTTTGGCAAGCGCTCCGGGTGTATTTCTGCCATGAAAAGCTTCTCAGTGAAAAAAAAAAAAAACATAGGCATTTCAAAGTGGGATTTTTCAAAATTTGCCCCTAGGACCCAAAGGGGGGGACATCAGAATTCGCTTTAGAGGTATGGTTCCTTCGGCAAAGTTTCTTATTTTGATCCCTAGAATATGATTTTCACAGAGCAATGGGCGATCCCCACAAATCGACCCGGCCTAATGTATGTATATGAATATCTGAGTGTATGCACTATATTAGTAAATTTCATTTTCTTAGAAAACATGTCGTCACGAAAGCATAAAAATATATTTCGCCTAAATTCATCCAAAAGAGATGTGGCGACTATTTGGCTCTAAGCAACCGAAAAAATCACATGCTATACACAAAGCTAAAGGTAGTCACTTGGTAGCAGTACAAAAATTGTCGCACAGTAGATCACTCACAACTTGTCTCTTTTTTTTTGTTTTTATTTCCCAATAAACATTTTTATTCAATCTAATTTGTAATGCATTTAAGAACTAATCAAAGCTCAAATCTCAAATGCATCTGAAATAAACGTTGATAGTTTCTGGTTACTCTTTGAACTCATTCAGTACATGTGTGGTCTTCATGGACCGGCCAGTTAAACCTTAACTTACTGTTGATGGTGTAGTATAAGAGGGACATTTTCACTATCAAATTTTTCTAAATGCTCAAATTGAAAATTTGTATTTCTTTAAGCGCTTGTCAATCAATTTTGGAATCAAATGCGACCTTTATCAATAATACTTACTTACTTACTTAATCGGCGCGTAACCGTCTAAACGGTTATGGCCGTCCAACAATTGGTCACACCAAGGGAGTTTAAATCGTTTTCCACCTGGTCCTTCCAACGAAGTGGGCCGCCCTCTACCTCTGCTTCCATAGGCGGGTTCCGATAGAAACACTTTCTTGACCGGAGCATCATCTTTCATTCGCATAACATGGTCTAGCCAGCGCAGCCGCTGTGTTTTAATTCGCTTTATCAATAATATTCAACAAAAATTACTAAGGCGATTGATGATCGCGTTGTATACAAAAAAACAAAAAACAAAAAAAAACATATTTCGACTCTAAAGCATGCACTGATTTTTCATCGAATTGCCGTTCTCAAATGTTTCTCAAATAACAAACAACTTGAGAAGAATTTGAGAAAACATTAAGCGTCAAATGATAAACAACTCGACAAACACAAACATGAAATGAAAATTTTTTCTAACATTTAAGAGTTTTCGTTCCATTGTTTATTGTGTTGTTCGATTATGAACTATGTAGATGTGACAAGAGGCACGAAAATTTGCCACCTTACTGTGACGCATCATAGCTATGCAATAACCCTCAATACATTTTATGGCTAGTATTGCTAACGTAATCGAGCATTTATTTATTACTCTTAATTTAATTGTTAACACAATCGCGTGTGATATTCTCATGTCAATGACGAATCGTTTTTGTGTAAACGTGCTAAATTGCAAGTGAGCAATAATTTTCGCCTTTGACAAATGAATGATTATTGCTTTCTTCTTTTTTGCAAATTCTTAAAATTTCTATATTTTTCTATGTTCTTTGAACACTCTTTGCTTACTAATTTCACTTGTTTATAGTTAATAGCAGATAATAATGAAACAATTGGCTGAAAAAAATTTTATTGTTGTTTCAGATGGCAACAATTTAACATGTTTCTAATGTTACAATATAGCAAAGAAAACGTTTGTATTAACAGCTAATATCATCGTTTTCTTTTGCAAAAATTATAATTTGGTTAATTATTGTTATCAACTTTTGCTGTAAATTCAACACAAATTATCATTTTCACCAAATCTGCCTGAGCATTTTAGACAATATTTGTGTTTCTCTGTTGCTTTTGGCGACAATGTAATTTTTGAATTAAAAAAAATTGCATTACACAAACAAATAATCATGTTTACATAGATTACACTTGCACGCTATTTAATAACATAATAATTATATCTTCATTTTGTTTGCATTTTCATCTAAAACTTCTATAAATATGATTTTGTTTATGAGCGAATGTTGCCAACATTATCTCATTATAAATTTTTTTGTAGCTATGACAACTTTTATCTTTATATGAATCTGCAAGCGATGCACTACATGTATTTGTTTTTGCTTAAGAGCATGTGTTCTGCAATTAAAACTCAATTAACAAGTTAACAAAATACGTTGAAATTATTACTCAAGAAAATATGTTTTTGTTTAGTGGAATGTTATTTATTTGGGTCTCTAGTATAATAATTAAGTTCTGCCTATCATACAGAATGGCCTGGGTTTCAGTCCCGGCAAAGCAAAATAACAAATTTAGAACTGTTTTTTTTTTTTTATTTAATTAGAAAAAAGTTTTTCCAACAGAGTTACTGGAACAAAAAATACCGAAGTAGAAGACAACAGAAAAAATGCGTTTGAAAACGTGACCAAGTTAAAGGCCTTACTCAAAACTTCAAAAGTTTTTAATTCACATAAATAAAATAAAATTTAGGGCAAAACTTATCGCGTAGCTCCTTTGAGTATCACGCTAAAAATTTACTTTTATCCTCAAGGTACAAACCATCTTCTCTCTTGAGAAATCAACCATGAAACAACGGCCTAGTTAAGGGCCTTACTAGTTTATGTTGGATTGTACACCTTTTTTGGCATACCCTTATCATGACACAGTTAAAACTTTAAGCTTAGCTGTTTAAGAAGTGGATAACTTGGAGTAGTATTGTAGTGTAAGTGGAGAGCCAATCTGAGTTTCGAGACTCATAAGTTAACTCATACAGAATTTTTTCTAACCAGCATAGATATCTAGGGCTAGTATCGTTTAAGATAATTATGAATCTGTCAAACTAATTGTAATAAAACATGGATCTAATGACTAGTACGCATATGTCATTCAAAGTATTCACCATTTCAGAGTAACTGTGATTTAAGAAATTGATTTCGATCACGGGTCGTATAACACGATACGACCACAGATAACTTCTTGAAACGAACAGATACGAGAGAGTCATCTGTATCCTAGGCCGTAAGAATATATATAAACTTAGATATGAAATCCGTGACAGACGATAGTGCTATTCGAATTTTGCTATTATGCAAGATCACTTATTATGACAAATAATTGTAACAGTGCACGGTTGTGGTTCAGTTCAGCAGTTCTTGTTATTATTGTTATTGTGTTTTATGGTTTTCGGTGTTGTTCTTACACTATGGATAACACATTTAGTCTATGTGAGGTTTATAGTGAGCTCTAACTATTAAAGAACCTAGCCTTGTGCTCATATTTATTTATTGTTTTTAATATTTTTGCTATTGGTTGAACGTTGTTTTCATTGTTTTAGCATAGATTTATTTGGCTGCTGTTGTTGTTCTCGATATATTGTTATTTTGATTTGCTTATTTTGTTATAACTTGCTTTGTTATTATACATTATAGATTTTAGAGCTGTTGTTCTTTTTGATTTATGCTTATTGTTATGTTCTTGTTATTTTCACTTTCAATACCGGTCTTAGGTTTGCAGTTACATTTTTAGTTTTTAACTTTAAAGGTGTATTTTTTGTTAAAAGGAGCTGCTAAGTGGAGGCGTTTGCAGCCTAGAATTTTTTTTTGTAAACTCCATCGCCTTTGCGTAAAAAACACGCGAATTTTAATGAAACTAATAGATGAATGTATTGTATATATCTTCTGTATTACAACTCTCTTTAACATTCATAAATTTCAAACCAAAAGTTGCATATTAATTCGTCATAAAACTTGCATCATTCGATAAAAACAGATAATGGTCAAATAAGTACCACTAATTACAAAAAAAAAAAAAAAACATTGGACATACAAACTTTTTTGTTCTTAATTGCTGTAGTACATTAGACGGTCACACAATTACAGTTCATCATTTCAATTGTGATGCCAACTCATTGCCACTTAAATCATTTATTACTTACAAGAATTTTTTGCTGTTTAAATTTTTACTGCATAGCACAATTTTATTGTTATTGCCTAATATAATATATGAACAGAGATACTCAACAACTAACACCTTTGCTCAAGGTGCACATACCAAGTCGGAAGTTTTGTTGGTTTGCTAAAAAATATTTTGTATATTTTAAATTGATTTATTATAATAAAGTTTAGTTAAATCTAAATATACGCTTTTGAATAATTATTTAAAAACAAAACAGCGATTGCAGTTGTCTGGTTTCTTCTTGGATTCTAGTTTTTAATTTGTTTAATAAGTTTTTGATTATTCGCTATAATATTTTTCAAATAATGATTATAGTGACTAATTATTTAAAAAAATCAAAATAAGAATCATACAATTGGAATTTATTGATTATTTTAATGAAATATTGTTTGTAATTATTCGGTTTATTTTAAAAAGGCAAATAAATACAATAGACCTTAATGACATCACAAACACTTGATGAAAGCAAAAAAATTACCCGTAAAATTCACGAAAATTGAAAAGAACAACCCCACAGAAATGCAGAGATCAACCACAGAAAATATTTCGTTTTACAAATGTATTTTAAAGGTATCTTACATTACTTCAGTTATTCGGCCAGTCAACAAATGGAATAGTCGAGTCATGAACCGAATCATACCAATGAAAAAAAAAAATAAATGTAAGGCGCGATAACCCCCGAAGAGATTTTAGGCCGAGCTTCTCTTCCAATTTGCGTCGTGCTCCTTTTTAATTTTTCCCACAAATTGGCCGGACGGGACCTACTTGTTTCATGCCGATTCCGAACGACATCTGCGAGGCAGATGAGCTTTCACTGAGAGCCTTTCATGGCAGAAATACACTCGGAGTGCTTGCCAAACACTGCCGAGGGGCGACCACGCTTAGAAAGATTTTCCTGTAATTGAAAAACCTTATTTCTAAAATTTTGATGTTGCTTTGCCCGGGGTGTGAACGCAGAGCATTCGGTGTGGTAGGCGGAGCACGCTACCATCACACCACGGTGGCCGCCATACCAATATGACATGAATATTACAGTCCAGATGTTAAGGTGTTTGTATTTTGATATAGTTGGTCTTTTTTCTTCAATGACCCCATATCTACTGGACGAATATTTATTAAACTGTACACAAGTATAGTCTGACAGAATCTACTGGCTGTGGTTTTTTCAAAGAGAAGGGGCTGTTCTACGTCTTCCCGGAGGAGCTTCTTTTAGCTAGACCAATTTGGCATCATAAAGATCGATTTCTAAGCGATTCCAGTTTCAACACTAGGTCCAAAGACTTTTTATACTTGTATCATATATGTTAAGGCAACTCAAGAAAGTATTAGATAAAATCGACTATCTTGTGGAAAAATTACAACAAAAACAATTTTTAAAAAAGATGAACTCATAAACTATTCGCCTATGAATGACAAGTTAGTTAGAGACTTTTGTTGCCTATTGGCTATTTTCTGAAACAAGATTTGCTATTCGATGCTTTGCTTTTCCTACAGGGCACATACATATAAACTCAGCCAAGATGAGACATGGAAAAATACCCTCGCAAGTATTTAAGTGGAAAAAAGTTTAATAAAAACTCATTAAAAGTTTAAGCAAAACATTTAATAGCCAACAAAATCACCGTTTATGTGCACCCAAAAATACTCAGAAAAATTTTTACATTCGATTGAATTTTTAATTGCCTTTAGAAAAAAAAAATTAAATAACAGCTTTAGCAACAAATTGCAAATTGCCACATTACAGCAACAATGAAAACTAAAAACAATTAAACAATTATAGTACATTGGCATATGTAAATGTGTACATATATTAAACAAAATTAAGTGAACGATGCGTCAAAATTATTTGAAAAATTCACAAGCCCGATTTTATTGTTGTTGCTGCGACGATCACATGTTGCCGGAATTTTTTGGCTACTGTTTTTTTTTCTTTCTTGCATTCGATTTTACTTTTCAAGTTTTCAGCTGAACAGCATTGTGTGGATTTTCAAGACTTGCATTGTTCTTTTACATTTATTTTGTGTTTTAATTTTATTGTTCCATTTTTATCAGTTTTTAAGCGAATTTGTATATTTTTGGCTAACACGAGACCTAGAAGGGGTGTGTTGCATTAACACTTGATGAAAGCTTGTTTTTTTTTTTTTGTGTTTTTGTTAAAGCTATGATGACGAATTGCTAATGTTGCCTCAACAAATGTGCTGTGAATAAGTCGACCAGCTGTCTGTGATGACTGTTAGATCACATTGCTTTTGTATGTAACTATATAAGTTTGTATATATATATATGGATGCTCAACTGTGTGTGTCAGTTTGAGTTGCGGACGTACCCTTTTGTGGGTGGGTAATTTCAGTTGAGCGCTTATAGTACTTTCAGTTTTATCTGTATTCTATTATGTTGCTTGTTTCGCGTTGTTGCAAATCATCCTTTTAGTCAAGTGACCACTAGCACACACCCACTTTTATTTAATTTTTTTGACAATTTTTATTAGAAAAAATTTATGTAAGTACATAATTACTTGCTTGTTTGCGAATTTTTGTTTACTATGTACATACTAGACATTTAATATTTTAAATAAATCAATTATTTTTAGTTAGTCTTTAGCGCTTTCTTAGCGGCCAATGAATCATCATACATCACATGTTGTGGCAGAACAATTTAGAGCATGTTTTTGATTTGAATATTTTGTGTGTGTGGTAAGTACGTATGCATGCGCTACATTCTGGTGGTCCAAAAAATTTAATTGTTATTGCAAAGCTGACCACTCTAATTACACTTACACACCGATAACAAACTGAAAATAATGGTTGTAATCGATAACAAACCAATTACATTTCGATAAGCGCCGATAACAAACCAGCTATTGAATGTCTTGTAAAACTGTCTCAGAATTATGCGAAAATAGCACCAAAATGGTTTGAAAAAAAAACCTAGTAATAGTTCCAAAATCATTCTGAAATGGTTCCGAGACCGGAAATGACCTCAAAGGTATCTGCACTGCTGCCAAAGTAGTACGTACGCCATTACAAATTGTTTCCGAATTTGTTATTGCACGCTGCCAAATTTATTCTAAAAAGATCTGAAGCCAATAACAAAACAATATGGAATCATTCCGAAAAGATCTCTGAAAAGATCCTTAACTCATCTCTAGATAAAAACCTATAATAATGCCGAAAATATTTTGAAATTGCCATGCAATATTTACTAACTTTTGAAGTGATAGTCTCGCCATTTTCTAGATATTGCCTCACAAATAATCTTAAAACTATGCTAACCAGGAATAAAGCTACGAAAACTTTTGCTCAAACTGCCTGCGCAACGAAAGCACAAACGCCATTGAATCGTTTCCTAATTGCTCGATTTATTATCTACGTTTCATTGCTCGCTTTGAACATTTAAATATCCAATTCGTTTTGTACGCAATATACCAAATAACTCGTCAAAGAATTTTATTATGTCGTATTTTGTGTTGTACTATGGAAAATAATTGTATATATAATAATAATGAATTCAGAGAACAAGAGTCTAATTTGCTAATGAACAATAATACTACGGACGATCTGCATTACAATTTATACTTAAATATCCACCCATGCATATTTGAATCACCCTAATGTGCTCATGTTATAATCGTATACGGAAATATCGAATTCTTGGCAAATTAAAGTAAACGCAATTTTTTTGTAACTTTGTTATATATTTAATGGAAGTCTGGTTAACGTGAGTCCTTAGCTATAGCGTTGAGCTAGAATAGAGAATTTAACATAGATAATCCACTCAAAAATTTTTTTGTTATCCATTCATATATGTACATAATTTTGTAGGATTTGTCAAATTACTGTTGTACCTTTTGCTTTGAGTGTGCACCATGACGAAGTAGACATCATCAAAACTATGAGTTTTATTTGAATTTTTTTATTACCAAGCATGTTGTGATAATTTTTCACGTTATTCTACAAAAATCGATTGGTTGCTTTTCGGAGCCTAACAGAGCCATAGCGTGTGCAAACTTGATGTTAAATTCACTGCTCTTTTTCGGAAGTTCTGAATAAAAGACTTTCGATTTTACTGTTTTCGAAGAGTGTTTTAGAATTTCTACCATATAAAACAAAGCATATCAAAGAATAAAATATAAAACGTGCTTTAAAAAAAAATTGTCAAAAGTCAATACCAATTTTGAGAGACCTATAACTTCTACTTTCTTATTGTAGAATTTATGGGGCTATAAAACTCCATACTCAAAAAGATTCAGAAGACTTAGATTAAAAAAAGTTTTCATTAAAGTTTCTCGAATTTTTTTCGAAATTGGTTTTCGGATTGGTTTGCAGTGTTTTAGTTAAAAAATCAATGGATTATCAAAAATAATTAGAAAATTTTAAAAAAAGGAGCATTTAATTAACGAAAATTTGATAAATTTTTCTACTGCTGTTTTCGTGTTCATTGTTGTGTGTACTAGTGAAATAATTAAATGATATTATATCAATATTAAAAGAAAAATATATTTCTGAGTTATAAGCTCTTTACCTTTCTAACACATAGGAGCATAAAATAAAGAAAAATAGGGAATAGTTGTAATTTTTCCAAAAAGTGAAATTTCCACATCCAAATAAATGTGTGATCGCACCAGTCAGTGTGAGTCACTGTTTCGCGTCTGGCTCTTGTCACAATTTATTGAGTTTTTTTTTTTTTCAGATGAACGTTCTCATTCACCTCACACTCACGCAGAAAAATAGTTCGTAATTACGAAAATAGATTTACAAATATAAACAGCAGCAAAGATTGTTGCCGAGCACAAATTATATTTGCAGACAGCCAAGCGGGTGCAATATAAATATACACAAACACGCATACAAACCAAATTACGTATTAAAAATTTAAATAAATTTTCTTTAATAAAACATCTAAAACTTAAAAAGAAAAAGATATAATAAAAAAAAACAACAATTAGAGCTTATGCATCATTGCACAACTTGTGGCATGCCGCATGTTGCCGCCGCCAATGATTATATAGTCATAGATGCAATACATATGCGGCACAAGTCATATGCGGCACAAGTCATATGCGGCGAGTGTCCAGAATGCGCCACATCGACAGCAAAAATAAACACACAAAAACTATTCATTTAAATGTGCCGTACTGTCTGAGAGATTCATATCTGTTTGGGGAAGCGTAGCAAAAATCGCGTAAAGCAAATACCGCCAAAACAAAATCTGGGGGAAATTATCTGTATAAGTACGTGTGTTTATATGTGTGTGTATGTAGCGAATAAATGTCACTGTAGGGAAAATCTACAATTCTGAACTGACACGTTTAAGTTGGTAATTTCAGATCTCTACCCGCTCTTAGTTTAAATTTATTTATAGAATAGCTTAATAGCGGGATGACTTAAGGAGATCAGGCAGGAGTTGATGCCAAAAGCTCAGAAAGGAACCCTCTGCTCAATACGGGCCTGACTTGAATTGCTCAGAAAGAAGCTGTCGCGTAGTTTTCAAAAATAAGCGCAAAGTACCGAAGAGTTGGCGCGTGGGACATTTTCAACTTGCATTCCGTTCTAGTCGTTACGTCGGAGTGGTCGTGCAGTGTCACCCTCGGCTCAACTGAAATTTTTCGGGCTTTTTGGTTGAGCTGAAAATTTAAATAGGCCTCAAGTTGGCTTTGTGCTTCCTTCTGGCGTTTTGGTGGTGTTAGGAGATGCAATGCTTCCCTGACCTGGAGTTAGGGCGGTTTATGTGCACTCCTAATAGGAATCAGTGACATTTGAAAACTGGCGTGGTGCCATTGAAAAACCAAACTTGTTTTATATACTTAACATAATGTAACGGGATATTGTAACATGAACTAATGGAACACTATTAATACCTGGCGTGGTGCCATTTAAAAACCAAGAAAATTCTAACGCGAATCTAACGGAGCAAATTAATACCTGGCGTGGTGCCATTTAAAACCCAAATTTTATGGAGACATTAAAAATAATATATAAATACATAACAATAAAGATAAAAACCAACTTTACAACAATCTTGTCACATGGTGTATAAGGTGCTCTACAAACATCTTAACCAACCAGATGTATTGATGGATGAAATCAACAAAAAAAATTGTCAACTTTCATTACTTAGCTAAAATTTTAGTTTTGAGAGAGAACTCAACTTAATGAATTGATACAATTCTAGCTAGGATCGTACTAATTCCCACTTAAGTTCTAAATCAGAATTTTCGCTCATTAGTTAGTAGTTAATTTCCCTACATGGAACAAAAATAAACGTAACCCACATTGACAAACCGTTCACAATCAAAGAGTTCTTTTATTTAACGAACCACAAATGAAATGCCGCAAAAAAAGCCCTCTCACATAAACAGTTTTTCATATAGATGCGTTTAACATAATCTTATGCATTATGAGTAGATTGCACGTATTTTTATTGAGAACGGCAGATCGTGCGATACTAGCGCCATCTGACATGAAAAAGTTGCCATCTTTCAACTTTTGTTGCAAGCAAAGCACAAGAAGAAGAATTTGACATTTGATTTGGCTAAGGGTTCTTTCACACTTTGCAAGTAACATTATTTTCCCCCCTTGTTGGTACTTCTCCAAAATGTTTCACAGTTAAAAACTGCAACATAACAATCGAATACCACACAAAATATGTTAGCAAGTATTTTTCTTGTATATAATAAGAATGTTTATAAATGTGATGCGAAATTTTGTATGTGAATTGGCAATGCGAAATAAACTTCAATTGCCAAGTCTGTAGTTCCTTTATATTTACAAATGCAACATCTTGGTTGATTGTGGCGATGTTGCTGGAATGCATAAGATTGCGTTGAACGCATCTATATGAAAAACTTCATTGTCTTCAATGTGACTCGGGCTTTTTGGTTTGTTTATTTGGTTGACGTTTAAGTATTTTCTAAGCTGGCTGAATTTACCGGAATTTAAATTAAAAAAGATTGTTGCACTTTGATAATTAATGCAGAACAAGAATGTGGCAAATACATATATATATATACATAGAAAAAGATGAGCAACAACTAAAGTTGAAAACAATGAGAAAAATTTACAGCAAATTTTAAAAACAAATAGTGTAGAGAAAATTGGCAGCGAAATGCGTTATGAGCCACAAAATTGAGGCCGAGTAAGAGAAAGAAAGTTAAATCTTCTAACCTAGCATATTCGCCAAAAATTTAATAATTCAAAGCGAAACGAAATTGGTCAGAAAGAGATTTGAGATTGTAAGCTGTGCCTTAAGCGAGCTTTTGTAGTCGGGTAGTGGCCATCTGTTACACTGTAATACGTGGTTCATATCTCAGTAATTCAGGAAACCAAAGGAAAAGGAAAAGTAGTGCCTTTTACAATGAAATTGCAAAACAAAGTTGAATAAAACTTTATAAAAATATATAAATAATTCCAAAATTCACAAAATCTCCTATTCACCGTATGAGCTATGCTTAAATCGAAATTTTTATTGGAAAGCATGGAAACAACTCTAAACTTAAAATTTTACACGAATACGACACTGTTGTGAATTTCCCAAATTGAGAAAATGCATGCTATATTAATGTTTTAGGAATTTTTTCCTGATATTTTTAATATCCCTGGTCACAATTTTTTATAGCAGCCTTAAACTGAGTATTTGATCTATTTGCTCAAAGATAATTTTTATATGGGTATTATAGATTGAAATCGTATTATAGATCGAAATTTCGAAACCATCGCCAGACCATTTTGGGAAATTGTACGGAATATGCCCTGGTTGTTTTCTCGAACTACTTTGGATTGTTCCTCAAATGTTTTCAGAATTTAATCGCACTTTTTTAGGGATAGTTTCAGAACTTTTCGAAAACATTTTGGGACAATTTCAAACCATTTCATGAACATTTCGAAGCTTACTTTAGATCGTATCGCGAAAATTTGCAGAACATGTCCGGTATGCTTTCATATCAACTGTGATTGTTTTCAGAATATGCCCGGAAACATTTCCGGATAGTTTTATTTATCGATATTGTTTCAGAATCAATTCGGACTTATTTTAGGGTGAATTTTTGAAGTATTCGGTAGCAGTCTTGAACTGTTTCTAGACTATTTCGTTAACATTTCGCAGCTAACTTCAGGAATATCTGCAGGACATGACCGGGCTGCTTTCGGATCACCTTAGATTGTCTTCAGAATAATTTCGGCTCTATTTCCTGACAGTTTTAAAGATCATATGGAGGATATTTGAGGATTGTTTCGGGATGAATTCGGACTTATTTTAGGGATCATTTAAGAACTATTCGGAACTATTTTTGAACCATTTCATGAATATTTCACAGTTAACTTCAGATCATAACCGTAATATCTGCGGAACATGGCCGGATGTTTTTCGATCGCTTTGAATTGTCTGCAAGATAACTCGGGCGCCCTTTTCAGAGAGTTTTAAAGATCGTATAGAGGCTGTTTCGGGAAAGTTTCACAATCAGTTCGGACTAATTGTAAAAAAAATTCGGGACTATTCGAGAAAATTTCGGAGCTATTTCGCGACTATCTTAAAATCAACCTCTGTTTATTGTCGAAACAATTAATTGGTTCTTGACTGGTTAAGAATCAGTTCATGATAGCTTTGCACAGTTTTGAGAACTATTTCGGTACTTTTCTAAGGATATTATCGAGAACATTTTGCGTTTATTTTTGAACTCGTTCCTTACATTATATATTATCAAAAGTGTGTGGAAATTTCAAATTTGGCTATTGAAATGAAAGAAACGTTACGAAATCCTCATATCTGAACATATTATTTTTTGTACAAAATATACCATAAAGGTCTGATCCCATTGGCCAATGTGGAATGAAAATACACTCGCATACCAACTTTTAATGAGATATGTTACGTATACGCACCGGTTCCCGTCTTTTTGTGCGGATTTCTTTGCGTGTAATTGGCTCTTTTTGCGATTGCAATAATAATAATAAGGAATGTTAAGGAAGTGAGTTAACCCGAACCAGAGTCGCAGTCGGGTTTTACAAATTTTCTATATCATTAACTAAATCGGAAGCGAGATATCAGCACTCGAGGAAGGACAAAAGAAACGCAAACATATGTACATAGTCAAATGTAGGGAGATTGGCAATTAAATACCCTGCAAAAAATAGTGCGACTAATCCCTACAGAGAGCGGTCTCCGATTGATCTCTTTTGACTACATTGATCCCCTCTAGTCCCTTTTGGTTACAGTTGAGATAAGTCAGGTTGTAAATTTATGTATTTGAAGAAACATAAAAAAGCGGCAACGAAGTGAGAAATAAAAAAGATTATAGGTTATTGATTCGAATTATTTAAAATGCGGAGCCCTATACCGGACCTAAATGGCTTGGACCATATGTTGCATTATTGTCGACCCATATCTCTTGGAATGAGTTGGCGACTATAATACTAATTTTTTACTTAGATGTAATAAACAACCTTTTGCTAGTTTTAATATTGTGTTTAAAATGTACATAACCTCGTAATATACGAAAACTAACACTTTTTGACGAGAGAAAAGGGATAACTCTTCATTTGTTCCCATATGGGTACAAATTGGATTGGTTCTATCGTTACCGTTCGGGTATAAATGGGTATAATTAGTCTCTTCATAAGACATGCTCAAACAAAAGGGAACGGTTCAACGCATACAAAGATATCAAAACTGGCATTAGTCGCAGACTCAACCTTGATTAATCGCATTTTTTTGCAGGGTAATAACTAGCGAATACACGAACTACCGACTACTGTTATTCCTACAACTCATATGCTTTTGACTTTGGTGCCTACTAAATGTATAAACATTTATTTAAATGCCTTCTTCAGTTTGGTATTTGCTTTGTATTCCATATTTTCGCCATTAACCATTTTAGCATTTTACCATTATCATTTACCATATATGCACACATTAAAATCAATATTTTCACACTTGCACTCTTAAACACACACACATACGCACGTACATAAGCATGCCTGCACGAATTCAATGCACCTCAATGTCCCCCTTTCGATTGAACATTCTCTTTCCCACTTATGCTCTTGCTGGCGTTGTTGTTGTTATGCGCCTCCGCAATACGCCAGCGGCACATCCTGTCTGACTGTTAGACTGAACAACGTAGGTGGCTTTTTACGCTGACAACGCGACGCTAACGACCCAAACAACTAAGTAACTAAACAACTAAGTATTCAAGTAAGTAAGATAAGTGTCGATCGAACTAACGACTGACTAACTAACTGACTGAATAGGTAAACAGCGGAACAAGTAGACACGAGCGCAAGATAAAAACAAAAAAACAAAAAAAAGAATATTACAAAAATATATTATAAATTAAAAATAAAATTTTCCAAAAAAAAAAAGAAAGTAATCAAAACAAAAGGTAGCCGGCTGATTGTAGAAGTAACTCACGCAACCCACAAAACCAATCTACTGACCAACACATGACACCACACTAACACTTTTAGTTTGTGTCTTAGGTAGTCAAGCAGTTTTTACACATACTGCATATTCAAACATATGTACATATGTATTTAGTTAGAAGCCTACAAGTCATTGAACTGATATTCCACTACCACAGCAACAACACAACATTGCTCATGCAACATGTGGAACACGCAGCGCACAGTGCAAAATACATACATACATACCTCACTTGTACCTATGTAGTCAATGTTAACACAAAAACAATTTTGCTCGCTCTTTGAGTGTTAGTAGGCTGGATGGCCGAGTATAGATGGTGTGCTGGCGGCTTGTTGGCTAGGTGCACATGGCATTGAATGTGCCAGGAAGGCAGGAGGAGACATTGTGGAGTATTTTTGTTTGTTGTTGTTGCCTTGCTGGCTTTGCTGATTGGTAGTGAATTGCGGGGCATTTATGGCAATTGGATGTCAAGTTATGGCGCGACATGCATACATACATACTAAACGTTGCATTTTTATATGAAGATGATGATGACGAACGAACGACCGCACTAGCTATGCATACATAGAGCAAGGACAGATACATAGATGGGGAATTCAATGCCAACTCATACTATCGATAGATTTTTGTGGCACTGAATTGATGAAATTTAGGCATCTTTTTGTGTCTCTAAAAAGAGGTTTTTATGATTTTTTTTTCAGCCAATTGAGAGTTAGAAATTCTTTGAAAAATTACTCATGTCTGGTGACATTTTAAGAAATTATAAAAAAGTGTAATTTACTAAAAAAGCGTAATTTTCAAAAATTACTATCATTTTGAAATATTTACGAATTGAGCAATTCCAAAACGGTTTGAAGCTTTTAAAAGGTAAGGATCTCGAAAACTTTTTATTTTTTTGCAGATTTATTTTTTTCTCTCCAAGCTCTGTTTTATTAAAAAAAAAAATAAGCTTTCATTTAACAAAATCGATGGACTAATACAAAATTTATAAGCATTCATATAAATATTCCCATTTAATATGTGTTAGTATTCGTATATCATTATTTTTTTTGTAATAAAACAGAGCTTAGATAGAAAAAAACAAATCTGTCAAAAAATAAAAAAGTTTTCGAGATCCTGCCTCGCAAAGTACAAAATTTTTTATATTTTTACAAAAAAAAAAAAAATGGAAAAATTCCGTATTGATTGTTCGTTATATTTGAATCTGCAGGGCCTAGCAAAAAGTATTGTATGTACAGTTTATAGCAAATTTTTTAAAAACTTCAAACCGTTTTGGAATTGCTCAATTTGTTCTTGAGATATATACATATGATTAAGTGGACCCAATTTTTTTTGTTTGGAAAATTGTTTGGAAAAACCCGTTATTCGTAAATATGTCAAAAACGTTACCATAGAATTAAAAATAACCTTGATTTTCGAAATCAGGGGGTAATTTTACATAGGAATTTCATAATAGCGTCTCTGGTGCAGAAAAAAATTGGAATTTGTGATCCAGTGTAATTAATGCTTTATTTTTTCAGAAAAATTATCAAAAAAAATGTTTTAATTTTATTCATGTAATAAGTTATCATATTTAAAAAAATGTAATTCATAAATAAAAATTTTAATTCTTGTTTTTTTAGGACAACTTCTAGATACATTTTATAATGTATTGTTTGCATTATTTTTTCAGATAATTGAAAAAAAAAATAAAACTAGATTCACAAAAAAGAACTCAAATGTGATCAGTTTTCTCTTTTCTCTAAATCATAATAAAGGTGATTTATTAAAAAAAGGTCCGAAAACACGAACGAATTTTCTACACATTTTTTACTATACAAGTTTGTACATAATTTTTTCAGGAAACACAACAAAAAAATTTCTTAAAAACTTATTCAAGTCTGATAAGTTTTCACCAAGGTATGAAAAAAAGGAGTTGATAAAAAAAAAAATATTAAAAATTTTAGAAACAGAAGTTTATTTTAAAAAATTATGCGAAAAATTTTGAAATTTTATAATTTTTCATTATTTGGAGAAAAGAAAATTAAAAAAGGGAGTTGACATGGAGCGCCCCATATATGTATATAGTGATATATGTAGGTATATATATATAAATATACATACCGTACATTCATATGTGCCTACATATGTATGCACATATTTACAACTGAATAGGCGCAGTAAAATAAAATTACAAGTATTTCTCTGGACATTAAAGTGGTGAGCTATGGCAGTGTTCACATAGATCTAGGCATACTTTGAAATTGTTTCCACTTTCACTTAAGCCGAATTCCCCAATGGGTTTGTTTTATAATTCAGAAAATGCAGATCAACTGCATACATGACATTGTACGTTTGTGCAAGGTGCACTTAATATCTAATAACTAGATGGCTGCGGCTGTGCGAGGCTTCGTCACGTACTCAAGTTTCAACAAGTTTCTATACAGAGAGAAAAGGCCAATCAGAAGCCCACAATACCTGGAAATAGGTACGCACGCTATTGTGAATAAACTATGATAAAGGAAAACTAAAAAATAGACAAACTGACGTCCGAGCAGTATGCTCGTCGGGTGTGATGCCTTTGTCAGGAAGAGAGTAAAGAATATCTCACATGCTCTTTTAGCTAAATTTACTTAGTATTCTGTTAGTCTTAAGATTTTGCTATATATAGCAAGAATTTTGTGATTATAAAGAACTTTAGATCTGCCTGTATATACTCCTGTAAATACTGCTAATACAACGCAGAGCCAGAATAACCTGTCTATGATATATCTGTTTGGAAATTGTTTTAGGTAATCTCAAGAAGCAAAAATATGAGTGTATATTATCAAAAATCAAAGCTTGAAGAAACTATATGAGAAAAAAATGAGAAGAGTTGACAGCTCTATCACGCGATTTAAATCATTTTAGGTGATTAGAAGAAATTGCCTAACTTCAGCTTCATTTTCAATATACCAAACTAAAAAAATTAAAAAACCAACAACGAAGACAAAGTTACTATCTCAATAGGAATATCACCCAACTTGTCTATGAAAACTTAACATAAATTAATTTAAAATTCAACTGCGAGGCGACAAAATCATAAAGTTTCTATATAAAATATATAGTCGTTGGTTTAAAGCAAAAACAGAAATAACAACAAGAAATGCAAGAAAACATTTAGGTGCAAAAATGAAGGATTAAAGTCAACACACAGCAAATTAAGAGAAAAACAAACAAGAGCAAAACAAACAAAGCAACAAAGTCTGAGGCAATTTGACACCTTGTGGGCATTTAGTGTTTCCTCTGCCCACATATTTATACGATCAAGCGGCTAATGAAAAACAACAAAACTAAACCAAATACGGTGTATAAATAAGTAAGCAAAAAGTCAAGGCAAGAGATGAATGAATAAAGGAAAGCAGGTAGGAAGGGCGAACAGATAAATGGGCAACCAGTTGATGGGGAGACGAAGGCAAGATGGATAAAAGAACTGACAAAAAGAGGGTGAAGAAATGGACGTAGAATAGAGAACAGCATGGCTGGGAGGACGTACTGAGTACTAAAAATTCAATGTAGGATTACGGGTGAATGTTGCCAAAAACATTGATTTACATAGACATCAAGGAATGGCGAATATTGGCGCATATTAGGAGGCAGACATAAAGCCGTACAATGAGACATATGCATGCCATGAGATGAAAAACTAGGCGCACCAAAACAAGCAATCAACCTACAGAGCCAGCCAAGTGCGCTTGGCAGACAGGTAGGCAGGTAAGCAGTCAGGCCGGCAGGAGGACAGACGACAAAGTGTACAGAAAGGTTCCGTCATGCGAGGTGCATAAAATGAGACAAACTCTCAAAAGCTTAACTCAGCGACTACACAAAAAACCGCCAACGTCACGATAGGCTGGAAGTTGTGTGCCAAATATGACTTAAAACGTTTAGCCAAATAAGCAAAAAAAAACTAAGAAACAACAAAGTAATTAAAGAGAAGAGTAAGAAATCCGCTGCTCAAAAAGAAAAAAAATTGGCAAACAAGGAAACACTAATTAAATAAATTATTTAGCAGAAAGACGTGGGCAGAGCGGGTTTGAATAGCAAGTCAGCCGTTATTGACATTTGTGAGCTTAGGCGCCGCTGCACGCTGCGCTGTGATTATCCAAACGTCTCCCAAATTGTAGCGGACACAACAGCGGCAACCAAACCAAAAGATCACGACCCCAGCAGTCACACTGGACGACTAGCGACTGGCGACAGTCGGCAGTCAACGTAAACATCGATATACACCCAAATCTGCTGAGATCGTTGAATCAGCGCATATATGTATGTAGGTAGCTATGTACAGCCGGGGCAGCAAAGATATCCATACAGAGGCGGACAGTAGGCAGAAAACAGCTAAGGCACTTAAGCACAAAACACGATGACATGCATTCGTTTCATCAAACTTTTAATTGCAAGCCATTCTACAATGACGACGACTAATGATCAATTGTTGATGTACATAGCTTGCGAAATTGATTTTAAAAAAGAAATAAATTGCTTTCAAAAAATTTTATACATTCAAAAAGCAGACATATAATCACGTCATCAAACGACATATGCATTTTTGCGTTGATTGCTTTTATTGCAATTTTTTTTTGTTGTTATTTTTTTGTTTGACATATTTATTAAAAATCAGTTAACAACATTTAAACACCTCCTCAATTGCAATTGACGATTTTAAGGAACATCGACCATCAGTCGAATTGATTGGCGGCGGATTGTCGCCTGTCTCAACATCCGTTCGATCGGTTCAGTGTAGTTGTGACTGTCAAATGGTTGTAAAAATTTACACACATGTTTGGTTCTTTGTGGAGGTTTTGCATAAAGGGTGTTATTTAAGAGGTTCGATTTTACACAAAAATTCAAATTGGCTTCAAAAGGGCAATGTTGAGTAGTTTGATGAGCTTGGTTACCATGACCAGACCAAGGCTAATGAAATTTAATATATGGGAGGCATGTGAGGATTTACGAAGTGTGAGCAGACATCTTTACAAGTCAATAAAAAAATAAATAGCTCCCTGAGGAAGATCCAAATATGTATCCAAACGCGGAGGCGACAAAAATCAGTTTTTTTGGTTTGAATCGAGCTCAAGGCCTTAACAATATTTTTTTTTTCGTTATCATTGTTATTTTATTTTTACTTAATTTAAAAAAATTTTTTAACAGATTCGACCGAAGCTCTCTTATAATACTAATAACTATTTTTCGAAGTTAGCTCAGCAAAACAGCAAGCCTCCTAGAAGATTCAGACCGAGCTTCACTTTCACTTTTAATTTTTCCTAAAAATTTGCAGGTTTTAAACATTTGATGCCGACTACAAATGGCATCTGCTAAATCAATAAAATTTTTCTGAAAAGCTTGACATGACTGATTTTTACTCGGAGGGATTTCCAAATCACTGACTAGAGGCGATTTAGTTCAGAATGATCTAAGCAAAGCACAAATTTAGCTTGGAAGATGAAGAATACAAGGACAAAAGATATTTATTACAATATGAAAGAAGAGTCAGGTGTAAAGAAAGGGAAAGAATTAGAAGTAACGCTTAGAGGGAGAGAGGACCTTATTACGGCGATTGATGACTTTTAGATGAAGATGTTCCTCAAGGGAGGAATAGTAGGAAGGCCTAAGATATGGTAGGGACATAACATCCTACACACCCCGGTTCGAAATAGGAAAAGGGAACTAGGGCTGGACTGCACTCAAGGCATCTGCAGGTAAATCAGGCTTCCAGGTGGATGTTTATAGAGAGAGCATCCACACTATTCTAGAACAGCACGGACTCAGCCACCAATACAAGATCTTTGTCGACAGCCAGCTGCCTAAAAAGGCCTTAGAATTCAACTTGATAAAGTCGTCTATTATGCGGAAAGTTCGAGCCTCGCCTCGCCGTCGTCCATAGAGCATCTCAATATCCCCTTTTGTACGGCGAAAGTTTTCGAAATGGACATAAGCGAAGCGGATATCTCCGTACAACCCCCGCTGAGTTATCTCATGAGGAAAATGGAGGAGTATAAAATTAGAGCCTAAAATCTTCCAACGTTATCCGTCTTGTATTTATTTAAAATATTACAGCAACGCACTTGCAGTAGACCAACCGAGATGATTGCAAGGGTCTTAAGGTCTTAATGATAGTACTTAGCGTCATCATAATAGGTCATTGCGCTATTGCACCTATACTCCGATAGTGGCGCAGCACCTTTTGCAGAGGCTGTTTGGATGAAGAAGAAGAGAAATCGATTCATCACTTTCTCTACCAATGTCAAGGACTGCTTACAAGGTGACTCAGATATTTCGGGTTGCATGGTTTTTCGAGAGCCTGTCAGAGGTTGGAAAGATGAAACTTTCGCTCCTACTTAAGTTATTCAGGCAAAACAAAGGGTTCGTTGGGGAATATTAGAAAGTAATATGGTGTGGGGAATGTGCCACCACTCGGCACTCATTGAGGGCATTCACAGTGGACAAAAATTGCTCCGTTCTTATGTACGCCCTCTAAACCTAACCTAACCTAATGTGTTATCTATCAGCTATCTGACAGGTGGAATTAAGGCAATAACAACCGTTTACTTTGTTCTCTCACAGGTTGCTGGTATAAATTTGTAACAACATTCCAAAGCTAGGTTCCCTGAAGGCGGTGCCAAAATGCGCTGAAACGCTTAGGAGCAAAATGAAGTGTCGACTGAGAAAACTTTAACTGATAAACATTTTTCACTGTTTCTGCATACCAAAAGAATCACCCTCTTAATATGATGGCGGTAATAAACTTAGCAGATTGTAACCAATTGAGTGATATCCAACCGACCAAAATGTCAAACTTTCGTTAGTCTTACAAGGTTATTTGTTTTTTGTTTTTTATATATGTTAGTCTATCTGCCAACACGTTGTATGACTTACAGACCACTCAAAAGTTTTCGCTGCCTGGCTGCCTGTGTCCATATATATAAAGTTTGTGCATAAGCTCCCATAAGACCCCCTATGTATGCATTTATGAATCAAGTAAAGTGCGTACGGTAAGCTACGGTTCATCGTTTAGTCAACAACAACTATTCAAAAAAAAAAAAACAAAAATCACGTCATGCAAATCATGCTAGAAACATTAATCCATTCATTAATCCAACACTAAAAGCGAAGCCGAGACTCAAAGCATAGAAGACAGAAGAAAAAGGCTAAAGCCAAATGAGTGGAAACTTTCGAAAATATGCGTAGATGTTGTTTGGCGTTTCTACATGCGTTTGATATATTACTATTTTTATTTTTTTAAACAATTTTTTTATTTTTTGTCTTATTGTCTTCTATCATTTCATTCATTAAATTTTGTTGTTTGACCAAACTAAATCATATATATAAGTGGGACGTAGTACATTCGGTTAGTCGGTCGATTGAGTGTGCGTATGGAGTTTTAGAGCGTTGAAGCGTGGTTGGCCGATTTCATTCATTGATTGATTCGTTCATTCATAAAATTGTTGGCCTTTTTGTTTTTTGAATATATAATTTCACAGCGCAAGCAATTGGCAGAGGAAATCAGTGGAATATTTAGTGAACAAGTTCGCCTACAGCTAAAATATACAAAAAGAGAAAAAAGAGAAACTAAAACGCCGAAAACAACAAAAGTGAAATAAATAAGTGTAGCGTGGCTGACATATGAGCGGAAATGAAGATGCAAACAACTCTATGCTTGAAAAAAGGAGATTTTTTGCTAACATTAATACAAACACTTATCGTTCCGATATCGTGAATTTTAAAAACTTAGAAAACCATTTAAGTCAGAAGTCGGATACTCATTAAGACCACACTGATAATTGTGCTTATTATTGCAGCAGTGTAGGGGGGTTAAGGTTCTTCACCTGATATCAAATGTGGTACTAGACTTGGTTTTAAAAAATACCGGTTTCAGTGTCATTTTTCGCTTCGTTGTTAATTACCTGAAACTGAAAACGATTCGGTAAAACTCGCAACTCTGAGCGATGTTGATGTGCTCATGGTTCGGAGGACATGACATGTGTCAGCGGCATCTACGGAAACTGTTAAGTACTATAGCCTTTTTTCAGCTTTGATGAGGTTTGGAAAGGTGGGAAATATTAGGTCCGGGAAAACTGAGCTTCGATCAGGATACTGTCATAGCATAACCTCTTAGACATCCAGAATCAAACCCGATATACCCAATCCCCACATTACACCAATCATCTTTTCACTTGCAATCTCTTCGATCCAACCCTGTTGAAACTGCAAGTTTCTTGGCACTACCGTTAGAGAATATTGATGACAATTTGTGCGCGATCGAACCTTTTGGATGGGGCGAAGCACTGCTATAACAACAACAACGTAAGGAGCAGAAAATCAAACACGGCGAGCCACATCATCATACAGAGCAACGAACCTTATCAATTTAGGGTTATAAATAAATAAAAATAAATGTAAGGCGCGATAACCTCCGAAGAGATCTAAGCCGAGCTTCTCTTCCAATTTGCGTCGTGCTCCTCTTGATTTTCCCTTCAAATTGGCCGGACGGGACCTACATGTTTTATGCCGACTCCGAACGGCATCTGCAAGGCAGATGAGTTTTCACTGAGAGCTTTTCATGGCAGAAATACACCCGGAGCGCTTGCCAAGCACTGCCGAGGGGCGACCCCGCTTAGAAAAATTTTCTTCTAATTTAAAAACCTTAATTCTAAAATTTTTTGATGTTGCTTTGCCCGGGGTGCGAACCCAGGGCATACGATGTGGTAGGCGGAGCACGCTACCATAACACAGGGTTATGTGGAGCAGAAATCAGTTGCCAGACGTAACGTGAACCAACGATGCAAGCGAGCGGAGCGGACATATGAGCTTCAGGAATCTCAAATCTATTGCTCAGCAACCGTACAAGTTCTCCTAGCCGTAGGGAACGCGAAGCCGAGGAGGAGCATCGTAAGCCACTTAAATCCGACACGCAATCCAAAGGAAATCCTTAAGGAGGGACTATGAAGAAATTTCTAAATAAGGGAGTTCTTAAACAGAATTCTGATATGGGTTTTTTCAAGCAAATGATAATTCATGAGCTTAACGCCGGCTTATAATAATTGAATTTTCAATGACATTACAAATTTGCCTGATGATGATTACGTTGGCGGTTTTCGAAATGGTTCCATAGCAATATGCCAGTAAATGTTTCATTCTTTTCAGTTTCTCTTAGAAAACATAATAATTCAAAATTCAATTATTATAAGCCGGTGTTAAGCTCGTGAATTCTTAAATATAAGTATAAACTGAACACACCATTAAACAAACGTACATAAATATGTACAACTGAGCCTGAGTTTAAAAAGCTTCTCATGCGCAACGAAGAAGAACTTTACAAAAACAAATCTACATGGCACACAAATTAATATAGAGACAAAATGTCTCAATTGTGTTGTTAGTGTAGAAATGAGAAAACTGAATTAAGCATGAAATCAAATACCAGCAGGATGGCCTAGTGGTTAAAGGCTACTGCAGTTTCACCATGTGATTCACGGTTCGAATCCCGGTGAAACCTTTGACAACATTACACAATTGCCTGATGATGATTACGTTGGCGGTTTTCGAAATGGTTCCATAGCAATATGCCAGTAAATGTTTCATTCTTTTCAGTTTCTCTTAGAAAACATAATAATTGAAAATTCAATTATTATAAGCCGGTGTTAAGCTCATGAATTCTTAAATCTTATAAATCTTATAAAATAAAGTCGCTAAATGCCATGTATGCACATAACTTCACAGAATACTCCGATTTTAAAACGGTTTTTTGCATTTGAAAGCTTAGCTACGTGAGATGGTACAGTTAATATAATTTGATGGTATATATTATAGGGGCGTGGCAAATTGCCAAAATGTAGCAAAAAATCATAAAATTTTTGTTTACACAGCTATAACTCATAAACGGATGGATGGATTTCAAAAAGTCTACTTTTCAGTAAAACTTTGAAATATTTACCTTCGATCTGCATCAAAAAAAAATACTTGATTCCCCTCTTATATCAGCCAAATTGTTTAAGCAAAAGTAACATTTTTATCAAAAAATGCGAATGTGTGTTTGTTCGCTGTGAACTGTCCGCGCTAATTGCTTTTGAGTGAGGCTTGATGCGACACATTCATACGTACATATATAGCATTCGCTGCGTTATTTAACTTAGCGCGTAGGTTTATAGGTATGCATGGATGTACGTCACTACAATATATAAAACAAAGTCGCTTTTTCTGTCCCTATGTCCCTTTGAATGCTTAAACCTTTAAAAATACGCAACGGATTTTGCTGCGTTTTTTTTAATAGATAAAGAGTGATTGAAGAGGAAGTAACGGATGAACATATTTGGCTGAAAATTGGTGGAGGGGTAGGTTAGAACCAGGAGACAGGCATAGGCTAATTTTTATCCCGTTCAGGATAGGGTCTTAAGATCAAAACGTGGACGTGGGTAATCCTGGGATATGTTTGTACAATATGGGTATCGAATGAGTACTTTGACACGGGGTATTTTTCGTACCCGCGGGTAACTAGGGTCTCAAGATATGGGCAAAACCTGGACTCAGATACCCCTAGAATGTGGTGTAATAGGAATATCAAATGGAAGCTGTTGCTGAGAGCTTTAAAGTAATTTTCATTGTGATATTCGATTTAGGTGCATTAACCTGGCAAAACTGATAAATGTGCATGCGAAGCCGAAATAAAGACATGAATTAATAATACACATATAACTATTTACATACGTACTATTCGATTTGCCTGGCAATAAGGGATGAAGAAGAATGGGAAAAACTTTAGAGAAGATAAAAGAGAGAAGGAGACTGAAAAAGAGATAGAGTGAGACGAAAATAGAGATAGATGAAGCGAAAATACGGAGGGAGGAGTGAATAAAAGGATTAAGAAAAAGTGAGGAGGGGGGGGGGGGGGCAGAGCTAGACGGAAAAAAGCTTATTAAAATATATGGAGGTAGACCAAATTTAGGGCAGAACAACGTCTGACGGGTCTGCTAGTATAAGTATAAACTGAACACACCATTAAACAAACATACGCAAATGATAATGTCTACGGCGACTGTTAAGTACTATAGCACTTTTCCAGGTTTGGTGAGGTTTCGAAAGGTGGAAAATATTAGGTCCGGGAAAACTGAACTTCGATCAGGATACTGTCATAGCATAACCTCTTAGACATCCAGAATCAACCCCGACATGACCAATGCTTGTAACGTGTCCCCACATTATGCCAATCATCTTTTTAATTGCAATCTCTTCGGTCCAACCCTGTTGAAACTGCAAGATACCTCGGACTACCGTTATAGAATATTGATGACAATTTGTGCGTGGTCGAACCTATTTCTCATAGCTGTAGGGAACGTGAAGCGAAGTAGGAGCATCGTAAGCCACACAAGTCCGACACGGAATCCAAAGGAAATCATAAGGGGGACTATGAAGATATTTCTAAAGAAGGGAGTTCTTGAACAGAATTCTGAGATGGGTTTTTTAAGCAAATGCTAAGAGTTTTTTGAATGAAGAGATTAGTAAGTATACCGTTTGGCCTCCTATTGTAGTTTTGACTGTAAATATTCTTTCGGAGTGGACATGGGGAAAAACAAGGAATTTTTTCTTATAAACTAGGAAAAGTGTCGTCGTTATTAGAAAATTCGTATGCAAAATAGAGAAGAAATTTCCATGTCTAAAAATCATTTCCAATTCCTTTGTGCAGTCACATTTTCTTCGAGAATAGATTACAGCTATATTGTTAAACTCCTAAAACGTTACAGGGAATAAATCAAATAAGATTTTTTCTTAAAAGACGAATCAAGTACTGAGAAATATGTCGCCTTTCAGGTATTTTGATCGATAAGCGATTACACGATATCAAACTTGAATGTTCACAAAATCAGTTAAACATCAAGAAAAACGTATTATTAAGAATTCATGAGCTTAACACCGGCTTATAATAATAAAGAAAAACCGTTGATAATTTACGGCATGCTTTGAATTTTTAATGACATTTCTTTAAGAAGCTTCTCGGCTAGTAAAGAAGACAAAAACTTCAGTTTTTTTCTATTCTTCTACACGTTTCAATGCTTTTTATACATCTTAATCAGGGAGTCTGATTTATTTCAATAAAACATAAAACGAAAACAAAGTCTTCGAAGAACTTTTATTCAAAAGGGTACAAGATTAACAAGCAAGGTTAGAACTGATAATTTATAATTCGCGGATAAAATCTTGAAACATCAAAGTTTTCAAAGGTGTTTTTTGTAAACCTGTAAGGTTTTATCTTGAATAAATATTTGGTGTAAGAAGGTTAATATGGTAAAAAACCTCGTGCTGACCGAACTGCAATATGAAGTAATAGAATTTGAAATTATTTCAAAAGTTATCATAGATTAATACTAAATTACAAACAGAAAAACACAAAATTTCTTCACACTTAAGTTCATTTGAAAGCGGACCTATTCTTTCTGCTGTGTGCGCTAAATGAAACTCAGCCTTTTGTAAAAGTTAGCCCACCTGATACGAATGAAGTCCAATAGGGCAATTCATTTCAAACTAACTTTAGACTCATTACAAAAAATCTGCTTTACAGATAACAACTCGTTAGTTGTAAAAAAAGCTCAACACAGTTACGTCATTAGATGACATTAACAGAAATTCGCAATGCATTTTTTATATGGGAAACAATACCAAATATAAAAAATATAAAATAAAGAATAAAATAAAAACGTAATCTATAATTCAAAGGCGAAAAGATTATAAAATTTCTATTAAAAACCTGTTGTTCTATACTTATTGTTTATTACCGGATCAACCCAGTAGACGTTCCAATAGTAAATAGCAATGATATAATAGCAAAAATACGAAACAAACAAAAAACACACCGTAGAAAGCACGCATCAATAATTTTAGACGAATGGCAAATAGACGTGGACGACTGAGCAGACAGCTGTTTTAATTGCATGCAGTTTTTTTTTTACGAATGAATATTGCTTCTTTATAGACATTAGGGTGTTCGTTTTTTATCAAGTTATACTTTTTTCAATATCAATTTCATGTATTTTGCTTAAAAAACAGTATCAGTTACAAATGATAGCGGGTATGCAAACGAAAAAATATCACAAGTTGGTAACTCTCTGTGACAACCCTATTTAGAAACATTTTGATTGAAATACGACTTAAAAATAGGTGGCAACCTCGTTAAAACGTTCTGACCCTAGGTAAAAATCTATGAACATACAATGTTTGTATACTAAATTTCAGCTCAATTGGTTAAGCTATTTCCGTCATACCCGCTACGTATACAAATTTAATCGCGTAAATGTTGTAAGCGACAATCATAATTTTGAACAATAGCAAGAAAATAAACCCTTTCTCTGTAGTGGATCAAAATTTTGTCCGATGGTTTTTTCTGCTTGGCATGTCTCGAAACAACTTTAAACTAAAAAATCAAAATTTATAATAGGTGGCAACATTGTGAAAATAATTTCAACGGTAACATCTAGGTAAAGAATATATGAATATGCAATATTTGTTTATTAATTTTCAAATAAATCAGTAAAGTTATTTCCAAGATAGTAGTTGATATAAAAATCTAATCGCGAAAACGTTGCATGTGGCGCCTGTCATAAATTTGCAGCAAGGCAAACAAAAATAGTTTTCTGGAGTACCTAGATCACAAATTGTTGTTTGTTTATTTTTTCTTTTGTTGGCACAAACTATGATGTAGCAGTATTTCGAGAATCCGCAAAAAGTCGGGTTTTGCAGAAATAAGCATTTATAACGTTATTCATGATTAAAAAAAAAAATAAATGTAAGGCGCGTTAACCTCCGAAGAGATCTAAGGCCGAGCTTCTCTTCCAATTTGCGTCGTGCTATCCTTGATTTTCCATACAAATTGGCCGGACGGGATGATTACGCTACAAAAATATTAAAGATTTGTTTCAATTTGTAAGAATTGTTGGCATAAGGCTTAAAATTTTCATAGTCTTGTGGTTTCTGTTGAAAGCACGCAATTTTAGTTGTCGTTGTCGTTAGGCATTCTTATGTGCATAATAGGGCTGACTTTAACAAATAAAATGATTGAGTTTTTTCAGGCGCATCCCTCAAAACGGTTATATCACCGTCAAAAACAGAGCATATACATTTTCGCGATTGAAGTTGACTAAGGCCTGTCGCAGCCTGTTGCAGATCCAAAAGATTTCAGTTATTCTTTTTCTTCTAACACCCCCAATTATTATTACTATTGTCGAAGATATACTTGTAAATTTTGATTCTGGTTGTAAAGGGTTAGATTGTGTCCTCATTGGGTAGTCCAGAACTTTGACCACTTCTCACCCCTTACCTGTCTTCAATAGAAATGCAAACTTAAACGTCAATCTCCAACTATAGTGTTATCGACTTTGGATTGATTAAAAAAAATAAATAAAATTTGTGAGTCCCCATCGAGAATTTCGTTAAGCCTTAACTGTCTTGAATCTAGGCCATAACTTATATATTTTATCATTGTCCGTGTCTTAAGCGTTAAAAGGAGTGACACCGGAGAAAATCGTTAATTTATTTTATAAGGACCACCCTAATGTGTATGTCTATATTAGAGCGGGTAAAATTGTATGGATGGATTTTTTCCCATCAGGAGTATAGCAAAAACGTAATCTACAGATGATTCTAAGAAAAATTGCTGAAGACACCATAGCTCTAAGTCTGATTTCGAGGTACCGACTTTTGCAAAATAGATATTTTGCATTTGAATGTAGGGTTTGGCTAAAAAATCTTCATAGCTTCTGATAGAATTATAGGGAAAATATCATATTGGGCTTCCTTTAAAGGTACATTTCAGAATCTGTATTAATATCTATTGTGTTTTTGAATTTTAGTAGAGATATTTGGCTGCCTTCTGGCGTCACATGCCTTTAAATTAGGCTTGGTCAGTGATAGCAGATGTAGGAAGTGCGGGCTGGAGGAGAAAACGATCGACCACGTTCTGTGCTCGTGCCCTGCGCTTGCCAGGCTAAGACTCCAGCTATTAGAAGTGATATAGCTCCCAGATCTAGAAGCAGCAAGTGGTTTAAGTCCTAGGAAGCTTCTAGTATTTGCCAAGAGGACGGAGTTATTTTATAACGTAGGTCCTGGTTTTTGATAGGGTTTTTCAGTTTGGTCGTTAAAACAAACTTCTGGTAACACTACGGATTCATTCAGTCTATGTGAGGTCCTCATGGACCGGCCAGTTCAACCTAACCTAACCTGATGGGCAAAAAATTTGACCCGCTCTAGTCTATATGCAGTGCAATTCAGCACATCATCAGCGGCAAGCTTCATCTACTCATTTAACATAAATTTTCACAGGAAGCGCAGATTTGTTGGAGATTAATTGTTCATACACATTGATGGTAATAAACAAAAGCAAACAAATAAATAAATTTGTATGTACATATATAGGTATGTCTAAGTAGTATGTCTGTCCGAAAATCCGCTTATACATCCATATAGCTATGTGCACCTAATCCGATGCACGCATGCCTACACAGATATAAACATAAATACGCCCATTGGCAGGCATTTAACGTAAGCGGTAAATCAAAAACTTCAAAAACAATAGAATTCTTTCTAGGTGAAGAATATGAAAATAAGAAAAAAATTTGAAAAATAAATGTGCAAGAAGAATAGCCGCATTGCAAAGTAGATAGGTAAATGCATGAAGAACATGAAGTCCAAAGATGTGTAGAATACGATAGGAAAATCTTGTGAAAAGCGGTAGGTAGACAAATTGGCACCATTGAATAAATATAAATAAAATATAAAAAAATTATAAGTGGAAAAAAGTTGGAAAGAGAGAAAGAAGTGCTAGAAATTTCTTATGGAGTTCAGTCACGCCTAAACGCATAAACCACACACACGCGCACATAACTTCACTTATTACATTAAATACCAATGCACCAAGAGCCACCAACGAACTTTGAGCGCTTAAAACGCAGTTAAAATAATGTTTAAGAGTCAACCGACTGCATATTGGCATGCATAACGAAAAAATGAAGACTCCCAAAGGCATGCCATTTATGTACTTACTCGTACAACATATCTAAAGCCCCGTTTAATCACCCAACCAACGGTCATCTAATCTCTGCACATTCATTTACACATGCTCATGCAGCGTTTTGGTCAAACCATGCGAAGATAATGGCCTAATGTACAACGCGGTATGTAGCTATGAAGCTGTTGCATATCTATTATGTTTACTACAGATGTTAAGAGACAGCATGGCAACATAGCGTTGTTGCATCACGGAAATGAAATTAATAAGAAATTAAATGAATGTTTAACAGCTCCCAAGGCATTGCCTTAAAAATGAATGTTGAAAAAATTTTAACAACAAACAACAAATCTGGCCGTATGAACGCAAACATATGTACATACATATATACAGTGATTACAAAAAAATAAGGCGATAGGATTTGGGCACAGGAAAAAAAATTCCACTACGCACACCCAACAAAATAATTTTCGAACCTGCGAAATTTCATTTTTTTAACTTTTTTCGGCTTTGATTTTTAAGGTTTTCTTCATGACCTACTAAAAAAATTTTCATTTGATTGTAAAATTTTTTTTTTCAAAAACTGTTATCGACAACGTTTCTAACGGACATTTTTTGGGTCGGACAGGGTATACATATCAACATTTTTTTAATAGGTCATGACAAAAACCTTACGAATCAAAGTCGAAAAAAAGTAAAAAAAAAATGAAATTTAGGCTTGAAAATTATTTTTTTAGTATGCGTAGTGGAACTTCAAATCAATCGAAAAATCAATTTTACAAATTTTTTTTCTAAAGTTATATTTTGCGTCAAAAAACCAAATCAATCACCATGTTGCATTCGTTTTTTCGTATTTGGTATAGAATTATGGCATTTTTTTAATTTTTCGAAATTTTCGATATCGAAAAAGTGGGCGTGGTCATAGTCGGATTTCGCACATTTTTAATACCAAGATAAAATGAGTTCAGATAAGTACATGAACTCAGTTTAATAAAGATCTTTGCTGAAGTTATCGTGTTACCGGCCGAGCGGAAGGACAGACGGTCAACTCTGTATAAAAACGGGGCGTGGCTTCAACCGACTTCACCAGTTTTCACAGAAAACAGTTATCGTCATAGAAACTTCACAAGGATTGGTAAATTTTTGTTCGACTTATGGCATTAAAAGTATTCTAGACAAATTAAATGAAAAAGGGCGGAGCCACGCCCATTTTGAAATTTTCTTTTATTTTTGTATGTTGTTGCACTATATCATTACTGGAGTTGAATGTTGGCATAATTTATTTATATACTGTAAAGGTATTACATTTTTTGTTAAAATTTTACTTATAAAATTTTTTTTAAAGTGGGCGTGGTCGTCATCCAATTTTGCGATTTTTTATTTAGCACATATATAGTAATAGTAGTAACGTTCCTGCCAAATTTCATTATGATATCTTCAACGACTGCCGAATTACAGCTCGCAAAACTTTTAAATTACCTTCTTTTAAAAGTGGTCAGTGCCACGCCCATTATCCAAAATTTTACTCATTTTCTATTTTACGTCATAAGGTCAACCCACCTACCAAGATTCGTCGCGTTATCCGTCTTTGGTAATGAATTATCGCACTTTTTCGGTTTTTCGAAATTTTCGATATCGAAAAAGTGGGCGTGGTTATATTCCGATTTCGTTCATTTTAAATAGTGATCTGAGATGAGTGCCCAGGAACTTTTATACCAAAATTTCATTAAGATACCTCGAAATTTACTCAAGTTATCGTGTTCACGGACAGACGGACGGACGGACGGACGAACGGACATGGCTAAATGAATTACTTTTTTCGCCCAGATCATTTTGATATATAAAAGTCTATATCTATCTCGATTAATTTATACCGTTACGTGGTACCATTATGCGAACAAAATGAATATACTCTATGAGCTCTGCTCAGCCGGGTATGAAAATAGATCGGTACTTTGTGTGAGGATACAAAGTTTCACGTTTCTTGTGTTCTGCATGATATATATATTGCCATGAATCACTTGTCTGAACAATATATGACTTATACATAAGCATTTGATGAAATTTTAAGCTTCAATCTGAAAAATTGAGGAAGATATGACGAAAACCCTCTTCTGAAAAGTCGGTTGTATGGGGGATATATGCTATAGTGGTCCGATCCGGCTTGTTCCGACAAATGTCTAATCGGACACCTAAATTCACCTGCTCATCAAATTTTATCAATATATCTCAAAAATTTAGTTTGCGTTCAAACAGGCAGACAGACGGGCATGGCTAAATCAGCTCATATCATCATCCTGATCAATTTGGTATAGTTATTGGTTGGTCGGTTTACAATTTTGAGATTTGTAAAAAACTTAATATACCATTTCATTTTCATAAAAGGTACCTATAAAAAGTGGATTGAAATTGAGTTCTCGGGCCTCTAGAAAACCTATTATAGCCAAATTTTATATTTTTTGTTGCTGGAAAATCTCCCCTAGAGTTTTTGAAGTAAAATTCCAAAATGTTTTATGCAAATCCAAAATCTTGAATAGTTCATTAATATTAGATATATAAGCATTTCTAGCACAGCAATAATTTTCTCTAATTATTTCTTGTAAGACATCCGTGCAGATCACAAGTTTCTATCGAAGCCATACTTAAGAGTATTTATATTTAAGCTTTTTCGTTGGGAAGACGATAAAAAAAACCAACTTAAAAATCGATATCTAATACCATCTATTTTTTGTTACCCACCACTGTATCCGTACTAATATGTACATAACAATATGCAACAACAATTACTGCAACACTTTACGTTGACTGCCATTAAGTCTGCATGCGTTAGTCAACCTGTCACACTGACGTCTAACTGTCTATAAACACAGCTAAACACAACAAGAAGTAAAAGTATAGATACGTGAAGAAATGTACATAAATTTGTATTGCATTTAGTATATTTGTAGGTATGTATTGTATAAATGTACAAGTAATTGTTAATGAATGTATAGTCCTGAAATACTTAGTTGCATACGTGTATGTTAAAACAACAATACATTGTTGGGTCCTCACTTCCCGCTGTCTTCAGCATATTTGCTCATATGGGAATTCCCAAATTTCTGCTTTACCAGAAAACAGGGGCTTTGTACTGCGCGCTACTATGCATGTAATAACCTAAGAATGTTTGTTTGTAAGTAATTTTGGATGACCTGGTGTTAACTTCTGTCAGGTGTGACAGGTAAGTGTATCCTTACAAGCGTTATTTAATGAAAATGTCCCACTAAATAAACGCAGAACAATGTATGAAATTGTACTACAATTTAAGTATGTATGTATGTGTATGTACATGCATTTGTTTGTGTACAGGCATGATTAACTCAAAGGACACCTAGCATGTGTGCATGAGCTTGTGCTAGCATATGTTTGCATATGTGGGAAATTACCGCAATTATAGATGAATAACAACAAACTTTTATGAACTATATTGATTTGGTAAAGGTAAAAATTGTGAACAAAGGTAAATTGAACTGATATTGTAGGCGTTTGCGTTAAAATGTCAAAACTTTCCGATTCTGTTGGGAAAAACCAACTGGATTGAGTTTAAAGAGAAGGCCAAGGTAGAGGAAGAAAGAATTTGTGAATGTTTGAAAAAGTTCTTTAAATTTGAGTTAAAGCAAGAAAAAAAACAGAAATCACTTTTGAAGTTTTTAGGATGTTTTTTTTTTTTTTTGTATGAAGAAAGTCTTTTGAAATCCATTGCAGGGTGCGAATTCTTGTTCTGTGAAACGAATAATTCACAGTAATCGTTTCATAGGGTAATTATTCCACCCCAGCGCGCCCGTATCGTGTTATATATATGTATATATATACATATATGACTCAAGGTTAGGGTTCCCGAGGACCTCACATAGACTGAATAAGTCCGTAGTGTTACCGGAAGTTTGTTTTAACGACCAAACTGAAAAACCCTATCAAAAACCAGGACCTATGTTATAAAATAACTCCCTCCTATTGGCAAATACTAGAAGCTTCCTAGGATTTAAGCCACTTGCTGCTTCTAGATCTGACAGCTGTATCACTCCTAATAGCTGGAGTCCTAGCCTAGCAAGAGCACAGAACGTGCTCGATCGTTTCCTCCTCCAGCCCGCACTTCCTACATCTGCTATCACTGACCAAGCCTAATTTAAAGGCATGTGACGCCAGAAGGCAGTGCCCAGTCAGAATACCCGTCATGAGTCTACAGTCCTCTCTTTTTAATGATAGAAGCAACTTTGTTAGTCTAGGTTGTAAAACCTGCACATAATCTTCGACACTTTACAGCCCCGCGCTTGAACCCACGCCTTTCCTGCTTGGTCGATCATGTGCTCGCCTTCGCTTAATTTCGCCCAGTCTAATTGGGACGTCTACGGAGCAAGCTTCAAGGGATGCGCCCTTTTAAGCTAAATCATCCGCTTTTTCATTCCCATCTATTCCCATTAGCCCTGGGACCCAATATAGATGTGCTTCTCCCTGTCCCGATTCTCTCCAGGGACTGCTTACACTCTAAGACGCATAGAGGTGCTGTGTTATGCGAGATTATTGCCTTAATTGCTGCTTGACTGTCAGTATAAAATACGATTGCAGCTTTGGCTATTTTCTTCCAGCGTTTCTACTGCTTTGTTTACGGCTACTATTTTCGCTTGGAAAACGCTATAGTAATCGCCTCGTCCGCCATTTGAGCACCCTTGCGCCAACCGTCCACCTCTATTGGCTCAAACTATCGTAAAAATTTAATTATGAATCTAGTGAGTATTCGTAGCCAATATCACACATATTTCCTTGAGTCGTTTCACCATTTCCGAGCTATTGCGATTTAAAATATTGGTTCTTATCACGGATCATATATATTCGATGTCATTTCTTGCCTTTATGCCAACATTAACAAGAGATCTCAAATAAGGCACTGTATATTAGATTGTGTTTATTTATTAATCGATATTGCGACATCGATTTTTCGATAGGATTTGGGCTCAGGAAAAAAAGTTCCACTGCGCATACTCAAAAAAAAATAATTTTCGAGTCTGCGAAAAAAAAAATGGCGAAAAGGTCAATTTTTCGACCAAAACACTCCCCAAAACCCAAAAAATACTTTTTTTCAAAAAACTGGGGAAAACTGTTATCGCCAACGTTTTTGCAACAGTTTTTTGAATAAAAAAAAAATATTTTTTGGGTTTTAGGGAGTGTTTTGGTCGAAAAATTTGCCCTTTCGCCATTTTTGTTCGCAGACTCGAAAATTATTTTTTTGGGTATGCGTAGTAGAACTTTTTTTCCTGAGCCCAAATCCTATCGAAAAATCGATGGCGCAATATCGGTTAACTTTTGTCCATACAAATCGACCCAGGTTAATGTATATACTTATGCATATAGGGGCTGTGCAATGAGCTATTGCTAAGCGATCTCATTCATATCAGACGTTATGATATATCAAGGGTTGAAACCAAGTTAGGAAAGCTACGGTTGGCTTTATCATGGAGCTTTCCAAAGAACAAAATTTCACTCTACTAAGTTATGGGTAATTTCCGATTTGTAAAGGTTAAAGATAATGATAAATTACTTCTAGAACTCAAATGGCCCGTTCAACCAAGAACGGCTTAGTGAAAATATCTGGAGAATTTAAAAATATGCATTGAGAATAATTTTTCTTAAAGCTTTCAAAATAGCTTCTTTGAACGTAATACTGAGTCTCCGCGGCACCAAAATCTAGTTGATTTCGGAAGATTCTTAATTTCAGCCGCAATTAGCTCGAAATTAGCTAATTTAGTTCTGTGGAAACTCTCAAACCGAATTAGAAATTCTTCTTAATTTCATCGAAATTGGACCCAAATTATGTGCAATTTACTGACCGACTCTGTGGCCAATTACAATTTATACAAAATAATCGATGTTCTGCCCGCACTAGTTGTCAAATTTCAAAAACATATGTTTATCTTGAACGTTTTAATTCGGCTGTGGGAAAAAAGCGAAAACAAATGTCATTTAAAATTATGCAAAAGAATAAGCATAATCGTGTGGATAGGAATGTAATTTCCGAAATCATACTACCGAAATCGTGTACCGTGTAGACATAGTATAAACTAAACCAAAATCCTTAATCATTCTATTGTGATGCATAAATTGATACCAAAATATATATTCAAATTTTACCCGATTTCTTGGACCAACTGCGCCTGAGTAGGAAATTTTGAATGTACCGCTGGAGAGGTAGAGAGTTTTGGTTACCTATAATCAAGTCACTAAGACTGACGACTCGTACAGCAACAACAACAACAACTGATGACAGTGGAAGCGAGAAGCCTTGCCATAATATAAAAATAGAAACCTATAAAAAATGATTCTTATGGAAAATTGCAAATGATGCCAGAGTGCCAGAAACCTTTCACGCTTGTAAATAACATGAAAATAAAAATTGCTTCTCGCCTAGCATAGCTTATAAGGGGCACACTGCCTTCAGACTAGGAAAGAAAAGCGAGTTTCAGAGACTTCATTATAATTTCTCTGGTTTACTCATCCATTGAAGACATAGCCCATCAAGAAAAAGTTACGTAAAAACACCCGATTTCTCAACAAAAGTTCGATAAACTCTATGCAATATGTTTGGTATACATATAAAGTTAAAAAAAAAAATATTCTACGGGAACTAAGAGTAGTAACTAAAGCTAGTTCTCGAAGGAAGAACGACTTTTCTGTATAACTTATTCACAGCAGAAACACTTTTTATCAGAATTCAGCTGTAAAGAAATGCCTTTATTATAAATGTTGGGAATCTATTTAAAACTATGATTACTGTACATAACAAATCTTTGGCAAATTTTTTTTTGCAGGCTAGTCTTCTTCTCGCCCATATGCTGCACTAGAAAGCCTAGGCTTTGAAGCTTTATGCTCAATACTAAGTTGTTCTCAGACGAGAACAGACTGAGTCAAGAAGACTGCTTAAATTTATCAAATCACAGAAGTGAAAATAGTTTGGGCAAGTAATTTACTTCATACAGCAGCATCATAGTTTTTTGTAGAGAAGATCTGTGAGATTTTGGTTCTAATAAAAATTTTACAACTTCGTTTGGCATTTCATAAAATAATACATTTAATTTACTTGAAGATTTTATCAAACTTGTAAAGTTAACCAAACACCGAAAGCATTTTAACTTTATATCGAAGAACTCATTCAAAGTATCCATCGAAATCTTAGCAATACTAACTGTTTTGTTATTAATTCATCGGAAATGCCGAAATTCCATAGTTTCGATAAAATATGATGATCACCACGAAGTTATAGCGAATTTACCTAAATTAATCGTCGGACTTCTATAGAGTCTATAATATCCATACATAATAATGAAATACTATCAAAATTAACCAATTTCGGGAACTTCAACGAAATAAATGAATTTGAGCTAGCTGATTTTTGCAACACTAAAATAAATTCTTGTAAGGCGGGATAACTTCCGAAGGGATTTTAGGCCGAGCTTCTCTTCAAATTAGCGTCGTGATCCTTTTAATTTTTCATATAAATTGGCGAGACGGGACCTACTTGCTGACTCCGAACGGCATCTGCAAAGCAGATGCGTTTTCACTGAGAGCTTTTTTTGCAACAGTACTTGTATTAAATTGTAAGGCTCTGATCTTAACTATTTAAGTTCTGAAAAGTATATCGCAAAAGGTTTCTATGAACCACAATGCTATCAAATTCTTCAGTGTACCCATAAAGAAATCAACAAAAAACAAGCAAAAATCAAATAATCTCCCTGACAGTCTGAAGGAACCGATGACGTTCAGCGGGGCCCATGTAATGCCAGATATGAAATAAAAACGAAATATATGCCGTATATTGAGTCCAGATTTTAAGCGCACTTTTAGAAGGAGACGTAAGATTCATTCCTGCATACGTTGAAAAAACCAAAAAAAAAAAACAGATATAATCGTCTGATGTGTAGAAGATCGCCCTTATACAATATTTTGCTGAATAAGATTCTATTTTAGATTTTGATCGAAGAACTGACTAGTTTAGAATTTGATACGAAAATACTAACATTCAATATAATATCGATTCATTTCATACTGTACAATAGCAAATTTCCAAGAGGAGTTTTTTGCTAAAACTAGGCATTGTACAGATAATTTTCATTGAAAAAAGTTGTAGTTTCAAAATTTATGAAGTTCAAATTTTTAATGTCTTCTTTGTATAAGGACGAATGTCTGCTCGTAGGCAAAAAAAACTGTAACTCATCCCGACTTAGCATGTGGGGCTCAAAATCCCTTTCACATTTAAGGGTACAAAGTTTACTGATCTCAGACATGTTAGACTATGGTAATGCTGTAATTTAGTTCTTCGATCGAGCAATAAGGTTCTTGAGTAAGCATCAGAAACCTTAAGCGAATGCGAAGCGTATACAATGATCTATTGATAAAATAAATTTCTTAAAATCGAGCTAGTTTTCAGATATACATAAAATGCGGGCTAACTACCATCTAATACTTGAAAAGCTCAAAGCACCTATCAGCGCATCCCACACGTACACCAAGAACTATTTTCACTAAGCTACACAACTTTTTCTTTACTGCAACATTCCTAAACCTTCCTTTTTATAAACTACTATCTGAACAAAGTAAAACAAGTTCAATAATAATAATATACATAAATAGCAAATACGTAAATGCGAGTATAAGTAAGTAAGTATATATTTATGTATGTAGTTCACTTACCAACTGGTCTATTATTTCGACGTGTACCCTCCGGTTCTTCAACCATAAGTGGCGCATGCCGTCGGCCATTCACCAACATTGGCGTTGTACAAATGAGGATCGAAAATATGATGAATTTGTAGAGGAGATTGAGTGATGTTGAGTTGGAGGCGAAGAATTTTCGCGCTGATGATGCCTTTGAAGAAGATGATGATGATGATGATAATGATGATGACGATGATGTTGTTGATTCTATCGTTGTTCGTGTTAGTCGCGCTGATTTTCCTGTAACAGCCGTAGTCGTAAGTGTTGCTGTTGCTGGAAATGTTATTCTTGTGCTTGTTGTTGCAATAGTTTTCAACATATCGACTTCCTGAGTGTTGTTGTTGTTGTTTAAAATGCTAGAGGCGCTTTTATTGTTGTTGCACTTGTTGGCGCTTCTTGATCTCCATGAACTGGATGCAACACTTTTTTTAGTGTTATTTTTGTTGTTGCTGGTTTTAGATGCTGTCGTTATTGTGTACGACATTTTTGTACTATTGATTATGGGGATTTTTATTTATGTTTATATGATTGTGTGTATTTATGTTGATATGTGGTTTGTGGTTAGCTTGAATTATGCTTATTTTATTAACTGCACTTGAATGCGTTTTAATTTAAGTATTTTCTTTGTATTTGACTTTCTTTCACGCTGTCACTTAAGCTGTTCTGTTAATCTTTAATATATCATTATTTAACACTTTATTAATATTTTTTTCATTCGCCACCGTTATTGCTACAAGGCAATTTTTGCACTTCACTTTTAGCACTTCAAATTGGTTTGCGACTTTTTTTTGTTAAAATTTATTTACTTTTAAATCTGTCTAAATATATTTTATTACTCAGAAAAATTTAATTAACAAAATTATTTATGAATAGTGTGTATGTGCAATAATGATCGACAACACTTTTTATTAAACCTTTTTTTTATTTTGCTTCTACACCGTTAATTTTTTGCGCTATTAAACCGCACTTATTATAGTTTATTTAATTACTTATTTTGTTTAAAGCTGGCTTCAGGTCAAATTGAGTAAAACACAATATGTTTAAGTTTTACTACAAATCACAATTATAGTTTATTTAAGTTCCACGCTTCTTCTTCTTTCGTCCATATATTTGTCGTTGGCCACGTAAAGAAAAAAATTTATAATTATATATATTTTTTTTACAAATAAAAATTATGCTGTTAATGATGACAAACAAACGCGCTAACGCTCTGACACCGACTGGCTAACTGACTTGAATGAGTGAGTGTGATATGTGCGTGAGCATAGGTGAATTATTTTGTGACTCTGCGACACACTTTGTTGCGTATCGTACACGGGGATAACTGACAGACCAGGTTGGTAGGCAGTCAGGCCAGGCCAGCAGCGACGCTGGTGGCGAGTAGCAAATTGTTTGCGCTTACGCTACGTTTTGCCTTTTTTGTTGTCATTGTTATTGTTTCTATACCTAGTTTTGAGAGTTGTTAACGTCACAGAAAGATATGGATAGATATACTCTATATAGCGACAACTGAGATCACCACATCTTGGCAGGCGCTTCGAAAAAGTCAAGATTCAGGATAGTCTTAAACATTGTTTAGCATAAGCCTATCTAGGACATTTTTTTTACAAAAAGCGCTGTGTATTTGGGATATTCACATTAGCTCGTTTTTAACTTGTTTGCTTAAAAATATTTTGTCACCAATGTTTTTTTTTTGTTTTCGGAAAATTTGTTTAAAAACTTCCTACATATATCACATTTTATTGCTCCTATTGATAAATTATGTACATATATTAAAATAATATGAGTTAACAATGTAAAAAATACAAACACACAAGCAGATGAAGCAGGTAGCAAAAGTCATGTGAATATCTCTAATAAGTTTATGCATTTTTGAAAATTCTGCAATAACGTGATCTTCAAGCAAATTCCGAATTTCGTACAAATAGGATAATTAGAAAAAAATGTTTGAAATAAGACGTTCTTCAAACAAATTCTGACAGCGGGTCAGATTGTGAAGCGTTTCTATAATATAAAGATAAGAAGCTATTAATTCTATTTCCTATGGCATTTGCGAAAGATGTCAGAGTTCCTGCAACATTTGAAAATATGTGAAACTAAAAATTAACATAGCTTATGGCACGTACTCTGGCGTTAGCCTATTGTTGTATTGAGCTTAAAAACCTCTTCAATCCATATCTTCATATTTCTATCTCTTCTATATATATAATGTCTCCTTCTGTGTTGCTTATAGTCGTCCAAATTACTCAAACGATATTTACAAAATTTTTACACCACGTCCATTTCAGTTCTTGGTTTGTATAGGGAAATTTCAATGCGTCTTATCTCTTTAACACTTGGGTCAGGAAATTAGCATATCAGCTTTTATATATATATATATATATATATATATATATATATATATATATATATATATATACATAGCATATGTAGGCATGCATTGGAGGACGTCCTAAACGAATTGACTGACCATAACCAAATGTATAAAATCGCCAGGAAAGGCTTCTATTATACATTACCTTCAGAGATCTGCATTATGAAGTGAGTCACCCCTACTAAAGTTAAGACGAAGCGTGTCACCTCCCATATAATTGGGTGTAGAGTAATAATCTACATATCTGTGGAAGAATTCCTTATATGTGACCCGGTCTATGAAAAGGTAGCTTATGACTCAAAAAAGAAATTGCGAGAAACAGCTGTTAACAGCTGTTTTTTTTTTTGCGAGAAACAGCTGTAAACAACTGTTTTTTTTTTAGTCATAATCCACCTTTTCATAGACCAGGTCACATATATTACTTCTAGAAATCTGCATTATGAAAGATTCAATTAGTATGGGTTCTTATTGCATCTTTCATATTACAGAATTCTAGAAGTAATGTATACTAGAACATTGAAATGCGGAAATAAGTCGAATGATACAAAGTTGAGTAAAAGGGGGACAATTGCGATTTTGTATACTACGTATGTAAATATGTGTAAAAGTATTCATGCCAGCCCATTGAATTTTTTTGAAAAATTAAATGATGTTGGAGTGAATGTAGTTAATCTCCAGAAAAGCTGGGAATAATTGATAAGAGACAAGGCACCTGCCATACAAATGAGATTTTTCTGGAACGTCTTCATGATATGCGGAAAATTTTTAAAAGCAGTTAATAGAAGTAATAAGAGAACCCAATTTACTTAACAATCGATTGATATATCAATTAGTGGAGCGCAATTAAACTTTACTTTTTGATTACTTTGGCTTTTAACCTTAAACACTTTTGAAACACAAATATATTAGATATTAGCCCCGACAAGAGAGCTGCGAAAACTATATTTCATATGGTGTTATGACGCTCATTCGAAAAAAATACAAGCGTATCACCTTTTCCCGAATATTATTAACCTACTAAATATGTCAGATTCTTACTGGTTCTGTTTATGGCACGATTCCGCATCTTAGAAAGCAAAACTACGTTTGATGGAAAAATCAATATAGGAAGCAAATTTTAAGCGCGTTCGGAATTCACTTTTTGATGTTCAATAACCAGCGAATACCGTACAGACTTTTGGTTATCAATATACAGCAGTGAACACAAAACTAGCAGTGGTAATTTTTATCAAATTTCGTCACTGAAATTCTTATTTTTTATTTTCTTAAGATTTTTTTTTAAGAATTACTGAGCTAATTAATTGTTATGCAATTACTATTTTTGTTTTATTAGGAAAATAATAGCCGTGTGTTTCTCACATGTATATACGTCTACATTTGCGGGTAAAAAAACGCTTATCATCAGTTAGATAATGCTTAGGAGACCCATCTAGCGGCAGTGGTTAAATAACTAGCTACAAAACGGGTTGTACCGAATAGCGGAGACACGCACCTCTATTGGCCATATGTAGTGTACAACCTATAGCTGAATCGGTTGCGGTGAATAGCGGGCACACACCATTTGTAGAGGTAAAACATAGACACACATTTCAGTTGCAATTTAGGAGTACTAATTTTCTGCGCAGCAATTTCAGAAGTGTAGATAAAGTTATGCAATTGGCAGTCCATATAAAGTTTAGTTGCATATATCTATAGATGTAAAAAAAAACACAGGTCGAAATGAAATTTTCATGTCAAATTTGCCATGCGTTTGCGCAGTTGTCGTTTTAGCTTTTGGGTCAATTTAATTGCCGTTTGTAGTCAAAATGCATGACAAACTCATATTTGACGTTGTATGACATGCCGTTTTCATGATATGGCCAAGTCTGTGGGCAAATTTGACTAAGTGAAAACCAAACATAAGAATCAGTGGTTATACCTCCCTCAGCACGCATCTTGTCACATCACTATTCAAATACCATATTAAGTTAATTTATAAATTCGATATATGTACATATGTGCTAAGGAAGCCATATAGAGTTTTGCCAAAATTTCCTATAACCTTTTCCTCTTTTCGACAAGGTACATAAGTACTTTTATGTTTGACATCTCAAAACTGGGTATATAAACTCATATTTGAACCAAAATCAGTATTTCTTAGGAGTTTTCTATGATAGTTAGTGTTGTTGTACTCTTTAATATTGTTTTTTTTTTTTTGTTGTGTTTTTAGATCGTTGTTATTGCTATTCTTGTCGTTCAGTCACACTGCCTGTTATTGGGGTGGTTGGGTGTGTAATGCGAATTAAGCAAATAACGCTCGCAGATTAGATAACAAAAATCTGTTGTTTCAAATAAATTATTAAAAAATGTTTTTTTTCCAATTTTGCTTTGCTGTTTTTGTTGCTTTTTGTTTTTGCTACGCAGAACCGCTGGCACAAGTGTTATGCATTAGCTAGTAATGTTTTGTTGTGCCTACCAACACTTTTTTAGTTTATCAATGAAATGTTTTCTTTGTCCAGCCTAAATTTATTTTCTGTTATTTCACACTATTCTCCTACTGGGCTTGTATTTGTTGTTTGCGTTTTGTATTTTAAAAATAGTAATTTAAATTTTTTGCATTTGTTTTTAAAATAAAATTTTTTGTTGACGCTTTTGCTTTAAGTTTTCATTAAAAGTAGATGGTGTAAAAACTTTGAGCTAAAGAAAAAAACAACTAAAAAACATTTTCTTATTTATATGTGGTTTTTATGTAGTTATTTTTTTTTACTAAATTTCATCAAATTGAGGAAGATCATCCGTTCATCCAGCTGTGCGCGCGATAGCTCGCCGAAATATTGAGATATCTCGGTTAATAGTCGGAAATCCGATTAGTTTTTATTTAAATAATTAAGTTCAGACTTGCTTTTATTTTCATGCCTTTAATAATCTGTTTTTTTTTACAACTTTCTTTTCTCAAAAATTCTTCTGTGATCTAAATATTTTTGATAAAATAAAATATCGTCCAATAATTTAAAGTCATTATATGTATGTTTTCTTAATTTTGTTCGCTTTTTTATAGTTTTTAGCTTAAGTTTTCCAAATGTTGAGTTTATTATCTTTTAATGTGTTTTTTAAATTTTTTTACATACATATGTGTTTTTTGACTTAAATTTTTTTTATAATTGGTGTTTTATCTTTCTACAATCTAAAATATATTATTAAGTGCTTTGTTTTATTGTTATACCTGTTATTAGCCTTAGTTGTTTTGAATTTCTTTTAATTTTCTTTTATTTTTTTATTCCCGGAATACATTTTTTTAATTAATTTGTTTTTTCTGAAATTTTTGCAAAATTGTAAACTGCTTACATAACCCATTCCTTAGCTTCTTACTTTTTATTCATAAAAAAATAAAATATATATTACAATTGGAAGTTTGTGTAGAAATGTTATTTTTCATGAATAACGTGGTTATTATTTTCGATGTTGTTCAATGCTAAATTTAATTTGTTGTAATTTTATATTATTTTGTCTTCAAAAGTTTATTTGTGGTATCCAAAATTCTTCATTCTTTTATTCGTGTTTTTATAATTAAATTTAATTAATATCAAAATTTTATAAATTTAGTTTTTTTATTATTTACTAGCGTACCCGGTAGCCGCTGTCCTGCCCTATATTTGAAAAGTGGACGCCCCTTCCGTCTTATCACTCTCTATAACATCAAATATACTACAACTTTACTACATTTCCGTAATTTCTCATTCTTATTCCCTTATTCCTTTTATCTCCACTCCCTACTAATTTTACCTCTCACCCACAAACCCATTTCCACACGCAGTGTTATTCTCATTCTCACTCTCACGCTCTATTCCACACCTTCTACTTCTCCATCCAAAATTAAGTCATATTTGGAATTTATATACCCAATATTGTATACTCCTACGCCCACTTCCACGCTCTCTACCTGTCCCACCCAAATAATCTCATATACAGAATCAACATGTATCCAGAAATGGGATACCTGTCTGAAATAATACAGAGATACAGCGAATTTAAATATTTCCTAATAGGGGCTGACACCGCTCACTTTTCCAAATTTTAATACCGGGTGTCAACGTGAACCTACTGTGAAATTTTTGTTAAGATTCATTTTAAAAAATACTTGTTCTTTCATTTCTTTGGTAAACATACATTTTCAACCGCGCTATGGAATGTGGAAAATAAGTCTAATAAATTGCACACATATGTATATACCCGTAAATATGGGCTTGGCACCGCTCACTTTTCAAAGTTCTGTGCTGATTGATATATAGAAGAGATATACTTAATTACCAATACTTTGAGGCCTACAGACGCGAATTTTCGACAAAATGAAATTTACATAGCCTAGAGGCGGCGCATCGCCCACTTTTCCCAAATTGTATGTAGCCAGAAAAATACCAGGTGATCTTATTTATAATATTTGCTGAATTTCAGTTGTTCTGTTGATTTTTAATAGTTTTTTTAATTTTCTAAATTTTGTGTTTTTAATATTTATTATTTGTTTTTTTTTCTGGGTTTTCATTAAATGGTTTTTCAATCATCTTTTTAAAAACTGCTAAATTTTAAGATTTGGGTCTCTGGATATGTTTAGGGCTTTGGTGAAACATTTTTTTTGATTTCCATTTGCCTCTTTGTATTTTTTTTTTTTTTCAATAAACATTTCTATTCTCAAATGTTTAGAAATTTTTGTGTGACTAAAAATCGAGTGGACCAGTTATTTTTATCTATTTAATATTTTTTATTTCTCAGTTCCTGCTTTAACATTTTCATATTTAACAAAAACTTGGTTTGTGGAGTCTAAAATTATTAATATTTTATTTGCGCTTGTTTTTAATAACACTACAGTTTTTATTTGTTGTATTGTTAATATAAAAATTTTTGTTTCTAATTTTGAAAACTTCTTTTTTCATGCATTTCATATATTTTTATAATGCGTGCATAAAAATATTTATTTTTAAGTTCTTAACATTCTAAATATGTTTTAAAGTACATTTTTCTAACACACCACTCTTTCATCAAATCTATTCCGGCATTTTGCCGTCGCTATTTGAACGCTTTGTAAATTCGAAAAAAAAAATTTTTTTTGTTTTTGTTTTTTATTCACACTATTTTTAGCTTTTATATTTTGTTTCAATATTCGTTCTTTTATGCCCACACGCTATTTTCCGTTCACACAATTTTACTAATTTACACATTTTTATTTTTTAAAACTATTTATGTAGTCAATTAAGCACTATTTTCTGTTCTTTGATTCAGCTGCTTTAGCTTTTTGCTAATGAATACCTCGCATTTTGTGTTTAACGCAGATACAAACACAATTTTAAACAAATGAAAAAAAAATTTATATTAGAAAAATTCCTTAGTTAGCGCCACGAAAACAAACGCAAATCAATGTCGACTGATTGCATGAATGATTGATTGTTCTTTTTATACTTAGTTGAGCAGAGCTCCCAGAGTATATTAACTTTGATTGGATAACGGTTGGTTGTACAGGTAAAAAGGAATCGAGATAGATATAGACTTCCATATATCAAAATCATCAGGATCGAAAAAAAATTTGATTGAGCCATGTCCGTCTGTCCGTTAACACGATAACTTGAGTAAATTTTGAGATATCTTGATGAAATTTGGTATGTAGGTTCCTGGGCACTCATCTCAGATCGCTATTTAAAATGAGCGATATCGGACTATAACCACGCCCACTTTTTCGATATCGAAAATTTCGAAAAACCGAAAAAATGCGATAATTCATTGCCAAAGACGGATAAAGCGATGAAACTTGGTAGATGGGTTAACCTTATGACGCAGATACAAAATTAGTAAGATTTTGGACAATGGGCGTGTCACCGCCCACTTTTAAAAGAAGGTAGTTTAAAAGTTTTGCAAGCTGTAATTTGGCAGTCGTTGAAGATATCATGATGAAATATGGAAAGAAAGATACTACTATTGCTATATATGTGCTAAATAAAAATTAGCAAAATAGGAAGAAGAACACGCCCACTTTTTAAAAAAAAAATTTTTAAGAGTCAAATTTTAACAAAAAATTTAATATCTTTACTGTATATAAGTAAATTAAGACAACATTCAACTCCAGTAATGATATGATGCAACAAAATACAAAAATAAACGAAAATTTCAAAATGGGCGTGGCTCCGCCCATTTTGATTTAGTTGGTCTAGAATACTTTTAATGCCATAAGTCGAACAAAAATTTATCAATCTTTCTTAAATTTGGTAGGGCATAGATTCTATGCCGGTAACTGTTTTATGTGAAAATGGGCGAAATCGGTTGAAGCCACGTCCAGTTTTTATACACAGTCCACCGTCTGTCCTTCCGCTCGGCCGTTAACATGATAACTTGAGCAAAAACTGATTTATCTTTACTAAACTTAGTCCACGTACTTATCTGAGCTCACTTTGTATTGGTATAAAAAATGGCCGAAATCTGACTATGACCACGCGCACTTTTTCGATATCGAAAATTACCAAAAACGAAAAAAAAGCCATAATTCTATACCAAATACGAAAAAAGGGATGAAACATGGTATTTGGATTAGTTTATTGAAGCAAAATATAACTTTAGAAAAAAACTTTGTAAAATGGGTGTGACACCTAGCATATTAAGCAGAATGAAATGAAAAAGTTCTGCAGGGCGAAATAAAGAACCCTTGAAATCTTGGCAGGATTACTGTTCGTGGTATTATATATATAAATAAATTAGCGGTATCCAACAGATGATGTTCTGGGTCACCCTGGTCCACATTTTGGTCAATATCTGGAAAACGCCTTCACATATACAACTACCACCACTGCCTTTTAAAAGCCTCATTAATACCTTTAATTTAATACCCATATCGTACAAACATATTCTAGAGTCACCCCTGGTCCACCTTTATGGGGATATCTCGAAAATGCGACCACCTATAGAACTAAGGCCCACTCCTTTTTAAAAAGACTCATTAATACCTTTCATTTGATACCCATATCGTACAAACAAAGTCTAGAGTCACCCCTGGTCCACCATTATGGCGATATCTCGAAAAGGCGACCACCTATACAACTACCACCACTGCCTTTTAAAACCCTCATTAATACCTTTAATTTGATACCCATATCGTACAAACACATTCTAGAGTCACCCATGGTCCACCTTTATGGCGATATCTCGAAAAGGCGTCCACCTATAGAACTAAGCCCCACGCCCTTTTAAAATACTCATTAACACCTTTCGTTTGATACCCATATTGTACAAACGCATTCTAGAGTCACCCCTGATCCACCTTTATGCCAATATCTCGAAAAGGCGACCACCTATAGAACTAAGGCCCACGCCCTTTTAAAATACTCATTAACACCTTTCATTTGATACCCATATTGTACAAACGTATTCTAGGGTCACCCCTGGTCCACCTTTATGGCAATATCTCGAAACGGCGTCCACCTATGGAACTAAGGATCACTCCCTTCTAAAATACTCATTAACACCTTTCATTTGATACCCATATCGTACAAACAAATTCTAGAGTCACCCCTGGTCCACCTTTATTTCGATATCTCGAAAAGGCGTCCACCTATAGAACTATGGCCTACTCCCTCATAAAATACTCTTTAAATTCATTTGATACACATGTCATACAAACACATTCCAGGGTTACCCTCGGTTCATTTTCCTACATGGTTATTTTCCCTTATGTTGTCACCCTAGCTCTCAACTGAGTATGTAATGTTCGGTTACACCCGAACTTAGCCTTCCTTACTTGTTCTTACTAATTTTAGTTGTTGTTGTTGTTATTGTTATGCCGGCGTTTTGCGCTATAATTTTCTTCATACAACCCGTTAACAGAGCCACCTACAAATTACCCACCTAATCTAAAGTTTTAGTGTCAGTTGCGATTTTTTTCAACTTCTGCCACCTCCTCGTCTGCAAACCCTCACCTATATTTAGATGCGTATGTATGTACGTATATATAATTTTTTATTAACAAACACGATTATTACTTGATACAATATCCCATAGACTCGCTAACTGCAACAGCGATGTCTACTACTAAAGATGTGATAACACATTTACACTTCACGTTTAGTTGGCCACATTGAACAAAAATACAAAATTTCCATTGCACGCAAATGTCACTACAAAACTTTGATAGAGTCTTTCATGAATAGACAAAATTTTTTTAATTAAAATCTGCAACCGCGTAACTTTTTCTCGACTTCGATAGAATAAGAAAAATAAAAACGCAAAATATCTATGCGTACGCGTTCCGTAATATATCAAATCGTTCGATTTATTTTATCACTTGGATATTGTTGTTAATGTGTAGATATCGCGGTTGTTTTGTTAGTCGTATGTGTTCCTTAGCGAACGTTTCGGAAAATAATGTCCACACACGGGATCGGTCGTTGAATAAATAACCCCCTCAACTAGCGCGCATAAATGAAAAACTCTTTTTTTCTTCTCAATATTGTAGTTCTCGTCGTTTGTTATAGTTGTTATTAGCCAGCCATAGAGCCGATGTATCGTTGCTGGTGCTGCTAAGTTGACTGTTCACTGGTTGTATTGGTCGTTTCGCGCGGTCGATCGGTTGCTTCGTTGGTTTGTGCCCACTTCTCTGTGTGCACTCGCAAAGTCAGCAAGCCAGTCAGCAAAGATATTAAGATACTATGAGTTCAGACAACAAACAAGCGAACATACACGCGTAGATACTTGGACGAACTCTCAGTTGTTGAGATACAATGCACAGTGTCGCAATTGGAAACAAAAACAGTAAAAGTCGTTTAGTGAAATATGTATCCAAAACAAAAAATTTTAAATACGTCGGATAAACATGCAATATATGAGTCGTTTATTTTGAAAGTGGTTTAAGTCCATTTTTTCTTATATTGAGATATTTAAAGGTTTGTGTTTGATTTCTTTCAAAAATATTGTTAAGTAGAATTAATTTTTGTTTATGGCTTTGTGACCTTAAACATGTTAGAATATATAACGTAATATGTTTTGTAAACTTTACTATAAAAATAACGTGTATTTCAGAACCTTAAATGGACTTAAACCACTTTGAAAATTAGTAAAATTACTTTTTTGTTGGTGAATAGGAATAAGTCCACTTATTTTTAAGAAATTAAATAATAGAAGTTGTAAATATTTTATCTTTGATGTAGATGAATGTAATAGCTTTAAAATAAATAGGGAAGTTTTCAAGTTAGATACAGATTTTTATTTATGTAATTAAAAAAATGTTTTAAAAATGAATATTAGTTCATGATGTACATATGTATATGAGACATTTCTCAAAACCAAATTTGACAAGGGATGACGGAAAATCGTTCCAATATACATCATTTATTCACCCTGTCGGATAATCAACAAAACGGAATATTAACTCATTTATTAAAAAATTAAATTTACGTGCATTTATTTATTAAGGATAATATTGAAGATTTTGCTATAATATTTCTCCTCATTTAGATTATCTCTGAGGTTGTTAAAATATTCAGAGTCCATTAGGAGTTGAAATGGTATGTACATTTTTCTATAATGGTGTTAATTTTATTTTGCTGAAATTCCTTGGTCTTGCCCGACAAGGTAATAAATCAAGTATTTTGAACTCTTTATTCACTTCCATAGATTCTTTATAAAGCATTTTATGGGGTGCATTTTTTATAAATCGCATCCAACATATCCTTAGCAGGTTCGCCACTAGATTTTTTTAATCTTCTATGCATTGCTTCTTCCAGATAATAATTAATAATAATACATTTTAAATATATATTAAATAATAAGTTTTATTTAAGTGGACTTAAACCAGTTTCAAAATAATTTTTTGGATTTTGTTAGCTAGATAATTTTCAAGCCCCCAAAATCATAGCGATTTTAATGATACTAGACTTAAATTGTTTATAAAAAAAAAAGATTATATAGGATTGTGATTATTCGTATATCTTCTTAAAATAAACGACTCATATAAGATATTCATGCAAAACCGTGATTGAAACGAACCACCGTACAAGATGGTGCTGGGATGTTCCATCGTCACGGATGGAACAATTGTGCGCAATATTTCACCTTTGTTGAAGAATTCTGATAAAGTGAGCCAGATATTTCTAATAGACAGGCAGGGACACTAAACATTCAATTGCTACGGTTATAAAGTAAAAAAATAACAATATCTGAGGCTCAATTCAAGGGGTTGGTTTAACATCAAAAATTTTGAAACAAGTTTTTCCAATTAGAAAATTTTTTTTCTAAAGGCTTGGTTTCCTCGAAAACGATGCCGCTATATACCGGCCGCTACATAGCGGTAGAGTACGTTGTCAAAAATGCTATAATGTAAAAGTAGTTATGTGGAGACTAAGCAGACGGTGAAGTCCACCGAAGCATTATTACGGCGCTCATGACGTTAGAAACTCGTTCATCAACGTTTTTTCCCACCGCTATTATGAAAGCGGTGAACATTTTGTCAAATATTTAAAAAATAAACAAATATTTAAACTTCAAATTTATTTTTGAAAATGTATTTACAAATATAATAAAATAATATAAAAAAATTTTAAGTTAAACGGTTTTATTGAAAACAATACTTACTTGAAAATAATAATACTAAATCATCTATCTAGAGCGTTGATCAGACAATTAAATAAAAAATGTGAGGCGTAGCATACATAACCTGATTAAGGTTCAGTTGGTTTTACTTAATAGAAATTTGACGCGTCCAACGCTTTTATTTAATTGTCTGATCAACGCTCTAGATTGATGAGGAGTGTAATGGCTAGTACCTAGGACTTACCTAATTATTTTCTAGATTTTAGTATTGTTATAACTTCATGTATGTAAGTATTGTTTTCAATAAACCGTTTAATTAAAAAAAAAAACTTAATTATTTTATTTTCAAGTTTTTAGTCTTTATTTAATTGGCTATTATTTTTCATTCTATTTAGTTCATTTAGTGACTCATTATTACAAAGACTCCATCCTGACAATTTGTTACAATCTAAGTCCTCAATACATAATCCTTCCAAAGACTTTACTTGACTCTGCGCCACGAATGCTTGTCCTTCCTCCAACTCCAAAATATTTCAAAATATGTCACTTCTACAGGATTATATGTAATATTTGTTCCAAATATGAGCCAAATCGGACGAATACGACAAATACGAGTATTTCTAATACCTCAATCCTTGCGTCACCTAGCGGCGATTTTTTCATAGGTCGCTTTCTATTCATGTATGTATTATGTGTTCCAAATATTAACCAAATCGGACTACAAATACGATTTTTTGAAATATTTCGATCCATGCGCCACCTATAGGACTTCTTTCTTCTTATTATTACATTGTCATCGAGTTCTGAACAATATTCCAAGTTTCAAGCTTGTAGCTTATCGGGAAGTTACTTAAATTTCAATTACAAAATTCGTGCCAGCCAGCCATTCTGTCAAGTCAAGCCAAATAAAGCCGTTTAAAAAAAGAAAACAAGCCAAAAAACGAGAAAAAAATCTATTAGGTGCCGCTAATGACGGTAAGTGTAGTGAACGTTCTTAAGCCGCCTTAAGCGGGGTCACTTCCCGGCGGTGATTTTGCAAGCACTCAGAGTGTATTTCTGCCTTGAAAACTCATCTACCTTGCAGATGCCATTCGGAGTCAGCATAAATCATTTAGAAGCTCGGCCTGAAATTGTATTTGTGTGCAGCATAAATCCGCGAATAAACTGGATGTTATTATTTTTAAATTACGTCCACTGCCATAGACACTTCCGGTAGTGACGGAATCGGAACTTCAACTTCTAGCATATACGGCAGACGTTGCTCTATCCTAGCTTTGGTCTATCTGCATAACTTTTAGCAGTTTTTACATCTTACTCTCCCTTACCCTCTTTACCCTTTTCTGTATCTTTTTATTCACTCTTCCCTCTGCCTTTCTCTTTTTCTGCGTCTCTTTCTCCCTATCCGTCTTTTTCCCCACTTCTTTCCGCTCCATCTTTTCATATCTCTCTATCTTCGTCTAGCTGTCTCTTTCTCCTTTCCTCTTTTCTCTTCTCTCTAGTTTTTCTTGTTCATCTCCATCCCTTCTTCCCAGTCCAGTTCTAAGACCCAGTCTCAGTGCCACTCCCGGTCCCAGTCCTAGTCCAAGTTCCAGTACTAATCTAGGCAAAGGGCTACCTATATGCCAAATTTCAGGCGAATTGCACAGTGAATAGAATTTGATCGAATAGATCGGTCCCCGGTTCACTTCCCGGAATGAAACTTCACAGGAACACTCTCCGGGCTCGCACAATAATATATGAACATACATCTCACTCAAAAGCAAGTTTGTTCATACAATTCACAGCGGACATACACACGAACTGCATTTTCAACCTGTGACTTTTTTGTCACATTTTTTAAAATTTCACTCTAATAAATTTTTCATAACGTGCCTAAAGAAGTATAACTTCAATAAAGTTTTGTTTAAAAATACGAACATTTGCGAAATCAAATGTCGTAACAGTAATTAATTTATCTTAAATGTTTTTATTACTAAAAATATTGCACAATAGATCTGCACAAAGGTCGCAGTGCTTCCAGACCTATTAATAATTACTAAACATAAGAAGGATTCTTCAATTTTAGTTCATGTTTCAAGATATCGTAATGGCGGAGAGGGAGAGGAGTAAATAAAAGGTTACAGAAAAGGAGAGAGGAGGAGGAGGGAGAGTAAGAAGTAAAAACGTCCTAGAAGTTATGGAGCTAGATCAAAGTTAGGGCAGAACAACGTCTGCCGGGTCTGTTAGTATCCCTATAAGGATTATATGACATATAAGCAATACTTTATATATGCACCAGAGTTAGAACTTCACTATGATCGGGGTAGATTTACTACGTTTTTTACGAAAAAGTTTGAAATTACTACGATTACTACGATACATAATTTATCCCGAAGCGATCCTAAATTTATTCCAAATTTGTTCCGATGTTGTCCCAAAATGGTCCCAGAATATATGATACACTTCCATCCCCCTCAAAATGTTATCGAAGTCCGTCAATCCCTTACGCATCGACAAAGCTAACACTTAGCTCCACATAAGTTGATATGCACGCTCATCCATGGCCCATAACATGGCCTAACCAGCATAACCACTGTGTTCCAATTCGCTGAACGCGTATAGAACCGTACATTTTTCGAAGAACTTTTCTCTCGAACACACCCTGAGCCGCCTCATCTTATAATGTCTTAGTCCATGCTTCTGCACCACATACCAGGACGGGTACGATAAGTGACTTATAGATCATGACTTTTGTTTGCCGAGAGAGACTTTGCAACCACACATCAACACGTAATTTGTTGTTCAGTAAGAGCAGTGTGGCACGATCTTTTTACTGTACATCAGATTTTTCACGCTGCCACTTCAAATCTGGGGGGGAGTAGAATATGCCCTGACGTTTCTTATGGACTTTGCGTCAGATGACAAAAATTAAAAAAAAAAAAAATGTTCAAACCCAGAAATTAGTCAATACTTTTCTAAAGGCCTTAAACTCTCGGAATTTGTATATAGAATCAGATTTTTCAGTATCATTCTGGTTTTCGAGATATCTTAAAAAATCTACATACGCCACTTGAAAACACAATCGTTTCCTTACAATTGAAGTTTAATTTTCTCGCAGCCTGATGAGCATAAGTTCTGCTTACTGCAAACTGGAAAAGAGGCAGAAAATATGGGTTTGATGGTTAAAGAGGACAAAACACAGTACCTGCCCTCATCGGGCAAATCTTCAGCCATAATTTTGAAATGTAGTTTATTAGAGAACCAATTTTAATACAAACAACAATGTCAGTCTAGAAATCCAGCGAAAAATCACCCTTGCCAACGAATGCTACTTTACATTGAGTAGGAAATTGAAAAGTATGCAAACTTAAATCATACTCTACAATCACTTTTCATATCCACCCTGCTATATGGTTCAGAAGCATGGACCATGACAACATTAAATGAGGTGGATCTGAGAATCAAAACACTACTACGCTACGCTGGCTAGGTCAAGTTATGCAAATGAGAGATAATACTCCAGCCAAAAAGGTATTCTTAGCGGAACCCGCCTATTGAAGGAGAGACTTCCACTACACTGGTAGCACTATATCGAAAACGATTTCCCCTTAGTGTTACCAATTTTTGTCAGTTAGCATAGCGAAGCAGCGACTTGCGTGCCTTGTAAACCGGTCATAAACGTTTAAAGGGTTCAGCGCCAATTTAAGATGTAATTAAGTTAGATAGAATACAAAAAAAAAAAAATACAGCAAAATCGCAGCACCTTTTAGAATAAATAAAAAAATGCAAGGCGCGATAACCTCCGAAAATATTTTAAGCTGAGCGTCTTTTCCAAATTTCGTCGTGCTCCATTTTAATTTTTACAAATTTGGCGGGATTGGACATAAAGGTTTTACGCTGACTTCGAACGGCATCTGCGAGTTTTCACTGAGAGGCATTTCAGGGCAGAAATACATTCGGAGTGATTGCCTAATCACAAAAAATTGGTTTCTAAAATTTTGATGTTGCTTTGTCCGAGGTGTGGACCCAAGATCTTCGGTTTAGTAGGTGGAGCACGCTCTACGCCGGCCGTCGAAAAGTGCAGCGATATATCTGTGTTCGTTACACTGTACGATGTTTGGCTGCGCTGCGTTTGAGTTGTGCTACTCAGGCCGCCAGTTTTGAACTTCATACTAGTGAGCATACTTTGCTGCGCTAACGTCATTGGGTCTGTTTTGCCTGAAGTAGCAATTTTTTTTTTTTTTTGCTTCCAATGGTCATATGAATGAACGTCGGCCGGTGAGATTGTGAGTTGGTTTGATAGAGATTTTAGTGGTGCTGTTGCACATTTTCATGTTGTTTCTTCACAACCACTGCCCATGTTGAACCGCTGACGTTGGCGTCCACGCCAACATCGCCTACTGCCGTCGTTGACTTCGGCTGCGAGTGCTATGCTTGGCGGTAATTAACGACGATGTGAACGCAATGTTAAAAACGTTCACCACGAGCATTTTATATAAACGATATGCTTGGTATTGTTCGTGCTGGTAGTGCCCGCGCTCCTATTCACGTTCATATATTGGCGTTCGTCGTTGCAACACAATCTGATAAACTTATATGCAATATGCAGCGAATGAGAAAAACAGACACGATCCATTAATAAATTCGAAATGCAGTGTTGCCAACTAATAAACATTTATTTTTGTTTGTGACGATATTAATTTAAATATAGTAAGTGATTTCATATAAAAAATTAAGCAGAAGCTGTGGTAGAGTATGAGAGAAATGCAAATATGTCATCTACATATGTATATGTAGATATATCAAAGTCTCTGAGCATAAGCACAATTTTTGTGCATGCAAGTGCAGCAGATTTTTACACTATGTTGGAAACAAAAGAGCCAGAGATAATATTGTAACGAATTTAGGGAAATTCCGCTTATTTGAAACCTGCTACTAACGTTCGAATCGCTAAACTGGTGAATAAATAACTCCAATATTCAATAACGCAAAATGGTCTTTATTAGACTACTTTGAGAGTACTTCGCAATAACACTTATACTTCACAACCAATAGCGTGCTTAAATCAAAACTGAATACTGACTACTTAGCTTATGCTGCCTTTATACTCTCCGTAGCTTCATTCGCATATCTCTACTAAAGTCTAGACGTTTCGCCTTCTAGAACTACGGTATCTCCTGCTTGGTAATTGAGCTACATATATGCGTGTGTATGTGTGAGTAACAACTTCGGCTGGTGACTACATCTGTGTGTGAGTTATCTCTTCGTTGCCTTTTATATATGTGTGTAATTGATGACTGATGTGTTCATGTATATACGAGTGGCTGCTTCATGTTTTTTTTATTGTTGCGTGATTATTTATTTAGTATCAACTTAGTGAAGCTAATATTTATCACAATATGAAAAAATGCGTGATTTTTATTACTGATACAGAAAGTGTTTACAAAAACAAAGCATGTGGTTAGGTAATTAGGTTTAAGTTGAAGTTTGTTTCTATTTGGGGATTTGTTGGTTGTAACATATTTTTATATTATTTGGTTAAATTTATATCGTTAGTTTTATTCACAAAGGTCATATCCAACAGATTTATTAAAATACACCTCCCGGAAAAATTTTGTAGTATTATAACTCGCTTAAAATGCCATATCTGCCATTGTAAATTACGCTAACGATATGAAATAATAGCACTGTGCAACAGCCGGCAACCCACTTTCTTGTAGAGATTGAGGCTTAAGTAGACAAAGTACTATCTCCGTTTTTCGAAGTTAATAAATAAATGTAAGGCGCGATAACCTCCGAAGAGTTCAAAGGCCGAGCTTCTCTTCCAATTTGCGTCGTGCTACTCCTGATTTTCCCTACAAATTGGCCGGGCGGGACCTACATGTTTTATGCCGACTCCGAACGCCATCTGCAAGGCAGATGAGTTTTCACTGAGAAGCTTTTCACTGTAGAAATACACTCGGAGTGCTTAGAAAAATTTGCTTCTAATTGAAAAAACTTTTTTCTTAAATTTTGATGTTGCTTTGCCCGGGGTGTAAACCCAGGATTATCGGTGTGGTAAGCGGAGCACGCTACCATCACACCACGGCGGCTGCAAAATAAAATAAAATTAAATGAAATGAAATGAAATTTAATAAAATCTACATAAACTAAATAAAATTTAATTTAGCTAAATTAAACTACATAAAATTAAACTGAGCGAAATCAAATTAAAGTAAACTAAGTTAAATTGAGCTAAATTAAATTAACTTTACTTTAATTAAATCGATTTTTATTTGACAAGTTATCCGTTTTATTGTAGTGTTAGCAATTTTTTATCAGCGTGCTATCGAAAGTTAATCGATTTTTTATCAAAAAAGTAACGATTTGTTATTGAAAAATTATCGATTTCTTATCGGAGTTGTAGTTGTCGTTGTAGCGATAAGAACGCTCTCCGAAGGCCTTGATACAGATTCGGTACGTTCCGGTAACAAGCACCATTAAGATAATAAATAGCCCGATCATCTCGGGAACGATTTGCTATGACCACATGAAACCTTCTAGGCCATTCCGCCCTCCCACCCCCTAGATCCATGGGGAACTTGGAGTTGCCAGAGCCTCGGCCGTTAATGAAATAGGATTCGCCACGGGTTGGTGAGGCTGACAATTTGGGGTAGAGAAGCTATATATTGAGCTGGAAATCCCTTCAAAGGGTTGCGCTATTTTGGTCGCCTCTTACGACAGGCATACCTACCGCGGATTTAGTCTAAGCCCCCTAACCCGCTGGGGTACCGGGAGTGTTACCAATTTGTTACTCATCGGTTTGTTATGAAACACATGCTTTCAAAACTTCAATATTAAATTGATTGCACGCATATACCCTTTAATAGCCAGCTGTTAAGAAACCAATAAGAAGACAATGAAAAACTGATAACAAATCGATAGCAAGCTGATAAAAATCGAAAACTCGAAGATATTATACATATGTGTTTTTTTTACATTTACACACATATGCACTTAAACTTTATATGGACTACTAAGTATGTAGCCGTTTCTGAACTTATGAAATTGTTGCGCAGAAAATTAGTACAGCTAAATTTCAGTATGCATTATACTCAGTTCCAACTGAAATGTGTCTCTCAATTTTATCTCTACACTATTCTCCACTTATAAGTACGAAAAGTGTGTGTCCAGAATTCATCGCAACCCATTCAGCTATAGGTTATACACTATGAACCGTAGAGGTGCGTGTGTCCACCATTCAGAACAACCCGTTTTGTAGCGAGTCATTTGTCACTGCCACGAAACTTCAATAAATGCCGCTAGATGGGTCTCCTAAACATTACCTAAGTGATAATAATTGTTTTTTTTACCCGCAAATGTAGGTGTATACACATCTGAAAAAAAAACACGGCTAATGATTCCCTATCAATAAAAAAACAATACTTGTCGATATTGGTTGATCCCTATAAGAAGCCGACGTAGCTCTTGTCAAAACGCTCGAAACTATTTGTTTCTGTTAAAGGTTTGTCTGTTGTGCTTTTACTTCAACCCCTGGCTGAGCTCTAGTTAACTTTAAAACATTATTTTTCTAGACGTACACCTGTATGCTTACAAATTTAACTTAGTAGACACGCTTTTTTTTTTATTAGTAGGTAGCGTTAGAAAAAATTTGCCACTTTTTCGAAATGGAGGCTGTATTTTGTTTAAATATAACAATTTAGTTTTGTTGGTTTTGCCTTATCTGTGAGTATTATTCTTTTATATATGCTTAAATCATACAGCTTAAATAGTTTAAGGGTCGTTTTCACCATCTCTAAATAAGTTAGAATTGACCTGGAGAATAGCAATCCTTTAGGCGGTTAGCTTCATTTGATATCTTCACCAACACAGGATAATCAACTCCCAGTTAAGTCGATAATTGTGAATATCTTTTACAATAAAACGCTAAAATCTATTGTGCATACATGAAAATTAACTAAACAGCTGCCTTTTGTTTACACTTTGGCTAATAATAATACTTGAGTAAGCAAGAAGAAAACGAGAATTTTGATTACTTAGAGATAAGTGACTAACGGATTGCTGTTTTTATGTACGGGTCCCTTTTTCGCTCTTATTTGGAATCCAAATCTATAAAAAAAGTTTTGGTTGTAAAGATGGAGATTCGGGCTATTAGCGAGCTTTGGGCAATTTTGGTCGTAGTGCTTTTGTTTAACTATATTTTATTAAAATAATTTGTTAAAAATGAACAATTGTGAGCACACAAAGAAATCTATTTGTACTATGGCACTATTGTGAATATTTGCACTGCATTACCAGCAGTTGCTACCATATGCCAGATGGCAGCGCAAGCTCTAAGAGTTTTAATTGATTGATATAACAGCTGATTTATGTTGATATTTGACAAGAGACTTATATTGGTTGCGCAAAATGCACACGGGTCCGGCTCGTAAAATATATTTCCATTTGTCATTTAGAAATTTGCTTTGAAGATAATCGTTTCCTCTTCAATAGAATAAATACCGCATCGCTAGTTTTTACTCAAGAACTTCATTTTGAAGGGAAAAAAAAACGCTCAAATGAAAAGAGTTATAAATATTTGTTAAAAGCTAGTTATATATACTTATTTATATATGCAAACATACATTCTTTTTGTTTAACTTCTATTAATATTAATTTTAATTTTTCTTTACAGGGATCGCAATCGCAACACACTGCCAATGATTTCGCAACTCTACTCTCACATCTGCTCGCTGAGAGCACAAAGCAACCCGACGAAATGTAGGAGTATTGGAAAAATTAACTGATACGATGAAGAATGCCGCGATGCAACCGAAAGAAATGACGCTTTTTACAAGGCTGCCTTAAAAGCGAACGTAACAGGAAGAAAAAAGTGGAGGCTAGACACCAGGAATAACGTCCGCAAATTTTACCAAAAAATTCGGCTACAGACAGAAGGTGTTAATCCCAGGGCAAACTCCTGTAAAAACGAAAACGACGACCTGGTAAGCGATGACCAAAGAGTGCTTATATTCTCTATGCTTCTAAACGGAGATAGCGATGAAACGCCCAGGGAAAATGAGCCCGCAATCGTCGATGATGGAATAAATGTTCCCTCATCCAACCATGACGAAGAAAGAAAAGCGATACTAAATCAAAAAACAAGAAGGCCGCGGGCGCGGATGGATTGCATTTGGAGTTATTCAAATACGGCGGCGAGGAGTTGGGAAGATGCATGCATCAGTATTTCTTGCAAAATATGTTCGACCATGCCTGACAATTGGAATCTACGTGTTCCACAAGAAGGGGATCCTACAAACTGCGTCAACCATCGCAGAATCAGCTTTCTTAGTATTGCATAAAAGGTCCTATGAAGTGTATTGTGCGAAATATTGAAACCCACAGCACGAAAAGCAGCTTCCTATGTATATGCCGTTATGTTTGAATTTGGTTTCCCCGCAAAACTTATACGGCTGTGCAAAATGACGTTGAAAAACACCATCCTTTCAGTCAGAATTGGGAAGGACCTCTCCGAGCCGTTGGAAACTAAACGACGTTTCAAACAGAGTGACCTTCTATCGTGCTCTTTCTTCAATGTAATGCTGAAGAAAATAATACAAGCTGCAGAACTTAACCGCTCTATAACAATACTCTATAAAAGCGTTCAAATACTGGCGTATGCTGACGACATTAATATCATCGGCCCGAAAATCCGCGTCGTAAGTTCTGCTTACTCGAAGCTGGATAAAGAAGCGAAAAGATGGTTTGACGGTGAATGAGGACAAAGCGAAGTACCTGCTAATGGAAGCGTAAATTGTTCTAGTGATTAAGCATTCATTAATTTAACCAATTTATTTGAATAAACAAAATATACCGAATTCAAACAATTAAAAAATTCTGTTTTTTTTTTTTCAAAATGGGTTTCATTCATAACCGCTTTAAAAGAAGCTTGGCTGCTTTAATTGAGGCCGATGGGTTAGGGTTAACTTTCTCCAGGTTACCCGTGCCTAACAGTAGAATATAGATCTAAAGTTGATCCTAAATGCTAAAAATATTTTATTAAATCTCAAACTGTTTTGGGGTTTGTTTTCTTCTGACAGTGACAAGAAGCCTGACAGACCCAAAAATTTTACTCAGAAGTCAGAATCTTGCAAACCTGTATATTCTAATAGGAGCTCAGAAATTGAGCACAAGCGGCAGCGCATTATAAAATACTCCTAAATGTATGATACAATTTACTTATTGTAGAAGTCTAAAAAAGTCGAAAATTTTGTAAATTTTCTACTAGGAGATCAGAAATTAAACACAAGCGGTAGCGGAAGCAATCTAATTATGGCATGATCCCAAATGCATGCTACACATTTACTTATTTGTGTAACAAATGATATACCCTATTGCAGCGGCTGAATATAATTTGTTTCATCTTGCTGTAGAAGAAATTGTGATATCTTCTTTTATTTGTGTAAATATACTATAGCTCGACTACGGTGAACCTTCGAAGTTCTCCTACTCATTCCTTGCGTAAGGAACTAGAACGATTCCTATAGCACAACTTATAAATTTACAATCCCTGGCTGTTGTAATCAAACCTTCAAACCAGGAAATAATTACCATGTGTGTTTTGTTTTATATTTCGAGAGCTCATGAGTCAGATATTTCGAGAGCTATGAGTCAGAAGGCTTAGGCCTAACTTCTTCTACTTATTAAACAGAAGCAAAATTTTTTTCCACACGGATAAGGAGGCACCTTCATGAAGAGATGGTGAGATATCGCGCACATAAAACAGCCATAACATGCGTTTGTGTCAGAATTCGAGTACAATCAAATTTCATCGCAGCAGAATAATCCAATCTACCCAGGGAGACCTATGAGACTCGCATAACTTCGATCTAAATACTGTCATAGTCTAACAATTTATTCATCTAAATTTAATCTTGACATAAAAAACTCATATTACTATATACATATTACATATACTGTCATAGTCTAACAATTTATTCATCTAAATTTAATCTTGACATAAAAAACTCATATTGCGTCTAAGGATAGTCCCTGCATGGTGTGAAACACGTTTTACGATACTTTCTCAAAAAATGTCTTAAAATTGAGCAGACCTCGAACCTTTATCAGTTCAAAGAAAGCTGTAAAGCTGCCTTCTCACATCGTCTTAGAGATTATAAGTTTGTGGGCAAATGGACTCATAAACTCTGCCTTAACACCAAATTAGAAGGATCCAGAACGTAAAAATATTTTGTTTAATACCAATTTATTGTGGGTTTGTTTTCTTCGGACAGCGGCAAGAAGCCTCAAAAAAATTGCTTAAAACCGATTTCGAAGATGATTGCACTGACCGAAACATTTTTTGAAGACTCTTGGATGAAGGCTATAAAAACTGTGTGTAGTAGTAATTTTACTTGAAAATACATCATCTAAAGTACTCCTGCCTAATCTTTATTTAGCTTAAGCCCAGCAGTATTAAAGGTGTAGCAGCAGACCTCGAACCTTTATCTCCAAACAAAGCTGTAAAGCTGCTTTCTGACATCGTCAAAGAGATTAATAGTTTGTGGGCCAAATGGACGCATTAATGCTTCCTTAACCGCAAATTCGAAAGATCCAGAACGTTAAAAATGTTTTGTTTAGTCCAATATATTGTGGGGTTTGTCCCTTCTGACAGTGACAAGAAGACTGACAGACAGATCCAAATTTCACTTGAAGTTTTAAAATTTCGGAAATGCAAACCTTCCGATCCTTGTATATTCTACTAGGAGCTCGGAAATTAAACAAAAGCGGCAGCGGAAGCAATTTTATTATAAAATGCTCCTAAATGTATGCTACACATTTACTTATTTGTGGAACAAATTATATACCCTATAGCAGGGGCTGAATATAATTTGTTTCATCTTGCTATGCAAGAAATTGTGATATATTTATTTTTATTTCTAAAAAAATACTATCGTTCGACTATATTTCACCTTCTAAGTTGTCCTACTCCCCCCTTGCGTATGGAACGAGAGGGATTCCTTTAGTGCAACCTATTAATCTATTCTCACAATCCCCGGCAGTTGTAATCAATCCTTCAAACCAGGTTTTGTTTTTTATTTCGAGAGATCATGGGCCAGAAGATTTAGATCCAGCTTCTTCTACTTATTTAAAAGGCGCAGAGTTTCTTTCCACACGGATAGGGAGCACCTTCGTGAACAGAGCGTGCAATACGGCGCACATAAAACAGCCATGGCATGCGTTTGTGTGAACATTGGCCTACAATCAAAGTCCATCGCAGTAGAATAATCCAATATACCCAGGGAGACCTGCGCGACTCACATACATAACTGCGATCTAAATACTGCCATAGGCTCACAGTTTGTCCATCTAAAATGAGTCGGGACATGAAATCGCATGTGGCGTCAAAGATAGCCCCTGCATGGTGTGAAACACGTTTTACCATACTCCTTCAAAAAATTGTTTAAAACTGATTTCGAAGATGATTGCACAGGCCGAAATATTTTTTTGAAGACTCTTGGATAAAGGCTATAAAAACTGTGTGTGGTTCTAATTTTACTTGAAAATTTATCATCTAAATTACCCCCGTCTAGTCTTTATATAGCTAAAATCTACCTGTATTATATTAAAGAAGGTGTAGCAGCAGACCTCCAAACTCTACTAGTTCATACAAAGCTGTAAAGGTGTAGCAGCAGACCTCCAAACTCTATTAGTTCATACAAAGCTGTAAAGCTGCTTTCTGGCATCGTCAAAGAGATTAATAGTTTGTGGGCCAAATCGACTCATTAATGCTTCCTTAACCGCAAATTTGAAAGATCCAGAGCGTTAAAAATTTTTTTTTAATCCTTCCGACAGCAACAAGAAGCCTGAAAGATCAAAATTTTACTTTCTATGAAGTTTTAAAAAGTCGGAAATTTTACACACCTTGTTTGCATATTCTACCAGGAGCCCAGAAATTAAACACAAGCGGCAGCGGAAGCATTGCATTATAAAATGCTCCTAAATGTATGCTACATATTAAAAACGTTCAGCGGAAGCAAATCTGTTGCACGCATTATACACAAGTCATAATCGCCTAAGTCAAGATAAGGTAACACGCAAAAATAATTTTTGATAGCATTTTATATCTACTAAATTAGCGATTTAGATTTTAAATATGTTCATAATAATTGATTTTTAACGATATTTGAGTATATATACATATTCGAGATTTGAAGCGTTTTATACCACTTTTCGATAGCGTGATTTCGACTTAGCTGTTATGACTTGTGGTTACAGATATATCCTATGCAATAGTTGAATATAAATTGATTTTGCTTTCATATAATTGGATTTTTTTATCTTTATTTGTTTCTTACTGTAAATATGCATTCCTTCTTTTCCTGCATTTTTTGATTCCTTTTTATATCATTGCATTTATTTTTTGTGTTTGTCTCCAACTACTAAACTTTGGTAAATTGGCGATAAAAATTAGGAAAAGAATCAAAACTATTAAGTCACCAGATACCTGGTCTTCAAAACAGGGAACTGATTGATTCAGCCTCGTCTCTCAAGTAAATAAGGAGACATGTCCGCAAACACTATGAAGAAGTTCGGCATCCAAGAACTCATCCTATTAATCTTAAATAGAACGAAAATACCCTCAGCCTTATCTATGTACGGTCGGTAAATTCTTATGGCGAGTTATGCCAGACAGGCCCTCTTCTTAGAGTTCACTACCGAATTTTTAGCAAAGGGAAACTCAAAGTTCGATGTGATTATTGGTATAGGTTAAACTCATGTTTAGCCAGAATCAACCCTGACATACCTTATGTACTACATTTATATATGTCTCCACCAACCATCTTTTATTATTATAGAACCATTAACATAACCCATAACCCATAACACCAATGTCTCATTGCTTCAACTCTGTTGAAATTGTTTTTGGACTTGAGTTAGAGGATATGGGTGATAATAAGTGAGTTACCACTGCCAATTGAAATGGTGAAGCACGAAAAAAGAAGATAATTTATCAAATTAGGCACCTACTAAGATGTTGCGCCCTCGAAATTTAGTATGGTATTTGACGTAGTTCAGGCACTTAATAAAAATTTTCTAGAGTATGTTCACTTAAACCGCTCAAAGAGCCCAAGGCTTCTTGGCTTAGATCCGCGGCTTCAAAACTTCCATAAAAATAAGTCAGGACCAGGTAAATCAGGTGATCTGAACGTCAGTGCAAATCATCATAACGCAGCAAGAAGCATACCGGAAAATTTCCATGTTGCTGAACATCAAATTGATTCATGGCTTGTCTCACCATTCCTAAGATGCACGTTTTCTGTCTATGTGACAGTCACGGTCACATCATCAATGAATCGCGGACGGCCCTTTTGGTAAAATACTGAATATTTTACCAGGTACCTAGAAACGAACGACAAGTGACACCGGAAACAATTTGTTACACTTTGCACCTTAAAGTATGCTGCGTTAGAAACAAGTTTTTTCAATTAGAAGACATTTTTTCTAAGGGTGGCCGCTCCTCGACAGTGTTTGGCAAGCACTCCGAGAGTATTTCTGCCATGAAAGACTTCTCAGTGAAAACTCATCTGCCTTTCGGAGTCGGCATACAACAAGCAGGTCACTTCCTGCTAATTTGTATGAAAATTTAAAAGGGGCACGACGCAAATTGGAAGAGAAGCTCGGCTTGAAATCCCTTCGGAGTTTCTCGCGCCATACATTTTTTATGTGATGGGTAAATATACCCTGATCTAAAGGTAAGGTAGATCAGGGTATTTTTAAAGACGAGTCTTTTTGGACAACGCAATAACTTTTCCCACAGTAAAGATACAACTGCGTACATACATTTGGTAATTGAATTTCTTTTCCCAGATACCACTGCTGTTGGAGAGGGCGAAGCATGGAAGAATAGAATTTATTAAATATGGCACCGAATAAGATGGTTTCGCCCTTGATAATAAAGATATAGTATTAGACGTAGTTCAGGCTGCAGGAGCCTAAATCTTCTTGAAGTAGATACGCGATTTCAAAAACTCTAGAAAAAGAAGTAAAGATTTGGTAAAGCGGGTGATCTGAACGTCATTGCAAATCTTCATAAGGCAGTATGAAGCGCATCGGAATATGCAATGCTCTTGAAGAGCAAATTGATTCATGGTTGGTTTGTCTCATCTTTCCTATAGAATCAGCAATATAAGATGCATGTTGTATGTTTGTCTGCCAGCGAATTGCGGACGTCATCATCAATGAATTGCGGACGCCCTTTTAGTGAAATACTGAACATTTTACCAGGTACTCAGAAACGAACGGCAAGCCACACCGGAAACAATTTGTTACACTTTGCACTTAAAAGTATGCTACGTTATTCTAAAATGTTGTATTTCTTTTTACAGTGCGTACAATGGGCCTTACACATTAAGATCAAGCATTTTCTCAGACTCGATCTTTTGGTCTAAAGGTGGGTATTTGGTTTATGAAGCAAAAACCACCTTTTACTTAAAAATACGAGTCTATGGTATAAGCAGACTCCGGACTGAGAATTATAATCCCGCATGAAATAAATTAACTTATACAATAACAACAGCATAAAAACTGAGTAAAGCACCTTGCAAACAGATTCAGTCATTAACACTAAAATTTCAGCCTGAGTGTTTAAATATTTTCAGTGTTTTCTGTCAAAATGAAATTATATATATGCTAGACTATAGTGAACCTTCTTAGTCTTCCTATTCCCTACCTGCGTAAGGAACGAGAATGATTCCTATAGCATAAGCTATCAATTTATTCTCATAATCCCTGGCTGTTGCTATCAATCCTGCAAACCTGTGCTTTGTTTCATATTTCGAGAGCTCATGGTTGTCAGAAGGTTTGAGCCCAGCTTCTTCTAAAGCTTGTGATGTTCAAAGATTCGTCCCTTCGATGGGTTCTTTCGTTGTTTTCGTAATCAGAACCTGCTTTCGGTGTTTTGACATTAATTGCAAAAGGACGTAACTTCCAGCTGATTTTTATTTTAGATTCTCATTGCTTTTATCAAATCTAAGACGAAATTAGCATATTCGTCCTAAAATCGTGTCCACACGGTAGCCTCGAAATAGTTTGCGTGGTCCATGGCAGCACATATTTCGATTTCATGACTGACTCATAGAGAGGCACGATGCCTCTTAAGCTAAGAACACACTAAGCGAACTACACTACACGCTAAAATATTTTTTGCATGAATTCTTATGGAACAAGGTACAATGCCGCGTAATATTGCAAACATTAACCAAACACATGGAGAAAGTGATCGTGACCACAGATTTAGACTACTTAAATATTGCGCATTTGAATTGTTGCTAAGAATATAAAAATAAAATAAATGTATGGCGCGATAACCTCCGAAAAGATTTTAGGCCGAGCTTCTCTTCCACTTCTCGCCATGCTCCTTTTGATTTTTCCTACAAACTGGCGTGACGGCACCTACATGTTTTATACCGACTCCGAACGGTATCTGCAAGGCAGATGAATTTTCACTGAGAAACTTTTCATGGCAGAAATACACTCGGAGTGTTTGCCAAACCACTGTCGAGGGGCGACCTCGCTTATAAATACTTTTTTCAAAATTTTCGATGCTGCTTTGCCCAACGGCTTGAACCCGGTATTTTTGATGTGGTAGGCGACGCACGCTAACACCACACTACGCGGTTTCTACGTGCGACTGGTCGGTTGATCAATCAGTGCTGTATATAGCTTAGTATAGGCTTAGTGAAGCTACTATCGCTTAGTGATGCTAATATTCGTCACAACACCTTGAACAAAGAAAAATGTCAATATGTTTTTCTTCATTCACTACCTTCCTGAAGGTAGGTGTACAGTTATGGCGCTATGTGGGTTATCCGATTTGTCGATAACTGCTGTCAATTCGGATATATATCTAGAACGAAGTGACAAAGTTTTTGTTCTCAGCGGGCTAGGGGGTCAGAATATACCCGCGGTAGGTATGCCTGTCGTAAGAGGCGACTAAAATACCAGATTCAAGGGCCTATGTAGCACAACCCTTCAGGTTGCCAGCGCAATATACAGCTTCTCCAAACCCAATTGTCAACCTCACCTATTCCGCGGCGAATCCTGTTTCACTAACAGACGAGGCTCTGGCGACCCCAAGCTCCTCATGGAACTTGGGGGTGGGGAGGGCGGGATGGCCTGAAGGTTTAATGTTTTTCATTATATGTGCCATATAAATCGTTCCCGAGATGGTCCGGCTAGCACCTTAATGGTGCTGTGTTACCGTAGCGTACCGGATCTGTTTCCGGCAAAGGACCATCACATCGGTAACACTCCCCAAAGCTGCAACAACAACAACAAAGTTTTTGTTTTTGCAATATATATGTAGGTACCCGTTTTTAAACCAATCGAGGTTTTCTTAACTCTTGTTTTGCATTATATAGCCATCTACTCATAGATTAGGTGATTTTAACTATAGTCCAAATGAGAGCCAACCAGTTGCACCACAACCAAAGACCGCTTTCATATATCTGGTGTACGACTTGGACTCCTAGGCGGTATCGAAAGGTCAGCTTGCGCTTGAGTATTCGACAGAAAAGTGCACCGAAATTGCAATAGAAGAGTATGTGGTAAGCATGCACTAAAAACCTTTTTCTTTCTTTTTTTCATTCTTTTTAAACAAATAGTAAAGTAAGTAAGTATTTTCCCGTAGTTACACCAAACGCATTAGCGTTTTCTTACCAACTCGTACATTCCGTAGTGGGGTAAGGCCCGAGTCCATAGGACAACTCTTACTACTATTGGAATAAAAGCTTCTGTAGGTACTCTCACTTTTTGTAACATTCTCTCACTAACTTTTTAATCAGCAAAACCTACAAAGCTGTCTAAGACGACTTCACCGCTAAGTTCTGGCGACTGCGCTGTTATTGCTGCAGCTAGCGCCACTATACAAATAAAAACTACTGTTAAGTTTGTCAACATTTGAGTAACCGAAAGCAACATGTTTCTAGAAAAACCTCACATTCTGCGCGTGTTAATCAGATGCCACATGTTGCTGATATGCATATCTTAGTCGTGTAACGAATTTGTAGTTGGATTTTCTGTCGAAGGAGATTCAATAACTTTTGACAGTTGATGAATAGAAAACCGAAACGAATTAAATCTCTTTAAAAAATGTTGCTGCACAAAGGGAAAATTTGCATAATTTTTATAGCGGTTGCGTATCAGCAGTCCATTTAAAAAGATAGTGATAGATAGTTTATGGACCTCAACTCTATGGTGTCTTGCAACGCAGATTACGTCGTCATAGATTGAGCTTCGGTCGAAAGTTCAACGATGGGCGATCACAGGGAAGATAAGTGATCATGTCCTTCGGAGGTTTTCAACGTTATATGCAATGTCACACAAATCAATCCCTTTGTTAAGGAAAGTTGGGGAGTTGGGTCTCAGGAAAGAGCGTTGAAATCATAACGGAAATTGACTGCATTCGTCATTTGAAAGTCCTTAACACACTTGGTCCTCTTTCCTGCGAGGAAGGATGGTGAGTTTAGTCGGGCTGATCTCAAAGGACGTGAAGGACGTAGGGGGAATATAAGACTTTGCCACATTCCCTGACATTTTCATAGCGAGTATGTTTCAATCCGAAATTTTTACTGTAAAAGGGACTTGTAAAGAATTACTGAGTTATCGATTTATTATGAAAAAAGTTTTTGGTTTGATGAAGAAAAGTTATGAGTTTCTTGTAGGATTTTTACCCGTTCTTTGTCGGCATGTTATCGACGACTCATCAATTTGTTATGAAACATTTGCCTATACAACATCAACATAAAATTGATGACATATCTGTAATCCGCCGATAACAAACCGATAAGAAACTAATAAGAATCCGATCGATAAAAAGCCGATAATAAAACAAAACTTTGCGGTATAGGTAAAGTTACTTCTAATGTGGTTTAACTTCAACTTCTGGGCGAGCTCTAGTTAACTAAAAACATTAGTTATCTTAAGGTACACTTTATTGTTTACACATAGACTACGAAAGTACTTTGTATGTACGCCATTTTCTTCGTTACGGGCTGAACTTTCAAGCCGTATCACCAAATACACACGCCTTGCTCACAGACGGGCCCCTTTCTATAGAGCGGTGATGTCAGCCTTTATACTCATTACAAGCCGTTCTGCGGCATATCTCTAGGAATAATCATAGTCCTTGTCTTGCCCGGCATCATAAAACAGCGGTTTTATAAGAGAAATTGTTTTTGTTTCCTTTGAAACGGCTTTTAGGTCACAGACGTCATATCTAGGCCACAATTGGACTGGCTAGGGGTATAAGACATTAAAAGTTGACTATATTTGGTTGCTAACAAACATGGAATATCCAAAAAGTATTCTTAAATTGTTTTACTGACAGCTCAACTCTGTTGATGGCTAAACGGATTGAGAGTATAGTGAGCTGACGGACATCACCATGTTGTTGTTGTTGTTGTAGCAATGTTTCACCCCACCTAATAGCTGCGACCGATCACAAATTGTCATCAATATCCTCTAACGGGAGTCCAAGGAAACTTGCTGTTTCGACAGGGGTGGACCATAATGAAAGGGGTGTTAGAGGTGTTGGTTCCACATTACAATTAAAGAGATGACATTTGTATGTCGGGGTTGATTTTGGATATGTAAGAGTTTAACCTGTTACAGTATCCAGAACGAAGTTGAGCCAGAGAGACTCGCGTTTCCCTGGGGAGTATGCGTTCCTCTTCCGCAAGTTTTGGGTACTGTTCCCCGAGTACGGGATTCACCGGGCAATTCCCGGCATAAAGGTCCGACGCCTGTTTGTGGCGGTTCTGAACGCAGTATTTTGGCAGGCCTGTAGCTTCTTCCAGTGCGTTGTTTTTAGGCTTGGCGACCATATAGGGGACGCGTAGCACGCAAATGGATGGCCAATTGCTTTGTATGTGGTAATGAGCGTTTCTTTGTCTTTTCCTCAAGTACTGCCAGCAAGGGATTTGAGGATTTTATTTCGGCTCTGGATTTTCGGAACAATTGCGACTGCGTGCTCATCAACATGTAGATCCTGATTAAACGTCACACCCAAGATTTTGGGGTGCAGGACAGTCGGTAGCGTAGTGCCATCGACGTGGATGTTCAAAATGGTTGACATTTGGGATGTCCAAGTTGTAAATAGGGTCGCGGATGATTTAGTCGGTGATAATGCCAGGTTTCGCGAGGCGAAAAAACTGGAGAGATCAGGGAGGTAGCCGTTTATTCTGTTGCAAAGCTCATCAATCTTTGGGTCCGGGCTTGTGGCCATTATTGTGCAGTCATCGGTGTAAGAAACGATAGTAACTCCTTCTGGTGGCGAAGGTAGTTTTGATATGTAAAAATTAAACCAAAGTGGGGATAGGACACCACCCTGAGGCACCCCTTGTTTAATTCTTCTAGGCTTTGATATTTCGTTTCTGAATTGCACCGATACCTGCCGGCCACCCAGATAATTTGCGGTCCACCTTTTAAGACATGGGGGAAGGGTAGACCCTTCCAAGTCTTGCAGTAACGTGCCATTGTTGACCGTATCAAACGCTTTTGATAGGTCTAGCGCTACGAGTACTGTTCTATGGTGGGGCTTCTGATTTTAACCACAATTTATCTGGGTGCTAATGGCATTTAGCGCGGTGGTGGTGCTATGGAGTTTTCTAAAGCCATGCTGATGACAGGCTAGCTGCAAATTTGCTTTGAAGTGGGGGAGAAAAATGGCTTCACGCGTCTTGGCTACTGGCGATAGGAGAGATATCGGGCGATATGACTCTCCTACGTTAGCTTTTTTCCCAGGCTTTAGTAGCGGGACCACCTTGGCCATTTTCCATTTTTCGGGTATGACAAAGGTGGAAAGAGACAGGTTGAAGATATGTACTAAATATTTGAAACCCTCTTTCCCTAGGCTTTTAAGCATCGGTGTGGCTATGCCATCTGGGCCCACTACTTTGGATGGTTCAGCATGACCGATGGCATCCTCAACGTCTTTGGCGGTGATGGTAATTGGTGACGCACTGAACTTATGTTTACGTGCGTGTCTGTTGGCCCTCCGTCTATTTTTGTCGACCGTAGAATGCATTATGTATTGTCGGCAGAAAGCGCTCGCGCATTTTTTCGCATCCGACAGCACTTTATCGCCAAAGGCGATGGAAACTTTGTCATTGTGCCTAGACGGATTCGATAGAGACTTTACAGTGGACCAAAGTTTACCTACGCCGGCAGAGATGTTACAACCGCTTAGGTGCTCCTCCCATTTCACCCGCTTGTGTTCATCCACAAGCAATCTGATGCGTTGGTTTATATCCCTTATTTGGGGGTCGCCGGGATCGAGCTGTCTTATAAGGTCACGTTCTCTCGCTAAACTTGCGGCCTCTGCCGGAAAGTGGGGCCGAATTTCGGGAATTCTACCGGAAGGAATGAAACGAGCCGAGGCAGATTCAATAACCTTGCGGAAAGCACGCTCCCCTTGGCGGGCATCAGTTGGGATAGGGAGGGCAGCAAAGAGGACATCACCATCATCAGCGATTTTGGCCAGCTATTTCTTTTTCTAAATAACTGACGACATTTTAGAACACCAAGGGAGGTCGAGTCCTTCTCCACCTGCCTCTTCCAACTCAGTGGAGGTCTTCGACCATTCGCATAACATGAACTAGCCAGCGAAGCCTTGTTGGCTCTTAGTCGCTGCACTATGTTCATACATGCATAAAGCTCGTATCATTATACTCCCTCGATACTCGTCGTTAGCATAACATAAAATATCTTAAAACTTTGCCAGACAGAGATATTTAAATGGGGCAGGAAAGTATTCATATAACTAGGGAATCGTACTTCCGACGTTGCGCAGTTCCTGAAAGAACTCCAGCCATTCAATATAGTAGAAGCACCAAATTGAACCTAATCTGAAGATATCCAAAACCAGTTGTTATAAACTCTTAGTAATCAAGGATGAGTTCTCCACTATCTTTTTTTTTTTTAATTTGTTTATAATATTCAGATTAAAAACTTTCAGCTACGGCTCCAACCACCTGCTGTAAACCTAGTTATCACAGTAATATGTACGAGTACACTGGAAGCTTATCAAACTAGTTTACTGCAGAGTATTTATATAAAAAGCATCAAGCAAACCAAACAAAACCATAAAATAAATAAACAAAAAAAAAAAAAAAACAGCTGCAGCAAAAGAAGCGAGAAGCAAAAGGGTAAATCAAAAGTTTACACAACGAAATTGAGAGCATTCGAAATGTAACAAGTGCCAACAATGTGTCCGCTACCGACACCGGAGGCACCTCCATATCATAATCTTCCGCCACCAAACACTATCGGCAACAACATCCAAAACAACACTTGTACGTACACTTGTTCTCTATGTGGCAACAATACTCATGCCTCAAACATTGAAATTTGCGTCATCGAAGGCTTCGGTAGTGCCTATTCGCACGAGTACGAATCTTCCACCTGAGCTTCTTGTTTAAATAGTTTTACTGGCAATTCGGTCCTTTGCGGCAAATTAGTCAATTGACGACATGCAACAGAAGCAGCAACAACAGCAGCACTAGTATTCGTCCAACGCTAGTGCCTGCCAGTAACTCTTGGCGTCAAGTTTAGTTGCACAGCAACAACACGTCGGATACGTGCCACAATTTGCGTCGATCGGTAAACACTACTTGTATGAATGTATTTATGTATGTTTATATGCATGTAAGCCAGCAACACGTCAAAGAACACAAATAATCCAACACGAAGTAACGACGCACTGTGGGGCGAAGGTCAATGTCGAACGGCATGGTCGAAAACGTTTAAAGGCTCCTAAAACAAGAATAGCCGTATCGCAGCCATGAGCTATATAGAGTATCACTAAACCCTTAGCATGTAGATAGTGCTGTCATATTTCTACTAGGCTTAGGACGCAGTATCCATCTAGAATTCTGTCTTAAGGCGGGATGTGGAGAATGGCATGCAATGATATGGTAAATTTTGAAATGATCACTCACACTTCTCACGATTTATAAAGTGTCACTTTTTACTCCGAACATGTTTGGAGAATGTACGTTGACCCAAAACACCCTCAGCGTTTTAAGGGACCTAGGCAGGCCAAGGTTCAGTGAAATAAATCGCTGCCGAGACAGTCAGTTTAGTACCAGAAGGAGCTGGTACAGGAGCGCGTCGCATTCATAAGAAGCAAAGGACTGCCTATTCCGTGAAGGCTGCATAAAGCTATCTATACTAGAGACAGTAGGCAGAAAGGAACGACATTTTGCGGTAGATAGCAGTTCAGTCCCAAACTCATTGCTTCATATTGTCACAGCTACTCGTTTTGCTGGGACGAGAGCTATGATTGCTACTATTTTCAAGCGTGATTGCGAGCTGCGGTGTTGTTCTATCACTGTTAAGTCACATTCGCGATTAGAAATCGCTGCGACTTGAAAGATACATAACACAATGTTCGTATCAAATCGCGAAAACTACCAGCTCTACCGTATTTGCGAGAACAGTGTTTTGAAAGAAGCAACTTAATCGTATAACATTATCTCCCAATAATAATCAAGCGCACAAGTGGCCCTTATTCAATTCCAAGTTCTCATCACAGTCCAAAGAATATGAAAGACATCGAGGGAATAAACGACGAATGGAACAATCTGTGGGTTAATAGTTCAGCAAAATAGCTAAATGAACTGAGATAAACCAAAAATACAGTGTGGCACAGGTGAGTTCTACAAATGTCAAAATTCATTTAGGGTAGATGATCTGAAGCTGTGTTCGTTTAAAACTAGCTACACAGGGACTACTAAAATGTTTCCTGTACAAAGCCTTAAGAGCAAGATTTGGCTCTACACTCTGACCAAACGCATATTTGAATGAGTCATATTGAGGGGAAAAATTACAGTAGCAGAGATAGAAAACTATCAAAGAGTCCCAAAAATGTTCCAAGAAAGATTCACTAAGTACTAAGCAGGGCCGCATTAACAAGTAGGTAGAATAGACAGTTGCCTGGGGCTCCCGATTTTAACGGGCCCCAGAAATTTGAAAAAGACTTCTAAAATTTTCTTACAAACATAACATTCTAGAGAGTGAAAGAAAAATATAATCAGAACTGAAAATAAAATTCTACTCATTAAATAAAACTCAATTGATCGCATTCAAAAGGCGACGAAAGACGAACTAGACAAGGTTCCTAAAAAGGACCTTTCCGACTCATTTGACGAATTGTATGAGCGTGCAAAGAAGCATATCCAAGTGAAAGGAGAGTATATTGAATAGTAAAAAAGATTTATCTCAAAATGTACACTGGTTGGTTTTTTTTTTAATTTCGGCTATTTTTGGAACAGACGGTGTAGAAGCCTTCAAGAGGAAATTTCAGCTAGAATGATGAATGAGTGAATGATTAATGATGGATGGCAAATAAATGAATGTATTGTAACAAATTAGGGGATTTCCTGATATTTTGCACGTTCTGCTAACGTCGTATCGCTGAACTGTCGAATAAATCACTCCAATATTCAGTATTGTAATATGGTCTTCATTTAGTCTAGTTTGGGACTAGTACAATTATACTTCAATATCGCGTACTTCACAAAAGCGTGTTTAAATCAAACTGGTTACTGATTCCTCAGCTTGCGCTGCTTTTATACTCTCGGTTTTCTCGTTCACCCATCTCGCCTAAGGTCTAGTAATTTCGCGAACAGTTGTAAGTCATGCTTGGTTACCAGCTATATACATGTATATTTGTAGTTTATGCGTGTGTATGTGTGAGTAACTACTTCGGCTGATGACTACATGTGTGTGCGTGAGATATTTCTTCATTTCGAGCAGCTGGTATATAAGTTTGAATTTTTTAATCGAAAAAGAAGGGAACGGACGTGAAAAAAGGGCCCCCAAATTGATGGTTGCCTAGGGTCCCGTTGAGGCTTAATCCAGCCCTGAGTGCTTGCTTAGTTTTGGGGCATGTTAAATGCAAAATAGTGAATATTGGGAAATCGACAAAACAAAAGTAAAACGGTGAATATCCATTATCCGGATATCATCTTATCTACAGGGGGCAATGCGGTATTCATATAAGTTCACATACGAAGGCACCCTCTTGCAAATATACTGCAATGAAAGGTTAGAAATTATGAAATAATTTTGTTGCGATTTTATTGTGGCGACCTTCGAGCGGTATTACTAATTTACACATTCCAAAGTAGAAAAATAAAGTGTTCCGAAAGAGCCTCATCTAACAGATGACACACAAAATAGTTAATACAAAAACCAAATTAAACGACTTGAAGCAAATATTCAGCATTGTGATTTTCTAACCAAAAGGTGGACTACTCTGACTCACTATGCGTCCTACGAAACCACCTCTTCAACATAGCCGGAATTATCAAAGCGAAATGAAGTAACAAAAATGTTTCCAACAAAGACTAAAGGCATACGATAGATACACCTCTGTTGCTGATGATGTTGCTCGTTTATTGCTCCGTTGAATTTTTGTTGTTATTGTTTTGTTGCCACTCGATTAGCGTGAGTTTCTGAAACATTTTTTTATGCTCTTTGCTGTTGCTGCTACTCGTTGCAATTGTTGCTCTCCGCTGGTGGTTGTATACTTTACTACTCTTCTGCTCCTCCTTTACTTCTTCTTCTTCGTCTTATTTCCTAATTTTACATTCGTACTACTGTTGCTGTGATCAATTTGTGTTTACATGCAAATTAATTGGTGGTGCAATTAAAAATTGTCGTCTTGCTCGTTTTTGTTGTCGATGGATTTTGTTGATGGCAAACAGCATTTGAGGGTCGTTTCTTGATGTCGAATGTAGTCGTTTGATGATGGTGATAATGATATTAACTATTACCATAAAGATGGTGATTATGATGTTGTCAACTTGAATTTGTAGGCGCATAATATTTGATGTATAGATGAGAATGCCCATCAAAGCTATATCAGGGCACTAAATTGAGTGAGTGTCAATGCACTAGTGCTGGTGATTGATGTATTGGATGAGAAGGGAGTAGCAAACAGAGATATTTAGCATTACATTTGCTTTAGGTAGTTTCTCTCTTGCTAAACCTACACGTATAGTATTTGGAGCAAACTAACTTTCGTTCTAACTCAAAAGTGGAAGTACTAGGAGTTATAGAGACTCAATTTTATCATACGAACTCACAACTCACACTAAACGAGACACCACAGGAGGTGTTTGGAAGAAACATGTCAGCAAATTTTGTTCTTTCTGGGTTTCTTAAGACACTTCATTTATCGTTAAGAAAAAGTTACTGGCGTACTTTCGTGCTAGATGGAAAAAACTGCCTAGGCTTTTGTGATACCGACAATGAAACTGTACTAAAACAGTACAAGGTAAATTTTAAACTAGTTTAATATATTGTAACGAATTCTGGGGATATTCCGATTATTTTACACCTTCGGCAAACGTTCGAATCGCTAAATTGTCGAATAAATAACTCCAATATTCAGTAATGCAAACTGACCTTTATTAGACTACTTTGAGAGTACTTCACAATAACACTTATAATTCACAACTAATTGCGTTTTTACATCAGACTGATTAGTCATTCCTCAGCTTGCGCTGCTTTTATACTCTCTGTTGCCTTGTCCGCATATTTCTCCAAATGTCTAGACGTTTTTCTTTCTAGAATCTCCTGCTTGGTTACCAGCTATATGCGTGTGTATTTGTAGTTTATAGCCTCTCGCATAGCCATATGCGTGTGTATGTGTGCGTAACTACTTCGGCTGATGACCACATGTGTGTGAGTGAAATATCTCTTAGTTGCCTTGTATGTATGTATGTGTGTAAATGATGACTGATGTATTCATGTACACCAGTATGGCTTGTTTCATGTTTTTGTTGTTGCATGGTTATTTACTAACAGCCTAGTGATATCAACATTCGCCACAATATAGAACTTTATTTTTCAGTTTGAGTTTGCTAGAAATTTATACAGAAAAAAGTAGAGGGAGAAGAATGGGAACGAAGATAAAGATATCCGCATAGAGTTATAAACGGGTAAGAAGTGAAGAGGGAGACGAAGGAAGAGAAAGAGATTTGCAGGGGAAGATGGTGATGGAGATGGATATGAAGCTGGATATCATAAGTCCAACATAATTGAAATAAGACAGAAATAAAGCAAACGATTTTCTAAGCATGCAACATATACCATTACGAAAAAGTGCATGTCTATATACAATAGCCCTCAGTGGCTTTTGATAACACGGCACATGAAGCTATCGAAAAACCTATGATTGGCAAGCATACTCGTATACATAACCCCAATTATCATTGGGTGGGTGCTGTCAATGCTAAAGGGAAGAAAAGTTAGTCTTGAGGTGGGATGGACAACTGAGTCAATTGCGGCCACTAGGGGATGCCCTTAAGCTTACTACCTTCTCCCTTGCGGACTCTAGTCATAGATGACCTTCTTCTGTTATTGGAGTTCAATGGATTTGTTGATACACAAGGGTATGCAGATGATTTATTAATCTGCTTCACACGTATGAAGAGTAAGAGGAAACAAAATCAAAACGCATGCAACAAGCCCTGCTTATCATAGAAAGATGGTGTGATCCCATAGGATTGTCTATCAATCCTAACAAAAATGTTCTAGTATGTTTTACCTGAAGAAGAAAACTATCCAAGCCAGAACCATCCATGGATAACATCAACATCAAATTTTCATTGGAAGCAAAATACCTAGAGGTTACACTGGACAGAACTCTCACGTGGAATGCTCATCAAAATGTTACTTTAAGCAACGCAACTAGAGCTTTCTTCACTTACACCCGACTCTATGGCAAAAGATTGGGCCTATCTTCCTTAGCTTAAACTGGCCAGTCAATAAAGACCTCACAAAGAATAAATGTGTCCGTAGTGTCAGAAGAACCACATTAGGTGCCAGGGCTTATAGAATAACTTCGTCCTCTTGGCAAATACTGGAAATTTTCTAGGACTTTGGTTAATTGGTGCCTCGAGATCTGGCAACTCTGCCGCCCCTAATAACTGGAGCTTTGACCTGGCGAGAGCAGAAGGTGAACACAGAACGTGCTCAACAATTTGCCTATCTCTCTCAATGCTATATTGGCTCTTTAATACTGTTGTGAAGCCAATACTCACATATGCTTCTTCAGTTTGGTGGCCGAAGACCACGTCAAGAACAGCAATAACAAAATTAAGCAAACTGCATCGATAAGTTTGAATTGGCATAACGGGTACATACCTTAGTCGGAATAGTTTCCCTCCCTATTATAATAGAAAAAGAGGCGACATTGCTGCACTAAGACTTTAAAATATCTTTGAGCTTAAGAGCGGAAACATGACAGGATATATGAAAGTAATAAAAAAATTCATGGAAAATCCCGTATCTCACGAAATTTTGAGGTGTACATTGTTGACAGAACTCTTTGAGAATCCATATACTGATTCTGGTGACGCAGGGGTTTGGTGAATGGATGGATCAAAATTTTTATGACGCGAAAACGGGAGCTTGCATCAATGGGCCGAACTTCAATAAGTCGATACCAATGGAATGCTACCTCACTACTTTAAGGGCAGAAATGCATGTAATAGAAGTTTGCGGTAGATAATGTCTACGAATAGGTTAATTCCCGAGGAGTATCCTCATTAAGTCAGCTAGTGAATGAATGCACTGGGGTCTGAAAGGATTGGGAGAAAAAAAGGTTTTGTTAAGATGGACTCCCGGGCATCAGCGACATGAACGTAATGAGCAGGCAGATTAACTAGCCACTTGGGAAACCATCATTAACTTGGAAACAAAGCAGTTCAGACAAAACTGGATTGAAAGTCACGTGACCAGGCCAAATGTTTCATACCACTAGCAACGACAGTATCAGCCAAACTCATTAATCTAAGCAGAAGTACTACGAACTATCACTGGGTACTATACCGAACACTGTAGTCTATGATATCACCCAAGTAAGTTAATTCTATCTGATATACAAATATGTCGCCTTTGTGAGCTGGAGCATAAAACAACGATTCACATTCTTTGCGAATGCGTCGCTCTGACAAAGCAGTGACTCTCCCATCTAGGTGCGTGACCCCTATTATTTTCGTAATATGGAGTGAAAAGCCTGAAGAAATACTTAAATACCATAAAAGCCTCCACATACAGTTATAGGCTTAAAGGTTAAACAAAAGGTTAAGGCTTGATATTAATAACTACACAAGTGCCGACCAGCTACTCAGTAATTTTCCATGGTGATCTACATATTAAAAAATTGCTTATGACAAACCCCATATAAATTGTATCACCATTACGTGAAATCCCCAAATAAATTGATTGCGAATGATCATCCAATCACTGCCATACACAATAAAACTAGTCCATGTAAAATGTCATATTTAAATCACGATCTAAATGAGAAATCAATTTCTCTCAAGACCATACCACAACAACACTCCCAACAATAAGAAATAGCACGCTGCATAAACATATGATAGTATTACAATAAGGGGACTCGCTTTATTTTGCAAATGGTGCACGGATTGCACGGAATGCATAAATTGCACGGATTGCAAGGTCAAAACAACAAAATACACGCAAAAAATTATATGGAATCCGTGGAATATATGGTATGCCTAAACCCATGTTTACTTTCGAGAAACAAACTGTAGGGAGTAAACGAGAGTATTGAGTGGAATACCGTTGCATTTAACTCAATCCTCTCGTTTCTCTCACGAAAAGATTTCGAAATTATTTTTTCATATTTTGCCAATTTTTTACGCTTCTAACTGATGCATGCCACAACTTCGCAGTGGGGTGCTCTTGTAGTCTTGTATATTTTGTCGTAGGATATAAATAATCTGTGCAATCCGTGCACCTGTGCACCTTCAAAACAAAGCGAATTCCCCTTATATTATTAGGAAAATGCGCATGTATGTCGTGCATATAAACGTACGAGTGTATGCATTTAAAAAAATAATTTTGCAAATTGAAAGCGAACACGATTTCGCGTGATTTGTGAGGTTTTGCTTTTAGTTCACTTAATATCCAGAACATGTCGACATATTGCGTCTACTTCTAGCAGTAGCTGTCCATCAAATCTCCAGCCAGCGTAACTACTGGGCCATTCATCACCGCGGAAATCTTTTGAGGAGACTTAATATTATTTTTGAATTGGTTGTTCTATAGTTTATTTAAGACAAATATTATAATTTATCCCATCTGACAGTTTTATATCTATATGGTATATATAGCCGTCCAATAAAGCACACCAGTCGTGTTTTTAATGTCCTACGTATTTGCAATTGGAACACCTAAAAGAGATCAAATCATTTTCCACCTGATTCTTGCAAAAAGGTGGCGTGTACCAACGTGCATAGGCGGGTACCGACAAGAATGCCTTCCCGGCTGGGGTACCATGTTTGGCATAACACAGCCAAGCCGGCATAGTCGCTGCATTATAGTTGGCTATACTATGTTGAAGTCTGCATAAAGCTCATTTAGCTCAGCTTTAAATCTTCTCCGGTACACGCCGTCGCCAACGCGATTAGAGCCTTCAAAATTTCGAAGCGCTGTTCTCGTGAACACTCCCAGAGTCGCCACATCTGATCCTGCAGGATTTATGCTTCTGCATTATATCGCAGGACGGATACAATAAGCATCTTGTAGAGCTTAATTTTTATTTGTCGAAAGCGGACTTTACTTTTCAATTGCCTACAGAATTTTATTTCTAGGCTGATATTGCACTGACTAGCCCTTCACAGCTTCAAATTATATCATACAGCAGGTATTCTGCCTTACCCTTTTCCACCGTTCGTCCCACTTTTTCGACTTCATTCACGCCAGAGAAGGCAGTCATTACGGAGCACCCGTTGAGCCAGCAATATTATACCCATAAGATAGATTGTACCATTGCCATTCAGATTTGCTAGAACTATCTTCTTCAGCATCAGGTTGAGGAATTCCCATGATGGAAAGTCGCCTTTACTGCAGCTTGGCTTGGTTTTAGACGGCTCCTCTTGTAACAATAAAGACACACCTCGAACGTTGATGGTCCCATGTCTGGTACAGATTTCGTACGTTCAAGTTGCAAGCATTATTAAGGTACTAGCCCGGCCGTATCGGAAACGATTTAATATGACTACATTAAAGCTTCTAGGCCATCCCGCAACCCACGTTTCATGAGGAAATTGGGGTCGCCATAGCCTCGTCTTCTAATAATAGGAATGATACATTCATATTCCCCTCAGGTAGGTGAGGTTGACAATTGAGTTGGGAAATCTGCGAAGCTATAACGCTTTGTTGCGCTTAACAACCTATTAAATCCCGCTCGGAGAGATCTTTACCATTTCTATTTGTCAATTGGGCTAGAAAATCACATATTCGCGTTAATGCGCAAAATTTTGAACTAAGTAATTCTCTTTACTAGAAAGTACAAAATGCCGAATATTTTACCCACCAATATTTGTGTGGTGTTCATTCTGGACAGGAAACTTCTCTGGAGAGACAATATGGCAGATCTCGAAAATCAGGCAACAATCGCGTTGTTCCCCTATGGGTTGTTGTTGATGTTGTTGTTGTAGCAGTGCTTCGCCCCATCCAATAGGCGCGACCAATCACAAATTGTCATCAATGTCCTCTAACGGGAGTCCAAAGAAACTTGCAGTTTCAACTGGGGTGAACCATAGTGAGAGGGGTGTTAGAGGCGTTGGTTCCGCATTACAATTGAAGAGATGGTTGGTGGCATGTGGGGACACATTGCAATCAGGATATACATTTTGTATGTCGGGGTTGATTCTGGATAGGTAAGAGTTTAACCTATTACAGTACCCAGATCGAAGTTCAGCTAGAGTGACGCGCGTTTTCCTAGGGAGAGTGCGTCCCTCTTCTGCTAGTTCTGGGTATTTTTCTTTAAGTACTGGATTCGCCGGGCAATTCCTGGCATAGAAGTCCGACGCCTGTTTGTGAATTCCCCTATGGTGCTCTAGTCTTGTAGCCTACACTTATATTTAAATTTTCATTAGGAACTTCTCAGTGCGCCTTCCCACACGAAAAAATGAGCCGTTTGATAAAATTTGTTCATGATTCCATTATTATATTCACCGCTGGATATACGCTCACTAGGTTTGAAAGATGTATCTTCCCAGCGGGCTTGGGACTTAGGGTTATATATATGTCTTCCCCACCATTTTAGTGTATATATGTATATACTGCGATCACGTTAGCCATCTGCAGTTAAATAAATCATTTGACGAATCTGCCTAAAGACGGGAAACGTGTGTGTACGTTCCGCACTTAAGGCTTCGAGTATCAGCAAGAAGAAGAAGAGAATGCAACTGTAGAGGTAATAAGTTAGTTAGGTGCAGTACCTCTGCTCAAAGGCTTCCAAAATAAAATTCCGTAGGTATACCTAGAGTCTCACTCTGCGAAAGCAAACACCATAAATGGGCCCAATGTGTTAGCTTTAATGGGATTCCTATGATAAATAACGCACACACATTCGTTTGCCCCTAAATTAATCGGTGCTTTCGTCCTTGGTAAGGGCTCTCACTAGTTAGTATTTAATAGGTTCCCACCCCGCTAGGATGGGCATCGGATCCTACGATTACAGTTGCAGGAAGAAAGCGCGCATTATCGACTGCGACCTTGTACGGCACTCAGTAGTAGGCAGTAAGATTTTCTCGATCCTTCGCTCCACCAACCGGCGTCAATTGGTCACACCAAGGGAGTTTAAATTGTTTTCCACCTAGTCCTTCCAACGGAGTGGGGCCCGCCCTCTACCTCTACTTCCATAGGCGGGTTCCGATAGAAACACTTTCTTGGCCGGAGCATCATTTTTCATTCGCATAACATGGCCTAGTCAGCGCAGCCGCTGCGTTTTAATTCGCTGGACTATGTTGATGTCTGCGTATAGCTCGTACAGCTCATCATTAAATCTTTTTCGGTACTCGCCATCGCCAACGCGTAGAGGTCCATAAATCTTTCGAAGAACTTTTCTCTCGAACACTCCCAAAGCCGCTTCATCTGCTGTTTTCATGGTCCATGCTTCTGTCCCATATAGCAGGACGGGTACGATAAGTGACTCGTAGAGTATGATTTTCGTTCGCCGAGAGAGGACTTTACTTTTCAATTGCCTACCTAGTCCAAAGTAGCATTTATTGGCAATATTGATTCTTCGCTGGATTTCAGTGCTGATGTTGTTGCTAGTGTTGATGCTGGTTACCAATTAAACGAAGTCTTTTACTATTTCGAAATTATGGCTCCCATCAGTAGCGTGGTTGGCAAAGCGCATATGCGCTGACTCTTTGCTCGATGACAGCAGGTACTTCGTTTTGTCCTCATTCACCATCAAACCCATCTTTACCGCATATTTTTCCAGTTTGGAGTAAGCAGAGCTAACAGCGCGGGTGTTTAGGCCGATGATATCAATGTCATCAGCATATGCCAGTAATTGCACGCTTTTATAGTATATTGTTCCAGTGCGGTTAAGTTCTGCAGCTAGTATAATTTTCTCCAGCATCAAATTAAAGAAATCGCACGATAGGGGGTCACCCTGTCTGAAACCTCGTTTAGTTTCGAACGGCTCGGAGAGGTCCTTCCCAATTCTGACTGAGCTGATGGTGTTGCTCAACGTCATTTTGCACAGCCGTATAAGTTTTGCGGGGAAACCAAATTCAGACATAGAAGGCGGCTTTAAAGTCGACGAAGAGGTGATGTGTGTCGATTCTTTTTTCACGGGTTTTTTCCAAGATTTGGCGCATTGTGAACCCACTGATATCGCTTATTTTCCAGACTCCATTAAATTATTATTCTGGAATATCATGTAGGAATAGAGACCATTGTAAATCTAGTAAATCTAGTAAACAATGGTCGAGACGAGTTCAAGCATTGAAAAACAACAATGTTTTATATTGGTGTTTTTGTGACGTGAAAATGGAGAGTGTGAGTGTGTGAAAGTTAGTAGTGCTGACGAGCCCGACTGGAGCAAAAACAACCTACGACATCTATCGTGCTAAACAAGATTACTACTACTTTGCCACAACTAGCGTCACATATTCCAACGGAATTTAAGAAATTTTAACAAGTTTATGCAGTCCCTCAACGCTTCAAAGTTTAATGGATCGTTACAATTATCGCGATTGGCAGATTTTATTAATCATTTATTTTGTGAAATAAATTTTCATATTCAATAACTTAAAACCAATTATGTATCTACGTATTTTACAATAAAACAACTGGAACAAATTAAAAAACAAAAAAAAAACTTGCACTAGCGTCAAGAAATTACCTCGTGCCATTATGTTAATGCCTGTTTAAGTGTTTTGAAAAACGAGTCGATTTGCAAAAACTTTGAAATTAAAAATGTTATTAAATTCATTTATTGCCAACATTAGTGATTTTCAAATTAGCATACCATTTGTTTTGTCACAAGCGGCGCTGCCACCGGCGCTGCCATTATTCAGACAATACCCGCACAAGCATTCCCCCAAACCACCCAGTTTACAACTTCTTCACTTAGCTAACTCGTTAAGAAACGGGATTCTCGCATCGTTAGTTGATTGGCTTCGGACATTGTCACTGGTGCTGCATCAACCACAGTCATCGACGAACAGTGGAGAGCTTCGGCGGAATCTGGGCTCAAATAAAATCAAATCAACAGATCGATCAAGCGAGATCGAACTAACCGGAGAAGAAGGCTTTGAAGAGATTTACGAGGCATAATCGAACTTGTCCCTTGCTATTTTTTTTCAAAATAATGAATAAAAAGATCAAACTGGCTTTGCAGAAAACATCTAAAATCTTCTGTAAGCTCAGCAACCGCATCGACGGCGCTGAGAAGGCTTTCTTGGCAACATCTGTAGCCTAGTTGTAGAGCTGTATAAGCGATTTATGGTTAATTTCCTAGAGGAAAAGTCGTGTCCATGTGAAACCAAAACCTTTTGGCCTGTCGCTATAGTATCTTTGCGGGCAAAATGTGCGAGCCCCTTTGCTCTACCCAACCCGAGGCGATAGGTATAAGAAAACTGCCCATTCATCAGAGCTCTTCGTACGCTGCGCTGGTGTAGCTAAGTCCCTGGAGGCAAATTCGACACTGAATGAAGCGGAAAAGGTAAAAACCCTTTGAGGGCAAATGTGTTGTCTAGCTCAGGGGTATCAACTCGAAGTTTTTCCCAACGTTATGACAATAACCCCTCCGGGCCAAAGGCACTTCAACATAACGCACAGTGTTCTCAGGAATATATCTGTAGTAGCTCGAATCATTTGGCACTCTTAGGCCTTTTGATTAAATGTAACGATTCCACACTTGCGGCTCTGGATGAGAGCAATATCACTCTAAACAACAGCAAAAGAGTGTGTCAGTGCGTATATACTGGAGAATTATCACCAGTTATCCACGACGTCAATTGACATCAAAGGCAGATAAAATTGGTAACGCGGGCTGATAACTAATTGAACATGCTGTACAAGGAGGCCATAGCCTCTCGATAGGTGAGCTGTGGACTGGAGAGATTTGGTGACTAGCTGGTTTGCTAGCTATGAGCTGTTACCTGGGTCGCAACTGATGAGCAACCGACGCTGATGTCAGCAAAAAATTTGGAGCTAAAACGAAGGACCACTAGCCACGGATTGGGATAGTTAAATTTGGAGACTGTAGGAGAAGTGAACTTGGTTATAAGCAATGAATATCTCGATGATATTGAGAACTTTGCTCAAGTCAGTCACTGCCTTAAATCTGTCACCCTGCGAATCTAGAAGAAGGGCAAAAGGCGTATCTATTGATTAAACGATAATTCATTTGAGTGTTAACGGCATTTTGGGCGGTGATCGTGCTATAGTATTTTCAAAGGATATCGCTACTGGCGACAGGCTTAATATTCGGCGATATGACTGTTATTCATTGGCGAGTTTCGCTGACTTTACAATGGCGATAATGATGTGAATAACCAATCGAATTTACCGATTTATTATCGAAGTCTTAAAATTTTGTTATCGATAACAAAGGTTTTCACAAGTTATCGATTTGTTGCGAAAAATTAATGGTTACGAAAGTCATCGATTTAAAATAAGGAATTGCAAACTAAAATAGAAAAATTATCGTTTTGCTATCGAAAAATCGTCAATTTGCTGTAGAATCTATTTTTAATCAGTTGCAGACTTGTTATTAAATAGTTTATCGATTTGCTATCGATTTTATATCAAAAATGTATAGATTTTTTATCGAAGAAGGCTTTAACGGAACTTTATGCAGGTAAAATAATGCTGGGGCGTACGTGGGGCTTATCGCCCTCTCTTCCTCATTGGGTTTTTACAGCGATTGTAAGCCATATTCTGTACTGTGGAGCTCTTGTTTGGTGGAAGGCCACACAAAAAAACATACCTCCAAAAATGAGAGCCAGTATGCAGACTATCAATCCTTAGCATTACGGGAGCCCCGAAAACAACCCCGCGGGCTGCACTGTATGCCATTCTGCACATCCCACCTGGTAGCAAAGAACATAGCGTTAACAACTGCAACCAGGCTCGGTGCCTCGGGGCAGCTTGTGCGCCGACCATACGGCCATAGTAGTATAGCGTCATCAATCACAAGACGAACAGACTACCTGGTTCCCTATCTGCGGTTCAAGGGCGATCTTAAGGCCACAATAGAGGTGGACGGTTGGCGTAAGGGTGCTAAAATGGCGGACACGTGTACACTGATCTTTCCAAAGTAGTGGAAGAAGTAGGGTCTGTGGTATTCTGTGCTGATCCGGAAATAAACAGATCCTACAGGCTGCCGGATTAATGTAGCGTTTTCCAAGCGGAAATAGTAGCCGCAACCAAAGCAGTAGAAACCCTGGAAGAGAATATCCTAAGCTGCAATCATGTTAACTTTTATATTGACAGTCAAGCAGCAAATAAGGCAATAAGCTAAATGCGTGTTAGAGTGTAGGCAGTCTCTGCAGAGAATCGGGACAGGGAGAAGCATACATCTATATTGGGTCCCAGGGCATATGGGAATAGATGTGAGTGAAAAAGCGGATGAACTAGCTAAAAAGGTCCCATCCCTTGAAGCTTCCTCCGTAGACGTCCCAATTAGACTGGGCGAGATTAAGCGAAGGCGAGAGGTGCACATGATCGACCAAGCAGGAAAGGCGTGGGGCTGTAAAGTGTCGAAGATTATGTGTAGGTCTTACAACCTTAGACTAACAAAGTTGCTTCTATCATTAAAAAGAGAGGACTGTATACTCATGACGGGTATTCTAACTGGGCACTGCCGTCTGGCGTCCCATGCCTTTAAACTAGGCTTGGTCAGTTATAGCAGGTGTAGGAAGTGCGGGCTGGAGAAGGAAACGATCGAGCACGTTCTGTGCTCGTGCCCTGCGCTTACCAGGTTAAGACTCCAGCTATTAAGCAGCAAGTGGCTTAAATCCTATGAAGCTTCTAGTATTTGCCAAGAGGACGGAGTTATTTTATAACATTGGTCCTGGTTTTTGATAGGTTTTTTCAGTTTGGTCGTTAAAACAAACTTCTGGTAACACTACAGACTTATTCAGTCTATATGAGGTCCTCATGGACCGGTCAGTTCAACCTAACCGAACCTTATCGAAGTTTTACCAATTTGTGAACGACGTGTTATCGATTTGTTATTGTCGACCAAGGGTTTTTTATGAAATAGAAGCCGGTAAAACTTCGATATCAAATCGATAACATATCTATAACTAGCCGAAAAGAAACCAATAATTACCTGATGACTCGGGGATAAAAATTATTGTTATCGGCTTATTAGCGGCGAGTAATCGGCCCCTTATTGAACTCGAGGATAAATTCGCTATAGATAGGAAGCCGATAAAAAAAACAATTGCTCGTCGTTATGGATTGTTACCGATAAGAAGCCGACGAAGCTCTTCTCAAATAACCCGAAATTATTTGTTTCTGGTAAAGTTACCGCTGTTTTGGTTTAACTTTAATCCCTGGGCAAGCTCTAGTTATTTTAAAAGCATTCATTTACCACACATCACTCTTCTGTAGTACCAATTTTACACCTGGCCAATGCCAAATTCGTCCACTGTGCTGTATTACACACGTTACTTAGGGAGATATGAAGTCATTTTTATTTTCAGTCTTATTCACATTGCTACCAAGTTCCAAGTAGAATTGGAATTAAATGAAATTTATATATCTGCAGGGCACACACGAGCTATACACATAAATACATATGTATGTATGTATGTATGCATTGCAAATATGTATGAAAGTACAATTAACAACATTTGCTTAAAACCGCTAAACAATTTAACTATTGTACACTATTACTATTGAATATATATGTTTTCTATACATACACATACATATGTATATGGGTATTAGGGTGGGTCGATTTATTAACCGATATCGCGCCATCGATTTTTCGATAGGATTTGGGCTCAGGAAAAAAAGTTCCAGTAAGTATACCCAAAAAAATAGTTTTCGAGTCTGCGAAATTTCATTTTTTGACTTTTTTCGACTTTGATTTTTAAGGTTTTTTTTCATGACCAATAAAAAATTTTCATATGATTGTAAAATTTTCATGTATACCCTGTCCGACCCACATAGGCGGATCTACCTAATGGCTTTTTGGGCTTCAGCCCAGGGCCCCGTGGATGCGAAGGGCCCCCAGCCACCAATAAAAATAAAAGACGAACGCCACACAAGACGCACTGATATTTTACTACCACACTCACATTATTTTACTACTACAAGCACTAGACGGCCAGAACCGTTTAAACGGGATTTGCTGATTGAAAACACATAGGGACATCTTTAGAAAATCACCAAAATTCTAATGAACATAAAATTTCTATTTTAGCTTGGCTGACTCGAAAAGAAAATAAGTTTGTTGTAGATAAGCAGCTCCAGGATCAATCAAAGAATGAAATAGAGTACTATCATAATGTCATGAAACGGGTTATTGCAGTGATACAATTTTTGAGTATAAGACAATATCATACTTATCAAAAACAGTATATGAGGAAGTTAGTGATATTATGGGCAAACAGATAGTGAAATAAATTATAAATCCCTTTCATCAAAATTAGTAATCATACTAGTTTACACTTATTTAATATTCTACAAGACTTTTTAGAAAAAAATGGGCTGATACTGGATAATTGTAGGGGACAGTCTTATGACAACGCAGCCAATATGTCGGGTTAGTACAAAGGTGTCCAAGCATTAATTAAACAAAAAAATAAAAGTGCGGATTATGCACCATGTGCTGCACATTCCCTTGACCTAGTTGGTGAAGAATGTGTTAAAGTTGCAAGTTGTTTTCTTTTCATCTTCAACCCATAGGTGGGAATTGTTACATCGTGAAATGCAACTAAAATTTACGTTAAAAACTTTAAGCCAAACCAGATGGTCTTGTCATTATGAGGATGTCAAAGCTTTAAAAAATCATTTTTCTGAAATTATGAAAAATTTAAAAACTTTTAGCGAAAATGAAGATGAGAAAGCTGATTTCAGAAAAGAGGCACGAAATTTTTTTTTGATCACATTTTGGGAAGCAATTTTGGAGAGATTTCATGTAGTAAATAAAAAATACAGAGCCCTGGCTTAATATTTGCGATAAATTTTATTAAATTTTTGCAATAAATTAATCGTTTCTTTGAAAGAGTTCGTGTAAAACATAAGACAGCATTCAGATCAGAAGCTAAAAGAGTACAAAGAGAAAGCTAAAAAATTAAGTACTAGTGTGGAAACAAATTACAGCGACGTTTACAAGGGACCAATTACTTCAAAAGTTGCCGATAAGTCTACAGCTAAAGTCTCAGTGTGCGGCGCAGAAAAATTTAAAAGAGACACGGTAAACGTTGCATTGGCTAAGTTGATTATGGATTTAAATGAAAGGGGTTAAGTCTATGAGACAACCAGCAAAAAATGTAATTTTTTAATGGATTTGCAGAATAAAAACCAGGAAAGCGTGGATGGATCTGGAAAGTGTACGCAATATTGTAAAATATTATTCAGATGACGTAGATGAAAATTTAGTAAATGAATGCATTCAATTAAAATCATATTTACTACAATCTAAATCAGACTGCTACACCTTTTGCAGCGAAATTTATAAGCTTATCTATGAAAACGAACATGTTGGTGTATTTCCTAATTGTAACACCATTTAAACAATTTTTTTGACGTTGCCCATCACCAGCTGCGAAGCGGAGCGCTCTTTCTCCAGGATGTCATATATTGAAAATAAGTATAGGACAACAATGTCGAACGATCGACTTAATCATTTATCTCCTCTTTCTATAAATTGTGATCTAACAAAGGATTTAGCAGTTGATGAGCAAATAAAGGAATTCGCTACACGAAAATGAAAATGCAGAAAGGTTGATTTGTAATTTAATATTCTTTATTGTCATATTTTTTTTGATAAATAAATGTTTTATAAGCTGAGTTTTTTCTGATAACTATATACTGCATCACCATAGAAAACAGGGCCCCGAGTAACATTAGCCCAGGGCCCCACAATGCCACTATCCGCCCCTGCCGACCCAAAAATGCCCGCTAAAAACGTTGGCGATAACAGTTTTTTTTTTTCTTTTAGCGGACATTTTTGGGTCGGACAGGGTATATATGAAAATTTTTGGGTCGGACAGGGTATACATGAAAATTTTACAATCATATGAAAATTTTTTAGAAGGTCATGAAAAAAACCTTAAAAAACAAAGTCGAAAAAAGTAAAAAAAATTAAATTCCGCAGGCTCGAAAATTTTTTTTTTTGGGTATACGTAGTGAACTTTTTTTCCTGAGCCCAAATCCTATCGAAAAATCGATGGCGCGATATCGGTTAACTTTCGTCCATACACATCAACCCACCCTAATGCGTATATTTATTCCTTTGTTGTTGCTACTGTCTTACGAGTAACAATTTCTCCTCTGAACTTCCAGCATTTAAGTATTTGTATCTAAAACTGTTAATATTGCATTGTTATTGTTGTTATTATAGTTTTAATTGCCATTTCTTATGGATATCGAATAATATATAGAGTGCAATTGATGAATGAATGTGAATACAAAAACAATAAGTAAATGAGAATAAATTTTTATTGCAATCACTAATAACATCACTAAGACCCTTCAGAGTCAGAGTGTTTTGAAAATTAGTTCCAAGTTTTTATCGATAAACTCCAACTGAAGAGTCATACACATAATTACGATTGCGTCTGTTCCATATATGTTAAATTCCAATTAGAATTAGAAATTGATGCAATTGGTTTATATTCGGTAATTCATTAAACAATTAGAAATAGTTCAACTAATTCCCATTATATAATTGAAATTTTTATTCTAATGGTAAATCTAATTGCAATTAGTTGCCATTAGCAAATAAATTGGGTTACCTTTACAATTAGAAATCTAATTGACTTCTGCTAATGCAATTAGATATTCAATTAGCTCGAATTAGAATCAATTATTTATATTTATTTACATCATTATTCGTTCACTTCAATAATTTTTTGAAAAAAATTTATTTTTTTCAAAATAATTGATTCTAATTCGAGCTAATTGAATATCTAATTGCATTAGCAGAAGTCAATTAGATTTCTAATTGTAAAGGTAAACCAATTTTTTTTGCTAATGGCAACTAATTGCAATTAGATTTACCATTAGAATAAAAATATCAATTATCTAATGGGAATTAGTTGAACTAATTCTAATTATTTAATGAATTAGAGAATTTCGCAAATGAAGGTTAATTAGCAATCATTAGCATTATCTAATCATTACTTAACATCTATGGTCTGTTCCATATAGGAGTGGAAAAGTAGTTGAGGGTGGCCTAAGAGTCTATTTTTTTGCACGAACTCCAATGACAAATCGATCCTTACTGACAGTGAATAATGATTCCATGAAACATCCAAACGGGGAAAATTCTTGAAATTCATTGATTTTCAAGTGAAACAAGAAAATGTCTATGAATAGTTTTCGCTTTGAAGTGGATTGGGGTTAACCCACTTAATCAAATTATTAACTAAACAAGTTCGAGCTAAAACAACGAATAGGAACGGAAACCATCACAGTTTGCTCATATACTAGAAACGTTCTTATGAGTCAAATAAACGATTTTTTCCAGTCAAGTTGAGCTGGGTTGAACTGGTCGTTTCGTAAGGACCTCACATAGACTGAATGTGTCCATACCGTTACCAGAATTTTTCTCCTGAAAACACTATGAAAAACCAGAACCTTAGAACTCTTAAATATATCGCCCCGTGTATGCCTTTTCCGAGGCATCACAAAAAGCATGAACTTGGAAAGGTGATTTCGATTGGTACTAGCCAACCTGCTGAGTCAAAAAGCTTAGCTATAAGAGATAATGCTTCGCGTTTTGTATAGGTGTCCTTCAAAGAGGGAATCTGAACTATAAAGAAGAACTGATCTGATTTAGCATTCCATCGAATTCTTAATGCTTTCGTAGTGCTTGCTTCATCTAATTCTAAGAAGTCTTTGTCCAAGAGATGCTCTTGCGGAAGATTCTTCAGAATATCTTTCGAATTTGAGGACCATTTTCTCAAGGACAAGCCAGCGCTGCCTAATGATTGGATAAGTTCATCGCGCGCTTGCACAGCTGCGGGTATATCGTGGAAACCTGCTAAGACATCATCTATATGCATTGAACTCCGAAGAATTTGAGCTGCTAATGGATGGGAATCGTGGTAGTCTTGAGCTAGTTGGAGCAAAGTTCTTATTGCCAAGTATGGCGCGCACTTTATTCCGAATGTGACTGTTTTTAATTGCCAGTCTTGTATGATACCTTGCGGGTCATCCCTAAAAATAATTCTCTGATAAGGTCTGTGTTCCGGTCTGAGCAGAATTTGATGGTACATTTTCTGTATATCACTATTTAGAACGAACTTGTACAGCCGTTATAAACAGAGTTAAATCCGATTGAAGAGCCGGGCCCACATGTAAAACGTCGTTTAGCGAACTCCATTCGACGAGTTGCATGACGCGTTAAAAACTACTCTTAACTTTGTTGAAGTACTTTGAGGCTTCAGAACCGCGTGATGTGGGAGGTAAAAATGGCTGGGCGATTGTTCAAAATTTGGAGCTTCTACTTTCTCTATATTTCCCAAGTCCAAGTACTCCGTAACGACTTTGTCGTATTCTTCTTTTAACGACGGGTTTTTCAATAACCTGGCTTCATTTCGATGGAATTGCCGCAACGCCATGGGCCGAGAAGCACCTATCTTTACGTCCGTAGGATAAAAACTTTTAAACGGCAACGACACGACATATCTACCATCCGGGTTTCGTATAGTCGTATTCGAGTACAGTTCTTCACAAAACAAGTCTTCCGATGACGGATGATTCTTTTTGAGTATTTCTCCTAACTCTCAGAATTTACGCAGTTGGTTATTCAAAGGAATATCCTCTCCAACCGAAACTTTCGTCGCAAAGCAAGAGAGATGTGTAGTGGAAGTTGCCCCAGTGACAATCCACCCGAACACGGTCTCTTGGGATAAGAAGTTGTTATGAAGACTGCGCTTTACCCCATCTAACATAACTTTGGGATATAAATCTCCCCCGATCAGAACATCTAAAGCACCGCTTTGTAAAAACTTTGAATCTGCTAAAGGTACTTTTGGCAGTTGGTCAAGAAGTGTTTCATCGATTGAAGCCGATGGCAAATTACCTGTAATTTGAGGTAGTACGAATGTCCTGGCTTCTATGAAGAGGTTTGTGTCACGGGGTGAGCCCAAAACAAACGAGCAACTTTTTGCGGAATTGTTGAAAACCTTTTGGTTTAACACAGAAATAACCACGTTTGTTTTTGAATAAGGAAGCTTAAGAAGTTTTCGCAGTCGGTCAGAAATAAACGATGCTTCAGCAGCATAATCTATTAACGCGCGAGCTATGTATGTTGCGCCCAAATGGCAAATATGAACCATGAGAGTTCCGAGAAGAGCTGAAGATAAACCTGACGATTTCAGATTACGTAACAGCGTTATCCTATTGCTAAATACAAGCAGCTTTCTAGAATATAGGCTACTTGCTGCTTCTAGATCTTGCAGCTGTGTCACCCCTTATAACTGGAGTACTATAATGGTCAGCGCTAAACACTAGCACAGAACGTGTTCGATAGTTTCCTCCTGCAACTCGCACTTCCTACATCTGCTATCAATGACGAAGCCTTACTTAAAAGTATGTGACGACAAAAGGCAGTGTCCAGCAGAAACCCCATCATGAGCCCACAGATTTATCTTCCTATTAATAAGAGTAATTTTGTTAATCTAAGTTCGTAAGTTGTGCCAATGACCTTCGACACTTTGCAGGCTAGCAGTCAGGTTCATGCCTTTCTTGCTTCGTCGATCATGATCGAGCTGGGTTCTTTTTATCTCGACCAACCTGATCCCCTATGCCCGGGGACCCAGCATAGATGCATGTTTAACCCAGTCTCAATCAATATAAAAGTTGAAGCGGCTGCAGTTAAAGCTGCTCTTTCCCGGTGTTTCTACTTCTTAGCTCAAGGCTACTACCTCGGCCTGAAAATCGCTACAGTGATCCGGCACACCACCCACCCCACCCCGGCTATGGAGTTGGAACCATCGGTGTACACGTGTATTGCCCCGTCAACCTCTGATCAGCCTTGCGCCAACATTCACTTCTATTATGGCTATAAGACCGCAGGTCTGGGACCAGGTAATATGTTCGTCCAATATTTAATAACGCTAAGCGTTGAATGCATGCATACTTCTCGTTTCTGCGTGTAGGTTCTCTTTAGTTTGGCTGTTCTCCAAACTGGAACTCCATAGAGTAGGATAAGCATCACAATCCCTATAAATACCCAATGCGAGGGATGAAGGGCGATAGGCCCCACGTATTTTACATATATAAAGTGTACGAGGACTTATTTTGTTTTCTTGATTTTTCGACAGGGTGGATAAATGATATATATTGGAACCCTTGTCAAATTTGCAAATATACATCGTGTACGAGGACCTTCTCCACTCTTCCCTGAACTACGAGCATTCGCGACAATTCACTATATACTTCTTAGTAACAAGAGTAAAATACAAGATGTACAACGGGCATGGATAATCTTTCACTTTCACATTTTCTTTCCTTCTCCATTTTTCATTCACTTCCACTCTCCCCTCTCTTCCTGTTTCCCGTATCCTTTCTCGTTCGTTTTTCCTTTCATTTTGCATTCGCTTTACGTTCTTTTCCTTTTCTCTTTCTCTTTGACTTAACCTTTTTCATTTCCCTTTCTCTTCGCTTTCCATTTTATTTTCACTTACTTTTCCTTACCATTTCTCTTCACCTTTACCTTTCCCTATCATTTTCTCTCTCTTCTTCCCTTCGCTTTCCCTCTCCCCCAACTATCCCATCCCCTTTTTCTTCCCTTTCCTTTCCCCGTTTTACTGTCCCTCTATCTTTCCCTTTCGCTTGCTATTTCTCTTTCGCCTTCCTTTTCATTTTAACTTCCCTCTCCTTTTACCTTTCTTTCCTTTCCTCTCCTTTCCTCTTTCCCTTTCCCGTCTTCACTAACCCTTCCCTGAACTTCGGCGTTTCCGCCTTTCTCTTCCCCTACCCCTTCATTTCCCGTTTTCTTACCTTTCCCTTTTCTTATCGCTTTCCCTCTCCTTTCCCTTTCACTTTCATTTTACCGACATCAGGGTACAGAGTTAGATTCAAATATAATGGATAGCATCGTAAACGCACTTTACCCCTCTAACGAAACTAGGGAAGATTGATAATAACATTGAACAAGCAAGAGAACTATCACCTAGGCAGCATAGCTTCAGACATGCAAAATAACTTTAGGAGCAATCGTAACGGTAGTGGTAGCATAGCTCGGTATCTCCATATACGGGCAAATTGTCATCCATGCAACCTTAGAAACGTATTCGACAGCGCGCCGTGGACTGCAGCCTGTGATCCTTAATTCTTAAATGCTATCTACAGTGCGCTTCCAGAAGCCATCTTGGAAATCAAATGCTTATATACCATACCTGAGATAGTCCGCTGACGATGAAAGTTATAAAAGCAGCAGCACCGAGATCTTGATTTATGGAACACCATTGTGATTATGAAACATGTATGCAAGAGCGCCAACGATTCCATAAGGAGGAAACTTTTTAGTTCACATATTTTTCCAGAGTGGACTATCCTGGGCTATCATGGGCAAACAAACCAAATACTTTTTACTTAAAAAGTCCCATTTCACACAGCTGTCATCAACTCATTTTGATAGAAGACTTTTAGTTTGTGCTTTGCTTGGATTTCATAATTTTATTGATTGATCTTTTGCAGACTTGTGGACAAAAAAAAGACTATTGTCATCAAAATATTGAATTTCACATCGTCATTAATGTTCGCTTCATGTTTCTTTTGAAACCGCTCTATTGTTATGTATTTTTTTTTTCTTGTGTTTTGTCATATTTTTCTTTACTCTCTTTTGTGGCAACATTGTTGCGGTTAAACAACATTGATTAATAAATTTATCAACAGATCAGCAGTTGTGGGTATGCTGGAAGAATGAAGAAACAAGAGCTGAGTTGTTTCTTCTGAATAGAACGTAAAATGTGAGGTTCCCATTATTTATATCCGAACAAATTGTTTAGCTCTTAAATCTCTTTACATTTTTGTTATATTCTTTAACATCAATTTATTGTTCAATTAATACAATTTGCTTCTATGAATAGGATTGTAGTAATCATGTGTAAGTTCCCTGCAGCAGCGTTGATTTTCGCCCTGACATTTACTGGAGATTAAGTGGGCGAATTGTTGGAATATGCAACTCATCAATCGAGGTATAAGATAGAATAATTCAAATAAGTTAAATAAATATGTATGTACATATGTATATGTATGTCATTATATTGTTACGAATATTAGCAACACTAAGGGGTACTGCCATCTCTAAACCAATGCTAAGCAGTGATTCAAGTCACATCAATAGTTCAACCAATATGACTACAGATATGTACGTACACGCAGCAGAGAAGCAACGTACAAACACATGCATATATCTTATCTGAGAGATGCAATTATAATTGAGTAAGTGTCGCTCACAAACACACGCGCATATGAAGAGCTATACACGTACATCTGTAGTTATATTTATAGCAGATAACCAACTAGTAGATTCCAGAACAGAAGCGCCTAGAAGATGCAACGAGGAATTCAAAGAGTATAAAAGGCATAAACAGTAGAGGCACTGAAAGCAGTTTTGATTAAGACGCTATCTGGCGAGCAATAGCAGTATTATTTATTGTGAAGTACTTTAATAAATTATTATTATTTTATTATTTTTTTTTTTATTCTTTAATAAAGGCCATTTTTCCATTATTCAATATTGGAGTTATTTATTCAACAGTTTAGTGTTTCGAACGTTAGCAGAAGATTGCAAATAAGGGGAATTGCAGTAAATTCGTTACAATATGCATTTATATAATACCCTGCAAGAAATGCGATTAGTCTAGGATGAGTCCGGGATGAATCGCGAAGGAGTATGCGACTAATGCCAGTGTTGATCTCTTTGTATGCGTTGAACTGTTCCCTTTTGTTTAATCATGTCCTATGAAGAGACTAATTGTACCCATTTTTACCCGAACGGGAACGATAGGACCAATCCCCTTTGTACCCATAAGGGAACGAATGAGGACTAATCTCTTTTCGCATCCAAAAGTGTTAGTTTTCGTATGGTACGAGGTTATGTACATTTTAAACTCAATATTAAAACTTGCAAAAAATTGTTGGATACATCTATGTAAAAAAAATTATTAAGGCGCCAACTTATTCCAAGAGATATGGGTCGATGATAATGGAACATATGGTCCAAGTCATTTAGGTTCGGTATAGGGCTCCGCATTTTTCGTAAATAATTCGAATCAATCACCTATAATCTTTTTTATTTAACTCTCTTCTTTACACTTCATTTTCAACCTGACTAATCCCAACTGTACCCAAAATGGAATAGAGGGGATCAGTTATACCTCAATGTAGACAAAAGAGATCAATCGGAGCCTGCTCTCTTTAGGGATTAGTCGTACTATTTTTAAGTGAATAGGTTTTGGCACATTCACACACGTAAAAACTTTTGCTATTGTATGTATATATGTACATATGTATGTATGTATTTATGCCTACACTTGACTTGTATTCGATTAATTATTCATTCTGAAATAATTCACATTAATTAGTGCAGGTGCTAACATTGTGACAATGATGCCAATCATCAACACAGTGACAAATGAAAAATATACGAGAATATTGTCTATTCTGACATAAGACCATAGCTTGTGGTAGCTACTGTTTTGTAGAAAAAAAGTTTGATTGGCGTAGGTGGTAATGCTTACAAGAGCGCTACAAGGAGTTTAAATCACAGGTTTAAGTAAAAATTTGAGAGCACAGCGGCGGTTCCGCTTGCAGACAATAACTGCCAACTTCTTTACAATTATAACATGTATTAGATAGTAGTTAAAGTGCCCGCCTAGGTACAGAGATAGTGTGCTGGCCTAACTATGCGAAGATCATGCACTGAAATGACGGGACAACAAAAAGTAGCGAAATCAGGCAGCAAATCTCAGCAAGGCAAGACAAGGAATGAAAAAAAGGGGAGAGGAAAGCAAAGATCAGAAGTCAAATGCGAATTCAAAAACGATGTTTAGGACCGAAACTATACGGAATGTTATCAAATTCTTATAGATGACTTTTTAGTTTGTAACGAATTATCGGTTAATTAAATCTATGTTATCGACGAGGTATAGCAGAGTTATCGATTTGTGATCGAAGTTTTATATAATTTTGTTATCAAAATGCCATCGATTTCTTGCCGCAGTGTTACCAATTTGTAATCAATTTTTTTCGTTATCGTTTTTTCTATTCGTTATCGGAGAATTACCTATTTGTTATCGGAAATTATCGATTACTTATCGGTGTGTTATCGACGAATCTTCAGTTTCTTAAGAAATATAGCCGATAAAACTTCTATATAAATTCCATGACAATATGTAACCACCGTAACTAAGTAAACGATAAGTAACCAATAATTGCCAATGACGACGACAAAATGTTGATAACAAACCGATAATACGACGTTTATCTATATCACGTCGTTAACAAGGGATTCAGTGGGTTGATAAGCGCAATACAAAGCTTTATAGCTTCAAAGCTTCCGCAACCCAATTGTCAACCTCACCAATGCGAGAGGAATCCTGTTACAAATATGAATGTATCATACACATATTTAGCAGGCGAGGTTCTGGCGACCCAAAGTCCTTCATGGAACTCGGTGGTGGGGCGGTATGGCTTAGAAAGTATAATGTGGTCATATAAATCGTTTCCGAGATGCTCCGGCTAGTACCTTAATGATGCTTTGTTACCGGAACGTGCCCGATCTATATCCGGCAAAGGACCGTCAATATCGATAAAACTCCCCAAAACCTTCGCGGAGTGTATTTGTCGTTAATGCAACCACAACAACAACGTCGTTAACAAACCAGAAATATGCTGATAACAATTTGATAAGAATAACAACCGGAACACTTTTTGTATTCATAAATGAGTTTTTCCGCACCCTGCTAAATGATTTTAAAATACTTAGTATAGAAATGATCCCGAAATATAGTCGTTAACATAATCTAGAAATTATTTCGAAAGGCACCGAATTTTCGGCAAGATGATTCCATAACGATCTCAAGATGGTCCCTGAAGTGATCCCGAAATATTCGTGCAAATATACCCGAAATGTTCCTAAACACCTTCTTAAAATGATCCTGAAATAATACCTAAAACAATCTCCAAAAAATCCAAAATAATCCTGAAGTAATCTCAAAATAGTCGTGGAATGATCCCAACATTACCACAAAAAAGTGTCGAAATTATCCCAAAATTACTCCCCCTTTGCTGGACTATCAATGATTTCAAATATACCTGTAAATAGTCCCTGCAGGACGCGTTAATATACCATCGGGACGAAATACGATCTAAGAAAATTATTTGTCAGTATCGGATGTTCTCAAAATTCCCGAAAATTCCTTTGTTGTAGTTTAATTTCTAAGACTGAGCGAGCTCTAGTAAGCTTAACATTTATCTAGATGTACGCCTGTAAGTTTACACACCGGACTTCAAGAGTAATTGGTACTCACGCCTTCTTTTCTAAAACGGGGTCGTTCCTCGACTGTGGTTTGGAAAACACTCCACATGTACATATTTCTGTAATGAAAAGTTTCTCAGCAAAATTTATCATCTATCTGCATATGCGATCGCTCCGGGTCTTATTGCCGATCTCTAGGCAGTAATTTAGCTGGATCCTAGATAACTTCTAATACTTTCCCGACCTCTTGCCTGGTTAGTTTAATCTAATCTAACCAAATACTCACTTCCAGAATTCGCTAATGACAACTGAACCACACTCATCCAAGTAAAACTACTTTGTAGAGCTGCATATGATTCCGTTTTCTTCCTTATTTCCACTTTATTAAATAGTTTGTAGTTCTGCTTTGTTATTGTGAGTGTTAATTTTTCTTTTTTTCTTTCACAATACAAGTACTAAGTGCCTAATTGGTTACACTAATTGCTAACCGGTGTTGTGGCACTGGCAACGTGTCAGAATGTTCCAAGGAACGTGGCGAGCCAAAAACAGAAGAAAAACAGTTGAAAGCAACTAAGAAGGTGTAAGTTCGGTTGGAGCCGAGAATTATATACTCAGCTGAGAGCTTTTATCATACGTCATATCTTCAGATACATAAGAAAAATCGGATTGACGAAGTGATGATAGCTTAATCGGTTAGTGATTTATGACCAATAATATTTATGCAAATAATTTTTGCTAAGTGCGCGGTGACATGCCACGTAGTAATGAAAAGTCCTTTCTGGCGTTTCTGAACACACATTTCCCAGCGGGAGATAACGAAGTGGAACAAGCAGACAGCCCTTACACTTCGATCACGGACCCGTTAGTGCCGAGCTTTATACTGATATCAATAAAAACTTTCTCTAAGTTCAAATCTCTGAGCCCAGGTGGAATTTTTCCTGCCATGTTACAATGTCTGATGGAGCGATCGTGAAATGGCCTTAAATAATATTCGACGGGTGCATAAGACTGAATCATACTTTAGGGGAACTACTCGTGTAGTTTGATGGATCGGCTGCTTCCAGGTATATGTACATATCTAGACATCTAATGTGTTGTTGTTGTATCAACGATAAAGGCACCCCCGAAGGCTTTGGGGAGTGTTATCGATGTTTGTGGTCCTTTGCCGGATATGTATCCGGTACGTTCGATAACAAAGCACCATTAAGCTACTGGCACGATCATCTCGGGAACGATTTATATGACCACATTAAACCTTCTAGGCTATCCCATTCATTTGGTATTTTAGTCGCCTCTTACGACAGCATACCTACCGCGGGTATAATCTAAGCCCCTAACCCGCTTGGGTGAGTCTGAAATTACAGAAGGGTTTAATGTGGAAGACTGATGTGGTCTCGTTTAGGTCTAAGCTGGTATGGGTGACGCTGCAGCAGAAACCCTGTACAAAATATCCAGGAATTATTCTATAAAGCAAGTTGTCGGGGAAATCAAGGTGGAGGAGAGAGTTAAGAATACCTCGATGTGACTTTATTGCTTTTTTTCTCTCATTGGGTATTTGTAGCGATTGTAAAGCCTATCCTGTAATATGGAGCCCTTGTTTGGTGGACAGCCACATAAAAAAGGACCTACCTAAACAAATAAGAAGGGGTATGCAGGTTATTAATGTTTGGCTTAACGGGAGCCATTCTGCACATTCCAAATGCAAGGAGACTCAATGCCTCGGAGAAGTTTGAGTGCAGACCATACGGCCATAGTAGTTTAGCGTCAGCTAATGCAGGACGATTATACTACCTCATTCCGTGCCTGGGCTTCGAAGGGGCTCTCAGTGCCACAATAGAGCAAGTTGACCCAAGGGCGCTCAAATGTCAGACACGTGCTCTTCGATGGCTCCAAAGCAATGGAAGGAGTGGGGTCTGTAGTAAACTGTTCTGAACCGGAAATAAACAGATCCTTCGAGATGACAGATCACTATAGGTTTTATACGCGGAAGTAGTGACCGTGAGAACAAAAATAGAAACTTGAGGATAATAGCTTAAACTGTAAGATAATAATTTCGCATAGTAAAACATCTAAAAGTGGTCTTTGGGCATATGGGAAGAGAGAGAAATTAAAAAGCGGATGAGCAAGCTAAAGAGGTCACCGTGAACGTTGGCGAGATTAAAAGAAGGTGACAGCTACACATGATCGATCAAGCAGAAATAGAGAAGACTGTAGGCTCGGGGTGATTTCAGATCTAGAAGCAGCATGATGCATAGGTCCTAGAAAGTTTCTAGTATTTACCAAGATAACGGAGTTATTTTATAACATATGTGGGTCCTGGTTTTGAGAGGGTTTTTCAGAAAAGTTGTTAAGCTAATTTCTGATAACACTATAGTTTCATTTATATGAAATCCTCTTTAACTTAGCCTTACCTTTAACTGCTTTAACTGTTATAAATATGTCGTTGTGTCGCCTACAACACCAAAGATCGAATTGCTCCTTTCCTGAATCTCGTAAAATAGTGAACTACTTTTTTTATAGGAGGTAGTACGGGTGACACTCTAGGCTGCTTTTAAAAAATGGACTATTCTTTCGTGGGCCTTCTACAGAATTTACTTTAGCGGGGTGATCTCAACAATCGCAAACTTACAAATTCCAATGTCGAGGAAGCACCGAAGAATGAGAAAAGTATCAACATGGCATCATATCAACTCGAAAGTCACCGCCCTAGGCAAGAAGAAAATACCTCTAAGCATGCCATTGGTTAATTATAGTAAAATGAAAATTTATGCGCCTATCAGCCGTGCGAAAGAAATTTTGATTACCACCGACAAATATTTAATCTTTATATTTTTATACTCAGCTGAGCAGAGCTGACAGAGTATATTAATTTTGTTCGCATAACGGTAGTCCGTCACGGCATAAACTAATAGAGATAGATATATATATATATATATCAAAATAATCTGGGCGAAAAAAGAAATTCATAAAGCCATGTCCGTCCGTCCGTAAACACGATAACTTGAGTAAATTTTGAGGTATCTTAATGAAATTAGGCATGTAAGTTCCTGGGCTATTTAAAATGAACGAAATCGGACTATAACCACACCCACTTTTGCGATATCGAAAATTTCAAAAAACCGAATAAGTGCGATAATTCATTACCAAAGACGGATAAAGCGATGAAACTTGGTAGGCTGTCCTTATGACACTGAATAGAAAATTAGTAAAATCTTGGACAATGGGCGTGGCACCGTCCACTTTTAAAAGAAGGTAATTTAAAAGTTTTGCAAGCTGTAATTTGACAGTCGTAGAAGATATGATGAAATTTGGCAGGAACGTTACTCCTATTACAAAGTGTGTGCTAAATAAAAATTAGCAAAATCGGATAACGAAGTACAGCCACTTAAAAAAAAAAATTTAAAAGTCAAATTTTAGCAAAAAATTTAATATCTTTACAGTATCTAAGTAAATTATGTCAACATACAACTCCAGTAATGATATGGTGCAACAAAATACAAAAATAAAAGAAAATTTCAAAATGGGTGTGGCTCCGCCGTTTTTCATTTAATTTGTCTAGAATACCTTTAATGCCATAAGTCGAACAAAAATTCACCAATCCTTGTGAAATTTGGTAAGGGCATAGCTTCTCTCCCGGTAACTGTTTTCTGTGGAAATGGGCGAAATCGGTTGAAGCCACGCGCAGTTTTTATACACAGTCCACCGTCTGTCATTCCGCTCGGTCGTTAACACGATAACTTCAGCAAAAATCGATACATCTTTACTAAACTTAGTTCACGCCCTTATCTGAACTCACTTTATCTTGGTATTAATAATGGGCTAAATCCTACTATGACCACACCCACTTTTTCGATATCGAAATTTTCGAAAAATAAAAAAAGCCATTATTTTATACCAAATACGAAAAAGGGATACATGGTGATTGGATTGGTTTTTAGACGCAAAATATAACTTTAGAAAAAACTTTGTAAAATGGGTGTGTCACCTACCATATCAAGTAGAAGAAAATGAAAAAGTTCTGCAGGGCGAAATAAAAAGCCCTTGGAATCATTGCAGGAATACTGCTCGTGGTATTACATATATAAATAAATTAGCGGTACCCAACAGATGATGTTCTGGGTCACCCTGGCCAACATTTTGGTCGATATCTCGAAAAAGCCTTCACATATTCAACTAAGGCCACTCCCTTTTAAAACCCTCATTAATACCTTTAATTTAATACCCATATCGTACAAACACATTATAGAGTCACCCCTGGTCCACCTTTATGGCGATATCTCGAAAAGGCGTCCACCTATAGAACTATGGCCCACTCCCTTCTAAAATGCTCTTTAATACCTTCCATTTGATACCCATGTCATACAAACATATTTCAGGGTTACTCTAGGTTCATTTTCCTACGTGGTGATTTTCTCTTGTTTTGTCTCCAAAGCTCTCTGCTGAGTATTTAATGTTCGGTTACACCCGAACTCAGCCTTCCTTACTTGTTTACTTTTAATAAATTACTGCCTTGAAGTGTTTAGTATTATTCAATTTAGATCTAAAAAAAAAATTTTTTGATTTGTCAGTGCTATTGCTAAAAATATAATTGAAGGAAAATGAAAAAATATTCAATTTACAAAAAAATAATAATAAATAAGTCAAATAGAAACAAAAGCATCACCAAAGTCATACGATACTGGCTCTTATTTTGATTGTACGATAAGGAGTTTCGATCACCCAAATCATCACCTTCTAACTATTACATGGCGCTCTTGCTGTCCACTGAATGGTCGTATTTGATATTTTGTTTACAATAACAGCTGTGAAGTAACAAGTTGACAACTTACAATTACGTCGTTTTGCTATTCAACTATTTTATGTAAAAAAACACGTCCACATAATATAGGACACAAACATATTTAAGTGACCCTCTCGGAAAAACTGCTGAAAATATGTACTTATACTCAATTTGAAAAGTTGCAAAACAAAACGTAGAAGTGGCTCAAAACAAGTTCCTAGATAAATGAGAAAAGTGACCAGCCTTAAAGAGAGACAATATTTGAAATGATACTTATGACATTATTGCAGTTATGAAAGAACACACATACAGCCAAAATATCACATTAATCGGATGCCCCGAAAAAAATATAAGCCTTATTTCATATAACCAAAAGGTTTATATCAGGCCTTCATTCTATACGAAATATTAGTTGTATGGCATATTCCTTATAATATTCCTTATTTTCCTGTAGGGTTTACCTGAAAGATAACAGTGATATGTGGAATGGAAAATTTAATTTTAGACAACACTATTATAGAATACGTTGACACGGCAAAAAATCTAGGTATAGTTTTTAACAAAACCCTGACATGGAAAGATCACATCTTCCGCACAGTGGGAAAAGTGTATGGGATGCTTCGTACACTCTGGCTTACACAATATTTTACTCCGTTACATATTCGTCTACTAATAGCAAAAGCGTACTTAATACCTACGCTCCTTTATGGTTGTGAGGTTTACTCCAATTGTGACTATGTATGTAAGAGGAAACTTAATGTTGTGTATAACAACATTGCTAGATACGTCTATGGGTTGAAAAGACTTGACCACGTCTCTCAACATGCTTACAGGTTGCTAAACATTTCTTTCGATAACCTTATTAAACTTAAAACGCTCACTACGCTACATAAATTAATATATATGAAGGAACCTGACTATCTGTATCGGAGGCTAAATTTTCTCCAGTCGTCTAGATCTGTTCTCCTTACCCACTTCAGACATCGTATGCTAATATCTGATCGCCAGTTCTTCATTAATTCCATACGTCTTTGGAACTCGCTCCCTTCTAGACTTAGGCTTATAAGCAATGCTCTGCTCTTCAATAAAGAATTAACAAGTTTCTATAATAACCTAGACAATTAAAATACTGATTCCTTCTAAGCAAATGTACTCTATCATTCCTTTATTTATCTATTTACTATTTATTAAATATATTATTTGTTGTAACCTTTTCTTAGCCATAGTCATTAGCTTTAAGTTTCAAGATTAGATTGTTCCTATTTTATGCCTTTTACCGACTAGCACTGTAAAATAATTTTTGTCAAATTGTTGTGCTGGGATGAATTGCCTAATAAATACAAATACAAATACAAAATAACGTTATGCATATGGTTTTTATTGGAACGATTTTCCGTAATTCCTTTGTCAAATTTGGTTTCGAGACAAACCCGTTTCTCAGTGCAAATTTTCATTCTGATCTGTTGACGTTTGTCTTATATTTATAATTCGTAAGTACATGAGCAGGTGTCGTGAAAATTAATGTTTGTGTGTGTGTTTTTGGCTGTGTGCACATTCAGAATCGAGGGTGCTTTTTACTGATCAATTTTTTTGGCTGACTGAGGCAGGTAGAAGTTAGTAATTCTAGCGTTGTTTTGTTGTTGTTGTAGCAGTAGAGTAATTCTAGTCGTTTGACCTTCTTTGTGTATTTGTTGCCAAACTTTTACATAGGACTTAGGTGGTTATTCCTCGTAGCCATATGATACTACATGTTGCATGCTTTTCCGCGTACTTCATACTATTTTAGACATTTTAGGTGATGGAGTTTTAGCGTTATCGAAATTTGAAATTCAGGGGCAGTAATCATTATTGCTTACAACCGCTTATGGATGTTTTTGGTAGGTGGTTTTATTTTTAAGGAATATATGTAATTGTTTGTTTACATTGCGTTTTGGGCTGAAAAAAATTTATTTATTGCGATTTAATTTGTATGTTACTGGATTTTGAGAACTTTGGTGTAAATAGTATTTTTTATTTATAGAATAAAAGTCTAGTGCCATTATTTCGGCGGTCCTGCGTGTATCATTTTTATCATAATAGTACTCCAAGCTTTGCTTGTGAGCTGTCCATGTATAATTTTTGGGGAATTTTTGGAAAATTCTCAGCCTTAGATGTTTTATGGAGTATTCTGAAGAAGTATTCCGAGCTGAAGTAGGTGATCCTGGCCTAGGCATCACAATGTAAAGTAGACCACATTTTTTATACGTATGAAAAACAAGTGCGGTGTACTCGTATACTCTTTAAACACTCCTAAAGTACTCCTTAAATCGTCTGGAAGGAGTATCTGAGTGCTCCACAGTTTATCCCCATTCATATAAACATAACAAAATTTTCAGCTCCACAAAAATTTTATGGAGTTATTGCGTTTTACTATGAAACGTATTTCTGCATATTCCAGAATAGAACAATTTTCCGTTTTTTTACTTCTCATAAAGATTATTGCATAGATTTTAGAAAATAACGTTAAATCCCATTCATATCTCAAAAAAATTACGTTTTGGTTTGGAACTTCTCATTTCGTCAACAAAAAAGTTTAGTATTGTTACGAATATTAGCAAAACTAAGGAGTGCTGCCATCTCTAAGCCGATGCTAAGCAGTGACGTGAATGCACATCAATAATTCAATCATTATGTATCTACATAAACGAAACAATAACTGCATCTGCATATATGTACCATGTACGTATACGAGCAGCGGAGAGTCAATGCACTAACACATGCATATATCTGAGATACTCCTGAAAGTATGCAATGAGAAAAACTATAAAATTGTGCAATTGTAGTTACAGCTGAGAAGTTTGAGAGCTACTGGACTAGTAGATTCTGGAAGCGCCTAGAAGATGTATAAAATTGTGCAATTGTAGTTATAGCTGAGAAGTTTGAGAGCTCATGGACAATGCTAGTAGATCAAGTGTCGGCAAAAATGTTGTGTGGATGTATTAGTGAGAGCGCTTTTATCGTACGAACCAATTGATTCACTGATCATTCGCTTGTAAAACTGCAACGGCTAAGAACGCAATAAATAATAAATTATTGATGCGCACAATGGCAAGCGAATATTTTATTTTTTTTTTTCCGTTTTAGGAATTGAATGTTCTAATTCCAATAAATGGCAAGAGGACTTTTAAATTGCCTCTTATATCGCCAGGTTAACAAACGTATAAGGGTAATAAACTTGCACCATTTAGACGTGCATAAGCACTAACATATGTCGCAAAGTAAAAACCCGTAGCACAAATTTTCTCCTTGTAATTGCTAAATATATGGCTTGTTGCCATGTGCTTTTTCAAAATTTGCAATTCATCATGAATTATATTATTACGTATGTATGTATCATAAATTTTTTTTTTTTTCTATTTTCCAATCTCCAATATCACTTTATGATTGTATGATTCAAATCCAGTAATTTGTATAATCCGGTGAGGTTTAATATAATATGTGCAACATGGTGGTGTGAAAAACTTAGTACTTTATATAGAGTTTTGTTATATTTTAAACATTTGGAGCCCATGTGAAGAAGCTCAGGACGCATCATACAAATTTCCAACTTTTGCCAAAGATTTATGGTTGTATGATTCGAATCCAGTAATTTGTATAATCCGGTGAGTTTTAATATAATATGTACAGATGCTCTAGTCCATTCAATTGTGGTAATTATTTTTCGTTTATTTCATTTTTGTAAAAGTATTTTCGTCTTTTCAGGTGTTATATTTTATATTTATTCTGGTTATGTGTACATGACATGCAAATATGTGACCTCTCAACTAGTCCACCATTTGGTAATTTCAGTCTTTATTTTTAAATTGTTTTGTTTTTATAAGAAAATTTTTGCCGTAAAATGTTTTATATTATAACACGTTTATGTGGATTAATTATATGTACATTACTGTACATTTATGTTAGGTTTTTTTTTTCTCGTTTTCGTTACAATTATATGTTCCGTTTGTCCTCGGTGACATTATATATTTCCAAACCAGTATGTATGTACATAGCAAGATAGATTTATGTATATATAAATTTGCATTGTTTTAAATTTATTATTTTAACATAATAATACAGATAAAATTTATTATATTGGATAATTGCCCGCTAGCAATTGTCCGTGTTTGACACTGAAAAGCGTATAAAACGAAGGTTTTATACATATATGTTTGCACTTCACATGTGGTTCATTTATTCCTTTGAATTTTTAGGCACGATAGCACTTGGATATTTTTAAACAATTTCGCAAAATGATGTTTAGATATATTTTGATTTAATGGTTTACTCCAAATACGATAATATTTAATTTGATTTGATTTGATTTAATTTGATCTTTGCCACTTCGATTTCCGCACCATCCTCCATTTTGTTCTCAGCCGCATGCATCACGTCCTATTTTTTGCACACGGTTGAGCTATGGGGAAAAACGAACTTAACGCGACGACGTTACAAACCGTAGTGGCGAATATTTTATGTTGAACAACGCCTTTGGGCAAATTCAATGGGGTTTATGCTACAAAACATTTTCAGCTACGTATGTAAATAACATCAAACGACATTTTGAAAGTTCGCATAAAAACTTAAATAAGTTGAATGCAACAAAAAAATTAAAACTTTTTGAGGAGAGTTGCATTTTTTCATATTAAATTAGTTAAATTATTTCATATTAATAAAATGTATTTACGTAAATACGTGCATACATTTTTCGCTGCTCAACTAGCGATACCAACACTCGATGTTGACACGCCAACTGCTCATTGCAGACTGAACCATTCACTAAACAAAGAGCGCAGGCTATCTGTGTGAGCTGCTCACCATCTTAAGATGTATGAAACGCCGATGCCTGTAGTAGATTCTAGAAGAGGAAATCAGAGAGTATAAAAGGCCGCAGATGTAGAGGCGCTGAAATTCAGTTTGATTTGAGTTTTCAAGCAGTTACGACTAAGACGATATCTAGCAAGCAATCAGTTTCATTTAAGCTATCAGTTTGGTTATTAAGCTATTCGTTGCACAGTTTGAGTGTTATTGTGAAGTATTTTAATAAAGGCCATTTTTCCATTATTCAGTATTGGAGTTATTTATTCAACAGTTTAGCGATACGAACCTAGCAAAAGGGCAAATAACAGGATTTGCAGCAAATTCGTTCAATTGGTGTCAGAAGAGGAATTGTTGAATAAATTCCGAAGATTGTGAATACAACTGGGACATGGCAAAGTTCAGTGAATTGAAGATCCAGCAACTGAAAAAGGAGTTGGAGAACCGTGGATTAAATACAACCGGCAATAAGATCGAACTTCAAGCACGGCTACGAGAGGTAATGGAGTCGCAAGGAATTGATGTGGACGAGTTTGTCTTTTATTCTGATGGGGACGAAACAACAACAAAAATTGAAGAGAAAAACGAAACATCGCAGACGGTTACCAGCACAGACTTGAACATGATATTGGCTGCAATATCTGCACAAACATCGACAGTAGCATCAATGTCGTCGCAATTGGCATCCCAACTGGAAGCGCAAGAGGCACGTATAACAGAAATGTCATCGCAAATATCCACCAACATGTCATCTCAGAAATGTCATCGCCAATGTCATCTCAACTGGAAGAGCAGAAGACATATATGGCATCCCAGCTGGAATCACATGAGACACGTATTTCAGAAATGTCGACACAGATTACATCAAAGATGGAAACTCAACTGAAAGAGCAAGAGGCACGTACATCTACAAAACTCGAAGCGCGTATGGACGAGAAAATAACGCAGTTTGAAGAAAAATTCGAGGCAGAGGTGGATGCTTTGAGAGGTCGTATACAGGAATTGCAACTAATTCGCCCAGTTGTTTCAGCAAGCAATACGAAGGTAAAAACTCCATCTTTTGACGGCTCTGTTCCTTTCCAGGTTTTTAAGATTCAGTTTGAGAAGACCGCAGCAGTGAACAACTGGAGTGCGGAAGATAAAGTTGCTGCACTATTCGTGGCATTGAAAGGATCTGCTGCTGAAATCCTACAGACTATTCCCGAGGGAGAGCGGAACAACTACGAAACATTGATAAGCGCTCTAGAGAGGCGATACGGAAGCGAACACAGGAAGCAGATACACCAAATAGAGTTGCAAAACCACTACCACAAAGCTAATGAGACTTTGCAGGAGTTTGCGTCACATGTCGAAAGGCTTGAACATTTGGCGAATGCCGACGCACCCGTGGTATACACCGAGAGGGTAAAAATCCAGAGTTTTATAAATGGCATACGGGACGTAGAAACGAAGCGAGCGATATATGCAAACCTAAAACCCACATTCGCAGAAACGGTATCCTATGCACTGACTCAGGAAACTGCCTCACTATTGAGTAAACCAGCATACAAAGCTCATCGTGTCGAAGTGGAAAGACCGGATTGGGAAGACACAATTTTGGAAACACTGAAGGGATCACAACAGAAGAATGCCGGAGTTATTAAATGTTTCAAGTGCGGCAACCGAAGTCATATTGCACGACATTGCAGCACCGGTCCCAATAGCTCCAACAATGTGGGTGGCCGTAAACGCAGAGCAGAAGGTGATGAGCAAATCTCCAAAACCACTCAATCGTTAAACTAAATCGAGTCAGCCGCAAGGGGCGACAGCTCACTCCCGCAATTGAATGCCCCATAATCTCTATCTCGCAGATTGGAAGAAGATCGAGCAATCTTACTGTCGGATGACATGTGGATGCAAAGGAACGTTTACTGACTGTAGATACGGGTGCATCCCATTCCATCATTCGATCAGATTAGGCAACAGGAAGATAAGACCATTGCTTGGAGCAAGATTACGTACAGCCACGGGAGAGGACACCCAGGTAATTGGAGAAGTAGAATGTGAAGTAGCAATTGGGAACGTCACGGTACTTCACAATTTTATAGTGGCAGGTATTGTTGATGAAATCATAGTTGGAGTGGACTTCTTAAACCAAGCCATCAAGATCGATATGCAAAGCAAGACGATGCGATATAAGAACATGGATGTGCCACTTAATTTCAGCTACGAGAGAGGCTACAGCAGTAAACGAGTGCTGGTGGAAGAGAGTCAGCAAATACCACCAAAATCAGAAGCAGTCATCTGGGCAAAGGTTGATGGAGATTGTGGGAGAAACAAATTGTGGGCTGTCGAAGCAGCAAATAAATCAGCACTGAACATACTTGTACGAAAAACCTTGGCTATAACAAAACAAGATGGACGTATTCCGGTAAGAGTACTCAATGAGTTCAAGTCACCATTCAACTTGACCAAAGGAGCTATTTTGGGAAGATGCCAAGAGGCCGAAATAGTTATTAACTGTGAACAGCTCCAGGAACACATTTCATCTAGTAATACTGATCTTTCAAATGACATCACGGCATGGACGCAGGGGCTAGAGGAAGCCTATCAGAGTTAGGCAAAACAACTGCTCCTAAATTTCGCGAACATATTTGACCAGGATGGTTCCAAACCAGGCCGCACCAATGTTGTGAAACATCAAATTGACACGGGAGATGCAAGGCCGATCCGTCAAGCTTCACGTAGTGTTCTACTGGCAAAGCGGGAAGTTGTGAGTCAAATCATACAAGAAATGAGCGACAGCGGCGTCATCGAACCATCAGCTAGTCCATGGAGTTCACCGGTAGTACTTGTAAAGAAGAAGGATGGAAAAATGAGGTTTTGCGTGGACTACCGGAAGTTGAATGATGTTACGAAAAAGAATAGCTACCCATTGCCAAGAATTTACGACACTCTGGACTCGCTATCTGGTACGAAATGGTTTTCCACACTGGACTTGAAAAGCGGCTATTGGCAAGTTGAGGTGAAGGAGGAAGATAAAGAGAAAACAGCCTTCAGTGTCGGTGATGGTCCGTGGCATTTACAGTGATGCCTTTTGGACTTGGTAATGCCCAGCTACTTTTGAGAGACTCATGGACCAGGTACTGAAAAGACTGCATTGGAAAACATGCTTGGTGTACCTGGACGACATCATCGTATTGGGCAAGAACTTTCATGAACATCTTAAGAACTTGGAGGAAGTTTTCCAGAGAATAGCTGGCGCTGGTCTGAAGTTAAGTCCCAAAAAGTGTGCGCTGTTTAAAAAGGAGGTCAATTATTTGGGTCACAAGATAACGACAGAGGGCACCTGCACTGCGAACGAAAAAATAGAGGCTGTAAAGGATTGGCCAAGTCCACAGAACTTACATGAATTGAGAAGTTTCCTTGGGCTGTGCACATATTACCGCCGATTCGTACCAAATTTTTCCAGCGTAGCCCATAGCCTCCATGAGCTTACAAGAAAAAACAAAGCTTTTGAATGGAAGAAGGAGCAAGAAGTGGCTTTCCAAACATTAAAGGAGCGTTTGTGCACTGCCCCAATGTTAGCATATCCGATTCCAGGAGCAACATTTATTCTAGATACAGATGCGAGTGGATATGCTATAGGAAGCGTTTTATCACAACTGGTCGATGGACAGGAGAAGGTAGTTGCATATTACAGCCGTTCGATTGGAAAACCAGAGAGGAACTACTGTGTCACGCGGAGAGAGCTGTTGGCATTGGTAGAGTGCATTAAACATTTTCACAAATACCTCTACGGCCAGCGATTCCGTGTCAGGACAGATCACGCAGCGTTGAAATGGCTTCTGCAGTTCCGTAATCCGGAGGGACAATTGGCACGGTGGATCGAGCGACTACAAAGCTATGACTTTTCCATTGAGCATCGAAAAGGTAGTACCCATGGAAATGCCGATGCAATGTCACGAAGACCATGCAGTTTGAATGCAAGCACTGTTCAAAGGCCGTGGCTAAAGAAGACATTATAGATGTTCGGCTAATGACTATAACGTGTACGGATGAATGGGACAAGGAACAACTAAGAAAGTGTCAGCTAGAAGATACAGATCTGTCACATGTTATGCAAGGGCTCGAACGAAACGAAAGACCAAGCAGAGAGGATATGTCAGCAGAGAGTCCCATTGCGAAGTCATATTGGGCACAGTGGAACAGTTTAGAATTGATATCCGGTTGCTTGCATCGAGTATGGGAGAGTGAGGATGGTCAATGCAAGAAGAAACTGATAGTTGTTCCCAGAAAGAGGATTCCTGACGTGCTCAGCGAGCTGCACAATGGTCCAAGTGGAGGTCATCTTGGAATCACGAATACACTCGAGAAAATTAAGCAGAGATTCTATTGGGTTGGTTGCCGTCAGTCGGTCACCAAGTGGATTGCCAACTGCGAGGTATGCAACAGAGCGAAAGGGCCCAAAATCCGAAGACATGGCCAGATGAAGCAGTATATTTCAGGTGCACCATTTGAAAGGATCGCCATGGATGTCGCAGGTCCATTTCCTACTAGCAACCGCGGAAACAAATACGTACTGGTGGTTATGGATTATTTCAGTAAATGGCCAGAAGTATACCCAATCCCAAACCAAGAAGCAGAAACAGTAGCAGAAGTGGTTAAAAACGAATGGGTTGCAAGGTATGGTGTACCAATGGAGTTACATTCTGACCAAGGCAGGAATTTTGAATCAGCTGTGTTCCAAGAAATGTGCAAGAAGTTGGGCATTCGAAAAACACGGACAACTGCATTGCATCCTCAGTCCGATGGTATGGTGGAACGTTTCAATAGAACATTGGAGGAGCATTTAAGGAAAGTAGTAGACAAGTACCATAAGGACTGGGATACACACATATCATTATTCTTGATGGCCTACCGATCGGCAGTACATGACACAACGGGCCAAATTCCGACAAAGGTAATTTTTGGCAATGACCTTCGACTACCAGCTGATTTGAAGTATGGGATAGATGCCAATGCGGAGAGGAATGTCAAGAAATCCACTGATGTCTTAGAAGAAGAGCTGAGAGAGATACACGATCTGGTAAGACAACGAGCAAAGAATATAAGGATAAAGCAATTTATTCGGAAGGGTTTCAGGAAGGAGATTTGGTGCTGCTATACAACCCACAACGAAAAAAAGGTTTGTCCCCGAAATTGCAGTGTAAATGGGAAGGTCCATACAAAGTTGTAAAACGGATCAACGATGTAGTGTACCGCATACAAACCATTGGCAAACCACGAACCAAAATGAAAGCGGTTCATTTGGATAGGCTAGCAGCGGTTAAATCGAGAGATTTGTCTAATCGGGACGATCAGATTTAGGTGGAGGGCAGTGTTACGAATATTAGCAAAACTAAGGAGTGCTGCCGCCTCTAAGCCGATGCTAAGCAGCGACGTGAATGCACATCAATAATTCAATCATTATGTATCTACATAAACGAAACAATAACTGCATCTACATATATGTACCATGTACGTATACGAGCAGCGGTGAGTCAATGCACTAACACATGCATATATCTGAGATACTACTATA